>NC_057841.1:55954545-56257954 GCF_910594005.1 Cervus elaphus
GGCCTTGGGAGAAACACTCCACAGACAGAGTGCGGGCCATCTCAGAAGGCGGGAGTTCCCAGAATGTGGGCTAGTTAGTTCTTCTGAGCTGGGTCATTTCACAGGCTAGTAAGCGGGAGGATTATTCCAACTATTTCGGATAAGGGGCAGGGATTTGCAGGAATTAGGCCACTGTCCACTTTTTTGGCCTTGTTTGATCAGCCTCAGAACTATCACGGCGCAGTGGGTGTGTCATTTAGATGCTGACATATTACAATGAGCGTACAATGAGGTTCAAGGTCCTTTGGAAGTCAAATCTTGTCATCTTGGACCTAGTTTGTTCTAACCAGTTTATGTGGTATCCTCAAGGGCTATATGTTATTCTTCCAGAGGTTGTGGCCTGCCCCCTTCCCTCCTGTTTCAAGCCCTTTAAAAAACAAAAAGCGTAAGTTCTCAATTTATAGATGTTTATTTATAAATTATATACATGTACTACTCTGATAATATTCAGTTCAGTTGCTCAGTCGTGTCCGACTCTTTGTGACCACATGGACTGCAGCACGCCAGGCTTCCCTATCCATCACCAACTCCCGGAGCTTGCTCAAACTCATGTCTATATTCTGATAATATATTATGTCTTTAATTACTCAAAAATTAAAATCTCAAAAAGATCAGATGGCAACAACAGTGCAGGACCCTATGGAGCCTTCCTGGAAAACACCCCCTCCACCATATCCTCTGCTGTGGCTCCTCTATGAAGGATCTAGATAATAGTATCTGATGCATATTTCCTGAGTTTTTCAGATGCCAAAACCACCACCAAGTGGAAGAAGTTAACTACTTAATGATCGTGAGCACATTGAGCCCAGATCTACCGGAGCTAAGGACTGGAAATGCTAACCCCTGTGACACAGTCCGTAACAGGACTGCCTTAACAGCTCACCACCAACCAGTCAGAGAACTGTGCAGAAGCTGATCACGCACCCTGGGACGTTGCCTTTGAAAATGCTTTGCTGAAACCCAAGAGGCGTTTGGGTGTTTTGAACACTAACTCTTCCGGACACCTTGCTTGGCGCCTTCAATAAACGCTGCACTTTGCTTCACCACAACCCAGTGTTAATAGATCGGCTTTACTGTCCATGGGTGTGAACGTTGGTTCAGTAACATTCCCACCCGCAGTGAATGCTTACACACAAGCCCTAGATCAGGCGCCCCACTCTGCAGCCCCGTCCCCAGGCCCTGCAGTCCAGTTGCATCTCGATGCCAGACTTCTCACAGCAGCAAGCTCATGAAGCAAAACGCTCAACTACAGCAGAAGGGAAATGCTAATCCCCTCAGATAAAAATAACTCCCAACATCGTTGAGACCGAGAAGCTGCGCTCTTTCCACCTCTTACAGACGATAAATCGTAACAGGGAAGATTTCTCAGCAGAATTCAATGGAAAAGCTTTGACTGTTCAGTGTGAAAAGAACCAAGCTTCCCATGAAGAGCCACTCTGCCCTGAATAAGTTTTCAGGCCACAGTCGTGCTATACTTGATAAACCAGACTGTTCTGTTCTCTGTCACAGAGAGAAAGGCCCCTTCGGACGTGAGTGGGGAAGAGCGTTGAAAGGTTGCGTGGCGTTCTAAAAGCAGAAGATCGTTCTTCAGCTGCTCCCTCTCAGCACCTTACCGGCTTGAGTAAGTCGTTTAACCCGTCTGCTTCTTAAGACTCCTCGACTCTTAAACTGGGGATAGTAACATGTGTATATATATGACGTGGTTTATTTGTGGTTTGCAATTCAAACATGACATTAATGGAGGTAAACCTGTTCCGAACATCATAAACTGCTCTATAAATGAGAGGAAACAAAAACTTGTGTCCTCCTGCCATAAAAACCAAAGCCAAATAATTAACTGAGCCTCTTACACGGACTCTTCTGGAATGGCTCAGAGGGGAAAGAATCTGCCTGCAATGCAGGAGACCTGGGTTCAGTCTCCGGGTTGGGAAGATCCTCTGGAGAAGGAAATGACTACCCACTCCAGTATTCGTGCCTGGAGAATCCCAGGGACAGAGGAGCCTGGCGGGCTCCAGTCCACGGGATTTGCAGAGTCAGACGCAGAGCAACTAACACTTTCACTTTTTCACTTACATGGGCCCTCCTGGAAAAATCAGTATGCAACTTGAAGTTTTCAAGGCCACCCCAGGGACTTCCCTGGTGGGTCCAGCGATGGAACGTCTGCCTGCCAATGCAGGGGACACGGGTTCGATCCCTGGCCCTGGAGGATTCCACCAGCCTCAGGGCAGCTGAGCCCACGTGCCACAGCTCCTGAAGGCCAGGCACCCCAGGGCCTGTGCTCTGCAACGAGGGGGGGTCCCTGCAGTGAGAAGGCTGAGCACCGCAACGCAGAGCAGCCCTGCTCACCGCAGCTAGAGAAAGCCCACACACAGCAGAGAAGGCCCAGGACAGCAAAAAAAAACCTCCTTAAAAAAATAAAGCCCACCCCAGACCTTTCAGACAGGCAGGTTTGACAAGCCATAGCTGTAATTCGCAACCCCACAGCTAATCCCGCCCTGACGGATGTGACGGCTCCACCAGTGTAAGTGGTGGAAGCCAGTGAAGCAGATTTCACACTGGGGTCACATATGCGTCCCAGCCGTGAGGGCGGGCAGGGCAAGGGAGCTGTGACCGTCCCAGCGGAGGACCAGAGGCTATGGCCTCGCAAGGTCCGGCGTGGCCACCACCTGATTCTGAGAGCCCGTCCGGCTCTTTCTGCTCGCTAGACACACCGGCCAAATGCTGAGCCAGCACCGCAGAAACAACGGCAAGCAGGGTCCCTGGATAAGCCTGAAAGCTTTGGGGCCCTAACCCCAGTCCACAGGCCCGCCCCGTGTCCGGGAAACACAGGACCGAGATTCCTCCACAGATGAAGTCACTGAAGATGACTTACACAAACATTTTTAAAGCTTCGAAATTTATTGCTGTACATTTTCGCATAGCATTGACTATGGAAATACTAATAGTGCAAATATTTATTTTGGACTTTGTAGCATTTGAGGGATCACAAAGCTTTTTGACATCTTTCGCAATCACTTACGAAGCTCTACATAGTTCAACTTACTTCAGAAATCCAAACAAGTCATCTTATATTCAAAGAGATTACATAATGCTTTCTCGATCTCCTCTCTAGGACCGAAAAAAAAAAAACACTACCCCGCAAGCCAGCAGGGGCATTCCTTTCCGTGGTAACACAGATGTCTTGCAGGACTTTTCCAACTGCAAGACTTGGTGTTCATAGATTCATTCAACAAGTATTTACTGACAAGCTGTTATGTGCCAGGCACTGAGCTAGGCTCTGGGGACAGAAGCATGGACAGATGCAGTTTCTGCTTTCATGGTGCTTACAGTCTAAAAGTAGAAACAGACATGCAAACAAATGTACAATACAGTAAAGTGCTTCCGTGGAGGTATTTACAAAGTGCAGTAGGAATCTGGAAGAGAGAAAAAGCTCATCTGCCTGGAGGGGATGAAGGACAGCTTCACAGAGGAGGTAGACAACGAGCTGCGACGGGACCAGTGCTCGAGAACCGGCCGTGCGGGCAGCAGGCAGAGGGGACAACAGGGGCAGAGACAGAGGCCCAAGCGGCGCTTCGAAGGAGCAGGTGATGCAGTTTCCTTGAGCTGAAGGTGCGGTGGGGCAGTGGCAGGATGAGCTAGACAAGCAGGCGGCTATCAGATCCTGAAGAGCCTTTCGATCAACCGTCCGTCTATTCCACGCACCCGTACTAAGTGCCTACTGCGTGCCAGGCACTAGGCTAAACGCTGGGACTATAACAGGGAGAAAGGCAGACACATCCTGGCTCTCAAAGAGCTTACATTCTAGTAGACAGACAGACAAAAAAAGTCAACAAATAAATAAAATACAGATTTAGAAGATTTCCACAAAGGAACAGAGTGCCAAGGCGGAAAATAGAGAGTATTGGGGGCATTTATAAAGTGGAGGGTAGTTAGGGTTATCAGCAAATGCCTCTTGGAAGTGACATAAAATGACACCTGCAGAGCCCGTCACGACACACCAGGTACTGTGCTAACATGACAAACAGCATCTCGTTTAGTCCTCACGGCGACTCTATGAGGTAGGTATTATTACTATTTCACTGAGGAGGAGCAGGCTCACAGACATTGGGTAAACCTGACAAGTCACACAAATGGCAAAAGTAGGGTCCAAACACAGGTGCTCTCCATTTCCAAGTGCTCACTCTTATGAAGCAGGACTCTAAACCGCGTACACAAGACAAGGGAGGAATTTTGAGCAGGGAAATGGTGAGACCACAGATGCTTCCAGGACCATTACTGATGACTCCATGGAGGAGGAAAAGGAGGGATGGAGGAGGGAAAGGGGACAGGTGAAAAACAGAAGGTGCAGAGTGCAGAGGAAAGGAGGCTGCATGAAGGCGGTGGCTGTGGGAATGAAGAAGATGCGGGTTGGCATCTGACAATCTATTTTTTGACAAATAGATGAGAGAAATGTGGATAATAATGCTAACAGGATTGATGGGATGTTGGCTGCAAGGACAAGAGTGGCCTCCGGGATCACTCTTGGGCGTCTGCCTTGGGCAGCTGGATCAGATGATCTGCTATCCCCTGAGTTAGGGAATGCAAGATGGTGGAAGGTTGGGAGGATGAGATGATGAATTTTGGGTATGTCCTGGGGGTGCACTGCAAACACCTGGACTTAGGGGTTCTCAGCTGGACACCCTGGAATGGCTTTCAAACCTTGTTCTCTACCTGAGCAAAGTACAGAATAACAAAAATTTTGTATGTGGGTACATTGTGTTTTTCCCTTGAATACAAAAGTTGCTTATACAAGCATGTATATCTTGGTGGGACTGCTTTGTGACATGAACGTATGATGGCCAAGATGAAGTCACCCCAAGCTTGGTGACAAATGAAGACTCATGGACTTTTAGAGGAGTCTAAGAAAAGCCTTCAGGCATTCAGTCTAACGAGTCATGATAGCTTTTAAAAAGAATCAATACTTACTTCCCACTGTCACCCCAACTGGGGACAGTCGGAAGGGCCCAGGGCAGGGAGCCTCTGCCACTTGTCTTCCCAGAGTCTACCAGTATCTCTGCTTATTTGCCAGCAGAATTACTCTGAGGAAATTGGTGGCCTCAGGCCCAAAGAGCAAAGTTGAATGCGAGTCAGGAATTCCAAGAAGGTGTCACCTAAGGAGTTTGGCGTAAGGTCCAGAGAGATAGCAGGTCAAACCTAGCGAGTCACATTGCTTTCACTATTTTCTTTTCTTTCCTCAGGAACTGGAAGGGTGCTGGAGATACTAACTTAAAAAAAAATATATATATATATATATATATATATGTATATGTATATATATATATATATATATACATATATATATAAAATACACACAGGTGACATTTATAGAGAATTGGTCACATCCTTGATCACATCATTTTGCATCTAATTTTAAAAGAACTCAGAGTTAAGAAGTGCATAAGCCCTTCCTATAGAAAGATATTATTTTTGCTCATTTTCTCAAAATGTACTTAAATTTGCTTAGTTCCATTTCTTGGCATCAGATTACCTTGTTTTGCTTTTTAAAACTCATTTCTTAATGCTGTGCCAGTCTGAGCAATTAGATATCAAGGAATTTAAGAAGTAATGAAATTAATGCTTGTGAGTTTCAACAGGAAAAAAAAATGTTAAGACTCTGGAGGCTGGGTAGTAATTAGCAAAGCATTACAATCTGGTTCATTTAGCAAGTCTGCCCAGAATGCTGCCTCTCTCTGTGACAAAGGGTCTCACCTGCACCTGTTAACTCTGTAAGCCAACACACATTGGAAAATACAAAATGTTCTCAAAAAACAGTCTCGGACTTCCAGTAACATCTGAAGGGCACGTGTGTACCTAATTCATGCCCGAGGGAAGAAAATGCCTTATTTTTATAAAAGTAATAAAAGTACTCGTTACAGGCAAGGGAAAATAAAAATTACCCACACTACATGACATCATACAATTCTGAGCACAATTCTCATGATATCCAGAGGCATATTGCAAATGTATGAACTATTTCCCACCACTTTCATTTCAAACCTAAGGCCCAGGGAAGACAGCTGAATGTGAATCAGAAATTCTAGGAAGGGACTATGCATGGTGTGTGCTCCTTAACAGAAAGAATTCCAATCAGTCTGTGAATATAATCATTTATTTGTCTTTACAGTGATGATGGAAGAATGTACAGGTGTCCTCTTTCAATAAAGTATAAAAATCTGTTTATATACAGTGAAGTCACAATAAGCGCTCATTGGGAAATTTATTTGGTACTCCTGATCTGTTCATATTAAAATTGGGGGGAACAAGTATTTCATGGAAGTGCTACATTTCCAGTAGATTGCACCTGGCATCACAAGCTCAGCTTCGTTTTAAGGGTCCTGCTTGGTATTACAAAAAGACTAATTTTAAGTCCTGGGACTCAAAATAAACATCATTTTTGAATAATAGATATATACATCAAAAATACATCTAAAAAGGCATTGGTTAGTGCTATTAAAAAGCTCTATGTGCTCAGGTACATTTTTTTTCTTAACAGGCAAAACCCAGTGGAAACGTTTTTGCTCAATTCTAGGAGTTTGCTCTCGGGGAAAGTCGGTCGAAAGTTACCTGCAAGAAAACAAACAGACTTAAGTAATTCAATGATTTCTCAGGTGAGGTCAGCAGCTCGGAAAAGCAGTGAGAGACCAAATTTCACATAGAATAGGATTTTTAAAGCCTTGATAGCATTTAGTTACAGCACTTTGCACATAAAAAGGACTCAACATTTTCCCCCCATTGTTTCAACTTCTTTAATTCTGAAAGAATCTTCATTTCATTTTCAAAGTAATCATATGTGCCCCTTTGTATGCTTATGAAAAGGTTTTCCATCATTAAGTCAGTCAGCATAAAACCGGAACTCACAGGGCAAACACATGAAAAAAAAAAATCACAGATACACCCAAATCCAAACATATTGAGAAAATTTAGGAAGATTTCTGCTAACGATGATTTATTTTATTTCACCATAATTTATTTTACTTCAGAGAATTTATAGATGATAGAAACAGAGTAAAGTCTTATTACTGCTTAACTTGGATTTGTACGTGTGTATAAAACAAATAAAGGTCCATCCTGCTAATAAGGACCATTAGAAAGACCAGCCCTGTCACAATGCAATGAACACACCTAAACAGAACTGCGTGGTTCAGAGTCCGGCATGTTACCAGGCATTTGAACTTGGCCATGCCCCACCTTTAGTCAAGCTAAGTCCTACCTATTCCTCAGCTTATTATGAACCCCTAGTTAAGTCATGTGGCAGTGCTCTGGTTTATTAAACACCCTAGGTGTATGTGGGGCTAAATCAGTGATTTAGGTAAATTTAGTTTTGATAATTAAGATGTACTTCTAAATCTTCTATAACCCAAAAGTCTAATGGCCTGGTCTAATAATGCCATTCTCAAGTTTAGAATATGATATATATAATACCAATTTCTCCCTACCCAACATACCGAAGTGTCGGCTACTTTTTAAATATATATTAACACTAATCACTCAACGTTAATTAGTTTGTTTTCCACATTAACCACCTTTGGGCCAGGCGATGAGCGCTGCCGGCCTTTATGAGCGCCAAGTACCTAGTCCCTAAACACATGGTCGCTTACATGACCCAGGGGGCTGCCTTGACGTCAACCTGCAAAGTAATCTGCAAGTAGGCAAGGGTCCAGTAAAACCTCAACGACACGACCCTTGATTGTTCCTACATTGTTTTCAGGGGAAAAGTCTGGAAAACAATTAAAAGCTCTGAAGAGGGCTTTCCTGGAATCAGTTCTCATATGGTGCAGGCATGGTGGTCCAGATTTCTGCACTGTGCTGAAGTCTTTGGACAAAAAAAAAATACACTTCAGACTTCCCCCTGAGAGACTTTACACATATGAAGTGTGCTCATCACAGTCCAGAAAACACACCCCTACTGGAAGAGCAGACAAGATTCAGCGTCAACACAGCATCTCCCTCTCCTCGACACGGACACCAGAAGAAAACTACTTAAGAGCACCAAGCTGGATTTAAATGGTTCTGCGCGGTCAGGAAACTGTGGGGTCAAAGGTTGCTGCTGCCGCTGACCATATTCATGTAAAAAGTGGTAGCTATTACCTGATTTCTGGGTCACTGTGGCATAAGCCACTCTGAATTAAGACAAAAGCACTGATGGGAAGGCAAGACCGTGTGAACAATGAGTTCCTCCTCCCGGCGTGCACCAGCTCCAGTCTGCTCCCTTACCGAACAGGACCCCTGCCCACCCACCCACCCAGCGGGCTCCCGTAAACAGCCTGGGCTCAGTCATCCACCCGGTCACGTCGATTCTGCCTCCAAATACATCTCAGATTGGCTTTTCCATTTTTCTCTGCATCCATGGTACCAGGACCCTCATGAAGCTACCATCACCTCTAGACTCCAGCAGCCTAACTTGGTCTCCCTGCATCACGCCTGTGCTAGAGAGATCAGAAGAGGAGAGGAGAGTGACGGGTTTTTGCCTCCTCTGTGACCATAATTTTACGTATGTGACAACAGACCCCTTTACCCCAGAAAGCGACTGTGGCAGAGGCGACGGCTGCCCTGTCTCCTGCAACGCCTCTCTCCCTGGAGGAGTCCTTTCCTTCCTCCTCTGCTTTGCTCCAGTGACACCTTGGAGCCCAAATCCCTTGCGAGTGGCCGCAGGGGTGTGAATATTTTCACATCATGAGAACAAAAGGATGCACACGTATATGGTCCTTAAATACAAAGGGGGCCCAACAACAGCATGCGCACAAGATATGCAGTGGAGAAGGCTTTGTAGGCGCCGCTGAAGCCGCTGCAAGGGCAGGAGCAAGGAAAGAAAAGCCCTGAGTCTCCACGCGTCCCGGCGTTGCTCTACCTGATGCCAATCTTAGGCGTCATCCCCACTGTCCACTTCGAGGCCCGTCGCCTCCGCGTCAGCAGCCCGGGACAGGATGTCTGCCATCAGCGCCTCCTCCAGTTTCTTACGCACCTGCTGCACTCGCTCTTCCTGTTTCCTTTGTGAAAACAGAGTAAAAGACACTAACAATTTGGCCAGTGTTGGAACAACGATGCTGCCGACGACGCGGTTTTTCTTTACGCCAAAGTCAGGGAAATTCCTCAGAAACACACATCTCTTTCTCCTTAGACTTTGCAAAAGCAGCTTCTAACCCTCACCAAAACCAGGTCTCGTGGGAGATGGGCTTTGCCCAAAATGGGGGGACATTCGGACAGGCAGGGATGCCCTCATCTCACAGAGAATTCCGGCAGGAGGAGGTGTATTTCAGGGACCTTTTCTCCAACTTCAAAAACCTCAAGTATGTGAAGGTTCGGGGTTATTCCTATAAAGGATAATTTGGAATAGAAGTGGGAAGTGATACGGAAAAGAAGGAAGGAAAAGCGATTTGCCGGGTGAAGCACTGAGAAGGATGGAGGAGGAGGAGGAGGCATGATGGGCCGGTTCAGCTGCTGCCTCGGGCGGTGTCGGGGAGGCCAGTCGGAGCTCCCCCCTGGGTCCGCAGCCTGCAGGCCAAGGCCGTCACGAAGGAGCCAAGACCACACGATCCTGTGCACCAAGGACGCAGGAGGAACGGACCCTTGAGCTGAGCTGAGCCAAGTAAGTGAAGAACATGCAAGTTCCTCTGTGTCTTGGGGACTCTAAAGAAGCCTCCAAAGTGAGAGTTAAAAACAGCAAGTCATACAAGAGAGGCAGAACCAGGACATGAAAACCAGAGCGCACCTACTGGTACACAAGTCATCCTTCAACAGGGCACGGCTACTGGTACACACGGCATCCTTAAAAAGCAGAAGAAAAAAAATGGAGAACAGCTCCCTGACAGGGCAAGAGAGAGATTCCTAAAACAGTTCTAAGCAAACCAAGAGGGAAGCAGAAATTCGCCTCCAGAACCCGGTGGGGAGGCAATGGCTGAAGAAACAGGAGAGACGCGACAAGAGTGGAAAGTAAAAGGCTGAGAACAGCAGCGAGGAAGGAGCAGAGGCAAAGGCCCAGGCGGAGGGCGGGCCTTGACTACAAAACAGGGCGCATGGCCTCCAGAGGCCACAGCGAAGGTGCTGGGATGGATACAGGCTGGAGGGGAGCAGCGCCAGGACAGGGAAGAGACGCAGCGAGGGACTCTAAGGGCTCTGCTGAAGGAGGAAGTGCCAGTTTCTCCATCCATCGTTGAGGAAGACAAACTACGGCACTGCCCCAAACCGGGGAAAGCAGAAGGGTAGATGGGCGATGTTCCAGAAGACCCCACGAGGATGCCCTGGGCATCCGCCCCTTGGGTGCCCAACCAGCTGTGGAGTCACGTTTGCTGCAGTCCAGTCCCCACGTCTCTTTATCTCATGAGTCTATGTCCAAGGGAGCGAAATTAACACATGTTGTGTAACCACAAAAACTTCAGATGTCATCTTTACCAAACTCTGAAAAACGCACAGGGAGATAAAAGGTTTAGACTTCCCCCTTTTAAATGAATTTTCAAAAAGAAGGGGAGCTGCCACTGAGTCAAGCTCTGTAGCCTCAATCATATTCACAGAAACTGGAGTTGAACAGGTTTTTTTCTCTTTTTTAGAGATGTTTTGATCCCTGGTAGCTCAGACGGTAAAGAATCTGCCTGCAATGCAGGAGACTCATGTTTGATCCCTGGGTTGGGAAGATATCCTGGAGAAGGGAATAGGTACCCACCCCAGGATTCTTACCTGGAAAATTACATGGACAGAGGACCCTGACAGGCTACAGTCCATGGGTTGCAAACAGTCAGATACAATTGAGCATCTACCACTTTTGTTTTTTAGGTCTTTATTGCAAGTGTTACAATACTGCTTCCGTCTTCTGTTTTGGCCCTGAGGCATGTGGGGTCTTAGCTCTTGGACCTGGGATCAAACCGGATCAAACCCGCACTCTGTTCATTGGAAGGTGAAGACATAACCACTGCACCTCCAGGGAGGTCCCTGGAGTTCAACAGATTGTCACACAGCGGAGCAGAGTCATGAAAAACAGGATGTTTATTTCTTACACAGTTAGCCTTACGTCTGGCTCAGTAACTCCAGGCTTATGATAAATGGGGTGTCGGTCACGGGCAGCCTCTTGTGCCTGATATCAGAGTGTCTGCACAGCTGCCCTAACATCACCCCATCGGGAGGATGAAGGAAACGGGAGGAGCAGCGCTTCTGGCTGGAGAAGTGTATCTGAGAATCTGACACTGGCCACCGCTCCTCTGCTGTCTTGAGCGCTGCTTCCCACAGTTATGGAAACCGAAAGCAAAGCCTCTGCCGGATGGGGCAAGCAGGATCTAACACAGCCCCAGGATGTCCCCATGGGCCCCGGCTCACATCCCAAGCAGAATTCTCTCCCCATAAGGGCAGGAAGGACTTAGGAACACATGATGGGATGTCATTCTATGATTAGATTACTAATAGCTGACCTTGAGTTAATCTAAAGAGATTATCATAGAGGGCCTGACCTAATAAGAACAGGCTTTAAAAGGGGCTGGGCCCTTTTAGAAAGAAGCAGGAGAGGGAATGTGAGGGGAGCCATGGGGCAAGGAGCGGCCGGCAGCTTGAAACCACCACCGAGAACAGCCCGATCCCACAGCCGAGAGGGGCTTCATCCCTGCAGCTAGAAAGACGCGAACTCCGCAACAAGCTTAGGAGGAGCCCAGGCTCCAGAAGGCCACGCAGTTCTACAGACACTCAGATTTCAACTGTGTAAGATTTGGGGCAGGGAATCCAGTCACGCCCGCCCAGACTTCCGACCTACAAAAATGAGAGCTACGAACAGCTATTTTAAATAATGTTTAAATTAAATAAATGTTAAAGCTATTGCTTTAAACAGCGAGGTTTGTGAGAACTTATCACTAGGTATCAGAAAACAATACACCCATGAGTGAAAATAGTTATCAAGCTGGCTGAAAAAAAAACATGTGCTCAATGTTGAGACCCTCAGTTGAAGGTTTAACACAAACAGATTATTGGTGATACAACAGGAGAAAAGGTGATAATCCCATTTGCAGTCATTTATTTTGAATATGTACTAATCGGAGAAGAAATGTTTGGCTTGATGATTTCTGTTATGACAGTGATCAAATGGACAATCTGTCAGATGAGTTTACCCTAAAAAAAAGCATCCAGATCTGGCTTTGGCTGGAGAAGTATATCTGAAAATCTGACAGTGGCGAGGCTTCCCACATTTATGAAAACCGAAAGTAAAGCCTCTGCCGGATGTAGTAGGCAGGATTCTAACACAGCCCCAAGACGTCCCCACGGGCCCCTGTCATCAGTCACAGGACCTCAGTCAACACCCAGAGGGGCCTGGCAGGACCTGGGCTGATGAACTGGGTGCTCATTCCAGGACAGAGGGGAGCTAGCCTCCTGGGTGATTTCCTTCCTCAAAGGTAGGAACAGTCCAAAGAGCAAGTTGATTCCTTTCCTTGATTTCACACTTTGTTTTTCTTAAAAAAAAAAATACATATATAGTAACACTGATCATAAATTCTACATCATCAAGGCATCTGAATACAACTTCGAACCATTTCACATCTTTGCAAAAGGAACTGCTTTAAAATCGTGGAATGGCTTTCCAATTATAAACCTGGCTAGATGGAGGCATTTAACAACAGTCTCACACCAACTTTCAAGGAATTAGAAAAAGAACAAAAAACAAATACTTTTTTTTTAAAATTCAAAAGTGCCATCTGCTGGCTTGGTCTAGGAATAGTAAAGCTTTCGGGTTCACACTCAGAGGACAGAAATAATGAAGTATACACCCTGTCCTCTTCTGGGCTTCCCTGGTGGCTCAGTGGTAAAGAATCCACTTGCAATGCAGGAGACAGCCTGCAGGTGTAGGGGACACGGGTTGGATCCCTGGGTTGGGAAGATCCCCTGGAGAAGGACATGGTAACCCACTCCAGTATTCTTGCCTGGAGAATCCCATGGACAGAGGAGCCTGGCCAGCTACAGTCCATGGGGTCACAAGAGTTGGACATACCTTAGCGACTAAATCACCACCACAATACAATCATTCTAAAGAATAATACTGAAATCCATAAATCCCATATAAGAATTTCTTTGTGGTTTTAGTATCTGGAATAGTTTTGTTGCTCCTGAGCAATGACTTGCTTATACGCCTTGGGCATTATCTATCTGAGTGATACATTTTCCTTTCATAATCTGCCGCTATAAACCTAATTTGTGGCCCAGCCTTAGAAAGAGTGAAAAGATGCTAATGGATGCAGCTTGTGTCCGCGTCTCGCTGTCAGCTCCATTTTACGTAACAGCTTTACCTTTTGCTTTGTCTTTCTTCTCATTTGCTTCTCATCTGGCTTCACTCGATGTATGTACATGTGTGTCTCACTGTGTGAGTGTGTGTGTGTCTTCAGAGCCACCTTAAACCTTTACTTGAAACAAAGTTAAGTAGAGATAAATAAATCTCTAAATTGAGTTTACGTGAGATCAATAAAATCAAGATAAGTAAACTGAATTCTGAAAACACAACTGAACTCAAAGCAGCATAGGAATGATCTGCTACTGCAGACCAACCAATGCAGGGGGCAATCGGAACAGAGGTAACTGAATGCAGGGGCTCCTCAGAGCAGAAGGGCCGAACCCCAGACTGCATAGGATACCGCCAAAACCATGTGGAGAGAGGACAACTGCTCTGTCCTTCGGGGATAATCAGGATGACGCACCTTATACAATGCCACCTTTTTCAGCATGCATTTGTTTTAAACATCCTATAGCATCTGTTTTAAAACAGTTTTGTAAAGAAGGTTCATCACTTACTAGGACATGTCACTGAACCTAGCAAGCAATAAAAAACATATCAAGTGCAGAAGACAAGTTTTCTGAAGTCATGTTGCGCTCTCACCTAATGTCTTCATCTGTGACAATGAAAGCCTTGCAGAGGGGCTGGGACGTGTTAAGCCAGACAGCAGGGTTCTTTTCCACAGCAGCGGAGACTTGCCCTGTGATGGGTGCAGAGCTTGTGTGCAAAGCGCTGGCGACAGCAGATAAAAGGGTCTCGTCGTTACTGCCCGGACCGACCCCTGCAATCAGAAACACATCAGTTCCAGGACGTTTCCAGCCGTGCTGAGCAAACCCTGTGGGGCCTAAAACAACTGATCATCTTTATATTCATCTGACAGCAGCTATTTAAAACTGACACAAGCCGAAGCAGCAAAAGGTAACAGCGTATTTACTTAGTTATCAGCAATAAAGAATTAACATTAAGGAAACAGTAACCAAATACTTGAGTATTTTAATAAAACTTTAACAGAACTTTAAAATACATGTCCAAGGTATTAAAAACTTCTTAAAAAGTTGGCTACATTTCATCATGCAAGGTCAATTATTCTTAATGACCTAAGTCCCTTCTAAAGTCATCTTACATTCAAATATCCCTATTAACGTGTCCCTGGGTCCTTGAATCGTTTCCTCTGTAGCTTGCCATGTCTCAACACTTCTTTTTTGTGCATGGATTTCAAAGGAAAAGCCAATGGAAGTAGGCTGTACCTATACCTTTAACAGCTTTTTCAACTAACAAAATATCCACATGAATAGGATTAATAACTGTACACATTGACTGCACATTAGGAGACTGGAACCATGGCTACATTTAAGTGCATTTCTTACAGTCCTAAACTTGTTAAACAAGTTAAAGCAATAATTTCCAAGAGCACAGAGGGATGAGACACTACTTTAACCATGAATTAGGAGGATTTTTGAGCAATCCGCAGTGTATCAAGATTTAGAAGCCAAAGTTGTAACCACTCGAAAACTAATGCTTCTCTAGAACCTGGAGTGAACGTGTGACCCCACAAGGCACGCCAGCAGCTGAGTTCTCCACCCCAGACCCTGCTCGCTCCTGTTACTGGACCCATGGGCATCTGAGGCTTGCAGCAGCAGGTCACGGAGGGAGAGGCAGGAGGAGAGATGCTGTCTGTTCTTTGGATAAGAGGAAGGGAGAAAAAAGCAAGTGCTGGGGCCCAATGTTGCTTTGAGCAGGAAGCTGGGGACAGTCTGCCGCTTAGGCTGCATTTGGGTCTTAACACATAACATGGGTGAATTTACATGACGAGCCTAATTAAACTCAGGCCAAAAGGTACACGAGAAAAAAAAACTTAGGTAAGACACCGCCCGGAAGCGTTCTGCAACCTACAAAGCGTCTCAGGCACACTGCCTCTGGGTTTACTAAAACCCAAGGGGAGCATCACCCAGCGAGGCAAACAGTCCCCACAGCAAAGACCTGTCGCCCTCATCACGTCTGCCTCCACTGCCTCCGACACACAGCCTGGCACACAGCAGGGGCTGCTCAACTGAACTCGGAGAATACCTTGAAGACCTTTAGGGAGTTCCATGGTTTTTATAATTTGTTCTGTTACATCTGATGCACTAAGTCCTTGTAGCCTCTTCTCCCAGAAAAGCTGTAAGGCAAAACATCACTGTTAATAGATACATTCTCGGGACAAGAAAGTAGCGCATCGATGCTGCTGAATAATGAAATTGAAATCATATCAGTAGTTCCCTAATGTCCCCCTTTTTTTTTTTTCTTACAAAAAGCTAAATGATACTTCAAACATGACTTCAACGCACATAATTCTTTCAAGTTATATGACTCAAAAACTTTGCTTTGTCATTCTAGGCAGCCTATTCACTTGTTACATCCAATAGATTGTTACGTGCTATGCATGAGATACAGTCCTAAATAGATAACAGTCCTTTGGAAGACATAAGGTATCTTCCAAAGAGTATTAACTTGAGTTCTTCAAGGTTTCATTTGGCATGAAAATTTAACGTTACAATTTATCAGGAAAAAGAAAAACTGTATTGCATAATACCTCTTTATCCAAGAGTGTTAGGGAAACAATTTCTCCACCTATGTGATTTTTCTAAGACACAGAAGTTTAGCCTTTTGGCCTGTTTTAAGGGGAACAAATGCCATTTTTTATGGAAACTTTTCTAAAATGTTTTGCATACTTCCTTGCTTTTTAAACAGGATGCCACATTCATGAGTGCCTCTCCTTCTGTGGTACAGAGCCTGGGTCTCCTCAGTCACTAGGTGGCCCAAGGTCATCATTCCGGCATCAGTGAGCACGCTGAAGACTCTTCCTACCCCATAGGTCTAGCGAGATATGCAACTGCTTATTCATACACTGAGCAGTCCAGGACAGTTCTGCTGCTTGATTTCAAATCCTTTCTACATTTAATTCTCTCTCCTAGTCGGCTACTGCGTGCATGCTTGCTAAATTGCTTCAGTTGTGTCCGACGCTTTACAACCTCATGGACTGTAGCTCGCCAGGCTCCTCTGTCCATGGGTTTCTCTAGGCAAGAATACTGGAGAGGGTTGCTATGCCCTTCTCCAGGTAATCTTCCCAACCCAGGGACAGAACTTGTGTCTCCTATGTCTCCTGAATTGACAGACGAATTCTTTACTGGGGAAGCCCAGTTGGGCATTTCTTGTCATTGATGTCATTCGTCCATATGAATGTATTTCTTGATACACTCCTACTGTGCGCTGTGCTTGGCCTGTGAATCCAACAGTAGGTAAGAGAGAGAGGGTCTCTGTCCTGCAGCCTCAGCTCTTTTCTACTGTTTCATATTTACTGCAGTCCAAAAAACAGATAAAGGAATTCCTTAGAATTTGATAAATTTGTCTTTAATCCTGGATACCCGGGGGCCTGTCATATAGTGAATATTGAAAAAAAATTTGTGTGACTGACTGATGTGGGAATAAACGGGCTCAGAATCAGGGTCTTGAGGGACACATGCACCCAAGTTGAAACCCCAGCTACAGACGTACGACCTTGGACAAGTTCTGTGACCTCAGACGTTCAACGTCCTCTGTGGGCGTGGCAAGAGCGACTGCTACGTAGGATGATTGTGGAGATTAAATAAAGCGATATACACAAACACCTGTCACACAGCAGCCATAAGCTTTATTAGGTTTACTTTTAACAGATTTTTGAGCACTCTGAGGGCTTCCAAGCTTATGTTCTAACTTCTGGATACATGAAAAGCATCAAATAATATCTTTCCGGACAAATGAGAAGATACAGTAAAATAATTCTACTTATGGCAGAACAATAATACCTTAGATTATATAATAACCACAGTGCTAGCACCAAGAGTAACTTCTTTACTGTCCTTTTAGGCTTTGAGTTATGCTAACATCTCCATATACCTCCATATAAATCACATCAACAGCAGAATATGTGGTCAACACGTATGAGGTCATGAATACATTAACCATCACGAGGAAGAAGTAGTTAGTTCTTCTAAGTAACAGTTAATGAATATGATAAATGTCCTAAGAAAGTCTGCCTGCTTTTCTGGGGAAATAACAATCATCTATGCTTTGAATATCACAACTATAGGGGGAAAAAAAAAACCAACAAAAATTAAAATGCAGTTAATTCCTAATGAAAAAGTGTACAGAGGAGTCAGTGAATATGAGATTAGTGTTTTATATTATATAAATTTTATAATTATATAAATTATAATTTAAAAATTACATATAACTTAGTTTGTAAAATAAATCAACACTACCAAAAACACTATGAAAAACTACAGAGATGATTACTAATAAATCATATCTAAAAATCCCAATTCTAGATACCAAAAGTTAAATTTTTTACCTTCTATAATTTCTAATGTTTAAATTTCTATTATTTTGAAGGAAAACACAAATTTAGGATGAAATATTTTGCAAAATAAATCTTAGCTTGAGAAACAAGTGTACAGCTCTAGACTACACGTCCTGGTATCATCACACAGCACCAGATAGCCCTCAACAAAATCTGAAGTTGAATCTGACAGGTTGATGACCTCTCTGTAAATGAAGCAAGCACTCAGGCCATGAAAATGGAGGCACATGTATTTATGGGTGTGTAAGTTGTATATATGTGTGTGTGTGTCTTTCTGCCACCCCCAACTCCCTGCGAAGTGGGAAAGGTCAGAGCAGGAAGCGAGGTTAGTTTGAGAAAAGAAAACATTTAACCAGTCAAGGTCGCCCCTGCCCGCCTCCCCATCCCATCCGCCAGGCGTTCGGCGCTAGCGCGCTCACCCAGGGGCGCTGCATGTCTGTGTCCCTAACTCAGATTCTCCACACCCATCTTCTCAGGTTCCTATTCGCTTTGTTCTGGAAAGAAGGGGTTCTCCGCACTTTAAAGTATGTGGAAAACTTACATCAAGCAGGCATTATGCCAAGCGAAGGAAGCCAGTCTTTTACATACTGTATGAATGATGTGTATGAAAAAGAAGAAAACTGTAAGGGTGGTTGCCAGGAGTCAGGGCTGGAGGGAAGATCCCACTGCAAGGGGTCAGCACAAGGGGATTCCTTGGGGGTGCTGGAACTGTAATCCCCCCCCATAAACACAAACTTTATCCAGCTGATATAATTACCAATTTCTTTTCTTTTTCCCAAGCAAACTGCTCAAATATCAATTAATTTGCATTATCTCCTTTCTCCCAGACCCATTTCAACTTTATTACCCTACCCCCATTCCATGGATTTCCATTACATTTACTCTAAAGGTTAGTCAGCTCCTTCACCAAGTGCAGGGACCTTCTCTCACTGTCTCTGGTCACTTTAGAGCCCTGAATGTACTGGAAGGGTTCAGGGGAAGGGAGGGGTCTTCCTCTGCCTGACATTAGGATTTCAGATCTCCTTGCTTATGTATTCTGTGGGATTACTAGGTGACTGTGGTCATCTGGAGTTCTTCCTACTGTATTAACATTAGAAATTGAGACAGAAATAGGGAGAAGACGAGGCTCGCTACATTTGAAAGGAGTCCTCTGTCCAGGACAGCTGTCTTGTCACCATACTTTCATGAACGCTGTGACTTTCATAAATCCTAACCGAGCCGATGAAAATCTGATTTCACTGGCCACATCCAATGATTTTCTCAGCTTCACCTTGCTGCCTGGTGTGAGGTCAAATAATCAAGATAATTTAGGGATCAGTGATGTAAGATGTGGAGAAACTCTTTAATGGGCTCTCGCTCTGAGTTAGTACATCCCTCCCCACTCCCCACGGATCAGACCCTCCTCTGACATCACCCTGCAGTAGAGAAGAGAACTGGAGAGCTCCCACACGCACTTTCTCCTGCCGATGGTCTGGGCAACGCCCGACCCAGCAACCCAGCCGATGGAGAAGCCTAGGATAGGATTAACAGTCACACAGAACCAGGAAAGTGCCTAAAATGTCACTGACAGGGACCATGCAGCTTTGAAGAAACCATCTTACTAGAAAGTGGAGTTCATCTCCACACCTTCACTCCTCATGACTGTAGGAAGTACTTCTGTGACATCGCTGGCAACAACTGCTGTATGTACTTGACCTAAGGGTCCCAGGGGACAAGCATGACAGTGGACGGTGAAAGCTGCTGCTTTAGTGAAATGATCAAGTCTGTTTCCTGAAAGGACAACCAACCCAGAATACAACTATACCATTATTTTTAATGGCTGCAGATTTAACTGGGACTTTGGCGGATTTGTCCAGCATGCCTTACAAGTGATAACCAAGATGACAATGAGGAAGATACAGGGATCTCAAACAACTCGTCACAATACACGCACACACACGCGCGCGCGCACACACACACACACACACACACACACACACCCCTATTCTGATGGTCTGGGAACTAAGGCTGATCGTGTTTATTAAGACCATCCTCTACACGCACGCGCGCGCGCACACACACACACACCCCTATTCTGATGGTCTGGGAACTAAGGCTGATCATGTTTATTAAGACCATCCTCTACACGCACGCACACACACACACACACACACCCCTATTCTGATGGTCTGGGAACTAAGGCTGATCGTGTTTATTAAGACCATCCTCTACCACCCTGACCTTAATAATACATACTCTGAAGGAATCTGTGCTCTTGGGAGGATGTCAGAACAGAATGGTTTACTGGGAAAAAGTAAGTAGAGAATCGATCCAAATTCAACAGATGCCCTTTTAGTGCCCATTAGACACAAAGCATTTTGCTGGGCACCAGGGATGCATAGTCGGCAATCACTGCCCACTGGCTGCTTACCATTTGGTGAAACTGTTTTCTAGTAAAACTCTAGAAGGGAGACTGTGTTAACTGCAATAATGAAGATACAATATTCACTTCAATTTGGGAGAATCTGGAAAGGCTTTCAGGAAGAGGCAGCTCTCAAAAAATGTGTTAAGGATTCTGTAGAAGAGGAAAGACGTCTCCAAGCCAAGGAAACAGCGTAAGCAAAGGCAAGGAGATGAGACAGAGTGTGGGTCAGTATTTCTAGATGTTCTTTATACATAAGAATAACCAGGGTGGCTTATTGTATAGGCATGTTCTGAGACCTCAGCCCTAAAGATTCCGTTCAGTAGGTCTGGGGTGAGAGAGCTGGTTTTATTTTCTTTTACAAGTGTCTCAGGTAACTCTGAGGGAGGCGGGGGATCTCGGTCTGAGAAAGGCGGGTGCGGTCTGGGCTGACAGCGCAGCAGTGCACACGCGGGGCTGTGTACCCCAGTCACCGAGATCTCCGAGTTGTTCCCGATTCTGCTAGACGATTAAAACACATATCGCGCTATCCTCTTCTCGCAGAGGACTGGAGGAAGATACTCGCTTTTCTAGTTTTCATTGCAGGAGGATGTGTGTCAAAGCATATTTAAGAGCATACCAAACTGTTCAGGGGTAAACAGAGACAGCGCTCACCCAAAGATCTGTTTGTGCCCGGGCGTCTTCTCCCGGCGGAATAAGAGGAGGAGGAGGCGGGGAGGACGACTCCTGCTTACCCATCGAGCCCTTCCCTCCAGCCTGGCACTGTGCTCAGGGCATCACATACAGTAATTCGGTTAGTCTTTCCTACAGCGTTTTGAAGAAGACATTATCAATACCCCCTCGCAGTAACTCATCAAAGGCGCACGACTCGTCAGGGGTGCAGCTGGAATTAAAACCCAGGTCAGTGATTAGACAGTCCTGATCTCAACAAGTGAAAGCTCTAGAAGAGCGTTTACGTGCATGGCTCTGTGTCTAACAAGCCAGAGACCCTTCTAGTCATGAAATCAAACGCGAATGAAAGATCAGTAATTGCCAAGAAAACTATCAAGCTGCTTTTAATCCATTTACCTACAGTGTGATACTGTGTAAACTGCATTGGAGGTGATCCGTGCCGACGCCACGCCCTTCCTCACGTAGAATTAAGAAGCCCACCTGTGTGATGTATTTAGGCTAAAGCTGGCACAGACTTTTACAACAATCTCAAAAGAGACGTGGGAGTAGCTCACATGATGAAAACTAAAGAATCGGTATAAAATACATTCTCTACGAATTAGCTCTCTTGGAATTAACTGCGAATATCAATGACATTTGAACACCCCATTTTTGGGGGTTGTTTTTTTTTTGGTGGATAGAAATTAAAGAGCGAGATCTCTACTCCAAGAAAGCACTTTCTGAGAAGTCACACTAACAATGGAGTGTCAGCAGACGTTTCATGAAACAGGAGAGATGGAGTGCCTCATGAAGCATGTAGAATGGAAGGCTTTTGAGTTTTTTCTATAATATTGTTTTAGGTTCCTTTTATGCTAATTCTGATTTCTCATAAACACATGGACAAGCATCTAGATCAAATACATGTTTTCATCCACCATCAGATTTCATCTGAAAAGCACTGTGTAGTGTTAAGAAACTGACTTGCCATGTATACTCATGACCTCAACCTGAGAGTCAGCTTGGAGGGTAGGAAGACTGAACTTCTGAGTAGCTGAGTGAACTGGGATTGGCCTTCAGAGTCAGACTAACCCTGATTCAAATCCAAAACTATGTGAGGAGGTTTTATCAACACGATAACCATTAGAGAACAAACAGCAGTTTACTACTTAGTCTTTGCCCATGGCATCTAGTACCCTGCTGATCACATCACAGCACCTGCTATGCTTTAAAATTAATACATATAAACGGCACAGAGAGTCGGTTCTGAAAGGCACATATTCACAAGTGAAGACTGAGACATGGCGTTTGTTCAGAGCTGCTCGTCCTGCCCAGATTTTCAGCGGGGGTGCTTTCTACTACTCTAAGTATCTTAAAATCCTCCCCTTCCCTTTTCTCATGCAAGCCAGTCTGCCCCTTCTCAGGCCCAAGTCTAGCTGGGAGAACTCTGTAAGTAGGAGCAGCTACACAGGCTGCAGGGCTCTGAACAAAATGGAACCAGGAGGATCTTGTTCAGAAACTCTGACGCTCCTTTCCCGATGACAGCAGAGCACCTGAGCAGGCTCGGGGCCCTAGGAAGTGGGTACTTGGGTCACAAGCCCGTGAAGCCAGAAGCGGTGGAGAGTGCCGAGCAGGGTAGGAAGGAGGCGAGACCAGCAGGGCCTGGAGACCCCTGTGCTGCGGAGGGTACTTAGGGAAGTGCTGGGGTGGAAGCTCATCCTGTGACTTCCTTAAGAGCAGCAGGACAACAGAAAGTCAGAAAGTGGCTCTGGCCGGATCTATGCAATAACAAAGGAACCTTTCCCTCCCTTCTCGTCAAAGCACTCCCGGGATTTCTCCTCCCCACTGTGGCTCCTCTGGACTGCCCGAGAGAGGCTGCCTGCCAGTGACTCAGCAGCCCAGCTGTACGAGGGAAGAGGGGAAACCCGGCGGGTGATGAGACCACAATGGGGAAGGACGGGATCTAAAGACGGATGGGAATTTTGTTCTATTTAAAGGCCAGTGGATAACACGGAAGTTTTTCCTGAAACTGTAATCTCCTCGTTATTTTTACCCCATCTATTTCCATGTGTGATGAGAGCAGAGCCCTTAGAAAAATAGAAAAACTTCAAAAGGGCTCTGAACTTGTTTCAAGAACAGAAGGTCAGAGGAAACCTGGAAACAAACTACGTTTCTGTTCTGCAGTGAAGCAAAAAGTGGGAAAACAAAACCTCAAACCAGCAGCAATGGCCTAGAGTGGAGTTTCTCAACCTTGGCGATGCTGACATTTGGGGTTGGATAATTCTGGGTTCTCGATGTTTAGCGACATCTGTGGTCTACACCCACCAGACACCAGTAGCACCGCCCCAGCTGTGACAACAAAAAATGTCTCTGGACGCGGCCAATTTCCCCAGGGTATCTGTGGTTGGGATAGGGAGCATAAAATCAGGTCTGGCTGAGAACCAGGGGTCCAGGAAAAGAGAAAGGGAACGGGAGGACAGAAGGTTTGCAGCGGCAGGGCCCCAGATCTCACAGCTGGAACAGAAAGGAGACCCCGCCCTCGGCACACAAACCGCCCCGCCAGCTCCCGCCTCCACTTCCGGAGCCTCTGCCCCAGCTCTGACTCCTGGGCCTTATCACAGCCGCACTAAGTGGCCTGGGGCCGACAGCCCTTCTGTCCCTGCCAGCCAGCCAGGGGGTCAGCAAGATAAAGCAGAAGTGGGAGAAACACTTCTTACAGAAAGAGCTGAAATTGAACACGCTTCCTGATAAAAAGATGGCTATAAGCAGTAGTTATTTTTAATAATTCAGACAGACTTAGGAAATGCAGGTTTGATCCCTGGGTTGGGAAGATCCCCTAGAGAAGGGAATGGCTATCCACTCCACTGTTCTTGAGTGGAAAATGCTATGGACAGAGGAGCCTAGGGTCGCAAAGAGCTGGACCGGCTGAGCAACTAACACTTTCACTTTCACTTCAGACTTAATGGTCTTTTATGGGCTGGTCTGGGACGCTGGAACCATTTATAATTATCATTTCTACTGGAAGATGTGGAGTTCCAAATGACCGAAACATGACATTTTATATCCCAACCTGTAAGGTGAAAAGCATCTGTGTGTACAGATTTGAGGGAGTTCCCTGTTATAACCATAGGATCAGAGATCACGTGTGTGTGCAAAGATGTTGCTGATGACTGAGAACACAGCTCTATTCAGAATGACTTTAGACGCTCAAGTATAGGTACAACAACAGAACAGAACCACGAGTTGACCTTTACCATTTTAACTTCCATAAATTCTTAGTACGTAGCTATCTGTGGGGCCTGGACAATTCCAGATTAAAACTCCAAGGAAACTGCACCCTGCCAAACTGAGCGAGATGAAACCTTAAAACTCAGATCTTCACAGACGTTTCGTGTCTCGCCTTAAAACATGACTGTTTCCTTTCGAAATTATAATCTCCATCAGGAAAAATTAAACTGAACTATATAGAAACACACAGAGATTTCAATAATGAAACTGAATTCATCTAAAATTGCTAAAGAGCCAAACCTCTATTTCTTATTCTTCTTTTTCAACACCACAAGCTGAATATTAGCTCTGAGGCCAAGAAGTCTGTACTAACTGATTCCACACCTGCCTCTCAAGGCCCTGAGCATCTTCAGTTATCTGCTCTGCCCCGGAGATCACCCCTGGACCGCTTCATCCTTCCTTCTCTCCTGTCATCTGCTCTGCCCCGGAGATCACCCCTGGACTGCTTCACCCTTCCGTCACTTCCCTCTTGTCTCTGGGATCCTGCTGTCTCTCTGAGGGCTTCTCTACACTCGACGCCTGGTCCTACCCTCTCCTGCCTCCTTCTGACCCAGCCCATATACATGCCCATTCTCTCACACGCTCCAGTCTACTCCTTCCTCTGCTCGGCATCTCCCCCTGACGTGGCAGATACACTGGAACATGGCTAACCAAGAAAGTGTCCTCATTTAACTTATTGTTGTTGCCTGGTCACTAAGTCCTGTTCAACTCTTTTTGCGACCCCATGGACTGCAGCCCACCAGGCTCCTCTGTCCATGGGATTTTCCAGGCAAGAATACTGGAGGGGGTTGCCATTTCCTTTTCCAGGGGATCTTCCCGACCCAGGGATAGATCCCACGTCTCCTACATTGGTAGGTGGATTCTTTACCACGGAGTCCCCTAGGAAGCCCTTATTTTATTACATCTCCTCCAAACCACCCGTCTTCTTCCTTCCACTAAGGCAGAAACTTTATTTCCTCATCTCTCATTCCTTCCTTCCTTCTAACCTGGGTTCTACTCCTAATATTATGTTAACTGACCTGCCCAAGGTCACAGTAACCTTCTAATTAACAAATCCAATTCCTGATTCAACCCTCTTCTGCCTTACTTTCCTGTTGCCATCACCTGCTGTCAGAAAACTTATGAAAGTTTGCCTTTTATGATGGTTTTCTGTATGTTTCTATATTTTCTATCACTGTTTAAGCAACAAATTAGTACCCCTGACAGTAACTGTCAAAGAAATGGTACTGTAAGCATTTTTTTCTACTGAAAGAAGATATTTAACATGTGTAAGATGTAATATACCTTTTAAAGTATTTGAAGACAGAAGTGTTAATACTTCGTAAAGTAGAGGAAACAAAAGTTACCTTTAGAATCTAATCATTACACAAATTTTAACTTGCACAGTCTTCATCTCTGTCAAGAGCATGATGCAAGACACTCAAATTTTGGGGGATGAATTTACGGTTAAGAATGGGCTTCCCAGGTGGCTCAATGGGAAAGAATCCACAGGAGACGCAGGTATGATCGCTGGGTCGGGAAGATATCCTGGAGAAGGGAATGGCAACCCACTCTAGTACTCTTGCCTGGAAAATCCAAACAGCAGCAGCAGGGTAACAGGAAAAACCCTGGCTTGAAAGTTTAATGCTTCAGTCCCGACTCAACCGTTAAGTGGAGTGCTGTCTTAGGAAGTCACTTAATCCCCTTGGAATGTATTTTCACTAGTAAAATAGAAATACTAATAACTGCCTTATATACTTCAGAAGATAAACGCTGATAAAAAGTGAGGAAGTTCTTTGAAAACATAAGCATTTTATTGAATTGCCCGGAGTATTTTCTCATGTTAGGATTTCATAATTTCAATGAATATCTTATTCACTTTTCTAAGGCTCTTGCTAAATCTGATCAAAGAACAAAGGATCTTGTCATGTATTTGCGGACTAAAGCAAAACCCCAAAAATGTTCACTTTACATTCAGTGACTCATGAGAAGCTAAATATGCAAGACACGGGGTTAGAGCTGCACAGAAGAATGATGCTTCCTGCCCAGAAGGAATTTGCTGTCCAGTTTATAAACCGCTGTATTTCAAACCAACTCCATATGATAGCCGAGTCATCTAGTCTGGGTCAGCAAAAACAGCTTAACTTAAATACCATGGCTTACAAACATCAAAAGACAAACATGAGCTACCCTCTTATTTTGGGGGAGTGGCCTAGGAAGAAAAGGCTAGATAATGACAAGAAAATTATTACATAAATCAAGGAAAAGCTTGATTCATGTGGCTGAGGAAACGATAGTGAGATCTCTTGCTAAGGCAAAAGATAACAATTTGGGCTAGAGAAGATGGAAGGAGGAAGCAAAAGGCAAAATCTGGAGTTGAGGAGGATGGAGGTGTAGCTGTCTGCTGCAGCTGCTGGTCTAAACTTTGTCATGAACACAACTTACACAAAGTGGGCAGGTAATATACCTGGAAAGGGATTATTATCCTAAGATGACCATGGACTCAGAATAGGCCCCTAAGCTTTTCATAAGGCCCCTAAGCTTTTCATGTGCCACTCCCGCAGGAAAAGTTGTAGCAATAATCTTATTAATACATAAGAGTCCATATGAGGACATAGCTATGCTCCTTTACTACTTCTGTGTCACATTTCCACACAGCTAAGATGATCTCTTTAGTGTTTGTCTTCCTTCTTAGATTAGAAGTTTTATAAGGACAGGATGCATGACTGAATTATATGTTTGTATCTGCCTGCCAATGCTGGAGATGCAAGAGACACAGGTTTGATCCTTATCCCCTGGAGGAGGAAATGGCAGCCTGCTCCAGTAATCTTGCCTGGAAAAGTCTATGGACAGAGGAGTCTGGTGGGCTCCAGTCCATGGGGTTGCAGAGAGTCAGACACAGCTGAGCAACTGAGCACTCACACACATAGCATCATAAGAGAAGCAACAATATATGCTGTTGAATAAATGAATCAATGATTTCAAAACCCCATTCAACAGCAAGAACTTTGGTCTCTGACAGATAAGGAGGCATCATTAGTTGTTTATCAGAAAAGATGCCTTTCAGAAGAGCTTTCCTGAAACTAATTTCAATAGTATAAATGAATTCCTCATTTTTATAGTGGGGCATTAATAGATTCTATTTCCTTTTAAATATCAATAAATCAAGAAATAAAAGTATATACATATTATTTAAAGCATGACACTGAGAAACCACTAGAACTAAAATCAGGTTACAAATCCTCAAAACTATCAGAAATATGAATTTAAATGGAAAGCTTAGACCTGACAACAAAAATACTGATACCAGAAAATGACAATAAAATATTAAAAACAGTACATAAATAGAACGACAGAATCAAGACCAAACATATCTATAAAATAAATAAATGTAATGATCAACTCAGCTATAAAAGAAGAAAAGACTATCGGATCAGATAGAAAAAAAATCAATTGCATGTTTTATGCAAAAAAAAAAAAATCTCTAAAGATAAAGGGACTCAAAAAACTGACAATGACAATGAAGAGTAAAGAAACAGCAAGCAAATATAGAATGAGAAAACAGAAGTCTCAGCATTACTAGGAAACTACTTTAAGGCAATAAGTGAGAAATAAGACATAGCTTAACCCATTGTGTAACTAACTAGCGTCTATAAAATAAATATCATCTTAATAAGTTAATTTGGCTTTCCATGGGGAAATAGGCATGTATATAGACTGAGTTCAAAACGTGTTAAGAAGGCTCTCCCCAATAGTTCATTCCACCTTTCATCTAGATACTACCAACATCAGAGAAAAGAAGATATCACAACAGATACTACAAAAATGAAAAATGTTACTAGAAAATATAACTATTTGAATATTTTTAATAATGGTGAACGTATACCATTAATTTGAAAATTATGGAATACACAAATTCCTAGAAAAACACTTTCTCAAAATTGTTATAAGAGAAACCATGAATATTTATCCATGTACTGACTGAATACACTGAATCTGCAATTTCAAGCCTCCCCATTTAAAAAGAACGACAAATTAGGCTGAGATGACTTCACAATTAAGTCTTCCAAACATTTAAAGAACAGCAGCAACCTTCACAAGCTCCTCCAGAGAATATTGAGAGAGGTCACCTCCCAGCTTATTCTACAAAGCCAGCAAAACCATGATACTAAAGCTTGAGAAGCAAATTATGAGAAAGGAAAAATGCAAGTCAATCTCTCTTGTGAATATAAATGCAAAAAATCCTAAACAAAATAACAGTAAATCTAAACAGTGATAACACATCATGACTACACTGAGCTTATTAATCCAGGAATTCAAGGTATGTTCTCCAATCAAAAAATCAAGCACTGCCATTTCTCACATCAACCAATCACTGTAATTCACTATGCTATCAGAATAAAGGACATTTTATCACTTAGCTAGGTAGAGAAAATAATTTGATAAAATTCAATACACACTCATGAAAAATATTCTTAGTAAACTAAAGTGAATTTCCTTAATTTGAGGATATTTACCACAAAAAAAAAAACCTATAACAAGCATCATATTTAATGGAGAATCATTCAAAATATTCCCTAGTATATAACCAATGAGGATATCTGCTATCACTTTTATTCAAGATTATACTGGCATTTCAAGCCAGTGAAAAGAGACAAGGAAAAAAAATCAAAGGTTTAAGGATTGGCAAGGAAGAAATAAAACTCTTGTTTGCAGATGATATGTTTGCTTGTTCATGAATAAGGTTGGAGAGACTCACTGATTATTTAATAAGTTAATTTAGGAAGATAACTGAACACACAGTATATAAAATTCAGCTTATTTCTACATATTAACAGCAGACAACTAGAAAAAAATTTTAATGTAATCAGAATAGCATCAAAAAACAACAACTATCAACAAATAAAAGACATAACAGATCTCTAGAGTGAAAACTATAAAATGTTAATGGTGGGACATATGAGGTTAGTTAATTTTATATATATATATATATATATATATATATATATATATGAAATTAAAAGATGCTTACTCCTTGGAAGGAAAGTTACAACCAACCTAGATAGCAGATTAAAAAGCAGAGACATTACTTTGCCAACAAAGGTCCATCTGGTCAAGGCTATGGTTTTTCCAGTAGTCATGTATGGATGTGACAGTTGGACTGTGAAGAAAGCTGAGGGCCGAAAAATTGATGCTTTTGAACTATGGTGTTGGAGAAGACTCTTGAGAGTCCCTTGGACTGCAAGGAGATCCAACCAGTCCATCCTAAGGGAGATCAGTCCTGGGTGTTCATTGGAAGGACTGATGCTGAAGCTGAAAATCTAGTACTTTGGCCACCCCATGTGAAGAGTTGACTCAATGGAAAAGACCCTGATCCTGGGAGGGATTGGGGGCAGGAGGAGAAGGGCACGACAGAGGATGAGATGGCTGGATGGCATCACCAACTCGATGCACGTGGGTTTGAGTAAACTCCAGGAGTTGGTGATGGACAGGGAGGCCTGGCGTGCTGCAACTCATGGGGTCGCAAAGAGTCAGACACAATTGAGCGACTGAACTGAACTGAACTGAATCATAAGACTTAATATTGCAAAAATGCTAATTCATCCCCCAAATGGTCTATAGATTTATATCCTGGCAGGTTTTAAAGAAGACTAAGCAAGCTGAGTCTAAAATGTACATGGAAATGACAATAGCCAAGACTAACAAGATAATCTCAAATGAAGACTAACAAAGCTAGAAAACTTGCACTACCAGATATCAAGTTCAAGAAAACTAACAGACCAATGAAACAGTACAGAGTGTAGAAACCAAGTCACATGTACAAAAAGGCCAAAGAAACAGATGGACCAGAAACAGACTTTCACAAGACGTTCACTCACACATTCCATACAGGACAGAGGTGACAACACAAGGCAATGGGAAAAGAATGGTCTTTCAGAAAATGGTGCTAGGTCAACTGGATATCCACTTGGGAAAAAAGTCAGTCCACCTCGCATCATATACAGAAGTCAATTCCAGATGGATTAAAGACCCAAATGGAAAAGTAAAACAAAGCTTTCAGAAAATGGTATGAGGGATATGTTGATAACCTTAAGTAAGCAAAAATTTCTTAAACATGTCACAGAAATAAAAGGAGAAGACTGACAAAGTATATTCTAACTTGTTATAACTTGAAGTATTACATATAGAAAAGTGTAAAAAAAAGAAAAAAAGTTTACAGTTTACTTAAGTTTCACAAAGTAAACACACTCATGTAACTGCCACACAGATCACGAATCAGAATGTCACCAGCATCTTAGAAGCCGCCACTGCCACACTCACCCAGTCTCTGTCCCACCTCCCAACTCTCTTAAAATTATGAACTTACACTTACCAAAAAACACTATTAGGGAAGTGGAAAAGGTTAAGCGGCAAACTGGAAGAAAATATGTGACAGATCTGACAAAGTACTGATCTCAGAAAATGCAAAGAACTCCCACAAGTCACTGAAGAAAAGAAAAACACCATTAACACAACAATTGAGTAGATGCTTCAAAAGAAAGGATATCTATACAGCCAACAGACGTACAAAGAGTGCACAATATCATTAAATATCAAGGAAACGCAAGTTAAAACTAAAAGTATCCCTAAACAAATATCAGAATGTCCAAAATTTAAAGACTGATCACATCAAGTGTTAACAAGAATTTGAAGCAACTGCACAGTGCTGGTAGAAGGGTAGCTCTGTGTGACCACTCTGGAAAACTAGATGGTGGCATTTAATAAAGCTGAACGTATGCAAACTCATGACCTGAAACTTCTACTCTGGTATAAACCCCAAATCAAAAGCACATACTCGAATATTCACTGAAGCAGTAGCCATAACAGTCAACAAGAAAGAAAGAAACTGAAACTAACAACAAGAGAATAGTCAATGCAGGGAACAGAGAAAAAACAGATACCAAACAAAAAATATCCTTATCATTAATAGATTGAGAGAGGTAAGAGTAGAGGTTGTAGCTATAAAATAAAAACAGCAAAACTTTATGTACAAAAAAAAAAAAAAAAACTTTATGTACAAAACTGCTGCTGGAAATTAAAAATAACATCACCCAAATAAAAAAACAAAAAAAATGATAAAAAGTTAAAATCAAGAAAACATCCTGGAAAGTAAAACAACAATCGTTAATAAGAGAGAAAATACAAAAGTAGAAATATGAAAATTCTAAGATGGCTAATACACAACTTATACAAAGAGAGAATGAAAAGTTAAGGGATTCAGCAGAAGAGAGGGAAAAGATGACAAGAACATTTTCCATGCAAAGGATAAACATTTCCCTCTATCGCCTACGAAGTGCCCAGTGAATTCAAAAAGGCCTACAAACACATGTCAGTGAATTTTTTAAAAATCACACACATACTGTACATTTTCAGAGAGGAAAAAAGAAAAAAAAAAAAAAAAAAAGACCATGAAGGAGGAGCAGACATTCAGCATGGCACTGAACTTCTCTTTGGTAAGACTGAAGAAATTTTCAGGGTCATAATAAATGAATACTAAAGTATCTTATGAATTTTCACATAGAATGTCTTTAAAAAGGCATGGTTTTAAAATTTATCTTTCATCTACAAAGTTTCTTCTAACATTTAAAAACAGTCCTTTTTGATTACTATCAAAAAGATGAGCTCTAAGTGCTGGCAAGGATGAAGAGAAAAGGCAACCCTCACGCACTGCCGGTGAGAAGGTACACTGGTGCAGCCGTGATGGAAAACATTATGAAGATTCCTCAAGAAATCAAAACCTGAGCTACCATACGATCCAGCAATCCCACTTCTAGGTATACATCCAAAGGAAATGAAATCAATATCTCAAAGACGTACTGCACCCCGCCCCCATATTCACTGCAACTTTGTTCACAGTAACCAAGATATGGAAACAAACTGTCCATCAATGGACAAATGAATGATGTGTGTATATATATATACACACACTGAAATATTATCATCCATGAAAAGAAGGAAATCTTGCCATTTGTGATGATGTAGATGAACCTTGAGATCGAATGCCAAGTGAAATAAGGCAAAAAGGGAAAGCACAAACTGCATAATCTCACTTAAATGTGGAATCTCAAAAATGCAAACTCACAGAAGTCCAGAGTAGGATGGTGGTTGCCAGGGGCTGAAGAGGGGGTGCTGGTCAGAGGGTACAAACTTCCAGTCAGAAGATGAGCAAATCTCGGGGATCTAACGTACAGTCTGGTGACTACGGCTAACAACACTGTACTGTATGCCTGGGAGTTGCTGAGAGGGATCTCAAATGTTCTCACTATCATGACCACAACAAAAAAATGGTAATTGTATCAGGAGATAGATGTATTAACTAACTTCTTTTGTGGTTATCACTTTGCAATGTATACATACATCAAATCATCACATTGTACACCTTAAACTTACATGACGTTACATATCAACTATACCTCAACAAAGCTGGAAAAAAAAACATTTAAAAAAAAAAAAGACATTTCTGGAAGGGAGGAAAGGAAAGTTTCATATCCTCTGAACATAGAATTAGTTAACAAAATAAAAAGAAAAACATCTAGAATCAGATGGGAGATTTAAGCCCACTTCTTCCGTGATTTAAATATTTACTTTTGGGTAAAAAAAAATTAATATTGTGTAAGAAATGTAATTTATATTCAAAGACTATCAGAAACACCTAAAGCCCAGCAAGTTTAATTAAAAGGAAGAAGTAAAAGATGAAGCTCAAAGGTGAACTTTCTTTGATTGGTAGATAAAAAAAAGAGAAAAAGCAAGAGACCAGAAAGTGTCAAAGATGACAGCATTAAAGAAATAAGAAAGAAACAGACGTGTGAGATCTTCACATACCGAAAGGAGGATGCTAGGAAAGACACCCTTAACAGCAAAATCACAATTCAATTGGATTAAAAAGAATTTAGGATGTGATTTAATATCTGGCCAGATAAGGATAGTTCAATGATCTTATTATTTGGAATAACAGTCTTATAGTTGGGAGAGTTCCCTCCACCCCCACTCCAGATTTCTTTTTAATCTAATAAAAAGACAGGCATGTGCTAGATATGTTTATAGTGTATATAAAACTGGCTAGCTACTTACGCTATCATAACCAGGCTTTACAAAAATCATCTTTACCTTATAATTTTAATTATAGGCAGAAATCACTGCTGAGTTCTGTTCAATGCACTTTTCTTGTATTAAAAGTGTACTTTTGTTGCACTTTTAAAATTAAGGCATTTTCAAGGAGTTAATGTATTAGAAATTCATATATTTTAAAGAATTCAAAATAGCGACTGCCATATAGATAAGACTCAGGCATAGGAGTTTTCTTATAAAAAACAGGCATTATTAATTTCTATGATTGCTTCACATGTAGACTAAACATTTCAAACCGATTCAAGATAAAAGATCCAAAAATCAAATCCTAATTCTAGGTCTCAAAATTCAAGACTCCAAAAGGAATGACAAAACCACTGGCTTACATATCCTAAAAGAATGTGGCACAGTTAAGGTAGGGACTACCCAGTGGTCCAGAGGCTAACTCTGTGCTCCCAACGCAACGGGCGCAGGTTTGATTCCTGGTCAGGGAACTACATCCCTCATACCACAACTAAGACCTGGCACAGCCAAATAGATAAATATTTACAGTTAAGATAAAAAACACGTATATCTACAGGAACCTCAAAAAACAGACACCTCATCGGCTAATTTATTTACTCTCTGATCAGAATAACTCCTCCAAATGAAATATCCGGCAATTCCTATTACTAATCTAGTTCAATGAAGTTATGCAAAAGGTAGCAAAACTGGAAGAATTTTTGCGTATGTATTTTTTTTTTTTTTTTTGGCCTATCTCCTCAACAATAATAGCTCACTAGCAGTCATTTGCCATATTAATGTCAAAATATAAGTAAAATCAGCATCTTCCTTTACCAAAAAACCTAAATCTAACCTGGAACAGTCAGGATAACAAGATCATGGTTTTGAAAACGTTAATACCAAAGTTGTCTTTACCATTTTCCTGCTTTTACTCAAGGCACAGTCTTATATTTTGAAATCCTACTAGGGGGACAGTAGTCAAATATGACCTCAGTTCTTATGTTCAAGATGAAGGGGGAGAGACAACTAATGTCTCACAGTATAATCAAAAACATCCAGCAAAAACTGTCAAATGACAAGAGGATAATGTGAAAAACAGTCCAAGTATTTGCAGAAGTAACCTCCTAAATAATTTTTAACACTTTCTGTCTAGGAAAGTGCTAAAATGAAGATAAAACCCTCAAAAGACCTGGGTTAAAATTGATATAAGTGTTTTGTGTATGGGGGTTAGGGGGGGATTTGATTTTTTGACAGATCTTTTCACTTGAGAATAATCTCATAAACCTTAATTAAAGAAGGAAAACTTAAAAACTCCTCAATGTACCAAAGAGTAAGAAGCAACTAATCTGGTTACTTAAAACCTGTAAACATCTAGGTTGCCAATACCTCTATAACCAGATAAACACCCAGTGAATATAGTAAGTACAGTTTTTAAAATCTGTGACTGAACTTAGGTGCAGAAAACAAATTCTTGTTAAAATGACCATAACTTGCTAGTTGGTTTGTCTTTAACCAAAATATTTGTTCAGAGACTATTGAGAATGATTTGACCAAGGCAAAGGGGGATAAAATTTACTAAACACTATCTGTTCTCAATGAGACAACTCAAATTTTCGATATGGAACTAACATTACGCGTTATTCCACTTTCTTTATCTTTGTGGCTTTCTGAAGCAAACTGTCTTGCCCAATTACATACTTGCAGAATTTTCAATTAACAAAAAAAAATCTTTACAAAGAAACAATTTTAAAATCACCAAAAAGCCAAGGACAAGATGTTCAAGACTTTATAGACAGTATCTAAGAAAGAACACAATCAGGGAATGGCTTTGTCAAGGTAGGCAAAGTTCAGAATGGCCGAGCTCCCTCCCTGTTGGAGCTGAATATACTACCGCTGCCGGTGGCTGGGGGGCTGGCACTGGGTGCAGTAGTGAAACAGAAGGGAAAAGCCTGGTACAGAAAGCTGAATGGCCCAAAGGAAACCTGAGTGGTGACAAGAACCTAAAGGCACATGCAGGTACGCATCTTTTATATTGGATGTGATACACTTACATGGCCCCTGTTGAATCTCTTGGGGACCAACAGTAAAGCAAGTCTAGAACTTCAAATCTTGAGACATCTATAGCAAGATGCTGATCCAATGTGGCTCCAAATATCTTCTGTTTTCCTGGCTCACCTGAAGAGGAAAAAACACTACAGAGGATGTGGGAACTGCATTTCTTTAGGTAGCTTCTTCTAGAGCAACTGTCTGAAAGTTTTGGCCCAGTCCTTTATGAAGTCTGCAGATGAGACACTTGAGGGACTAGTGAAAAACAAAATTCAAATGAAAAGGTGGAGTGAGACATCCAAAAGGGGGAATACGAGAGTCAAAGATAATGGTCACAGGTAAATCAGTGTTTCTAATCCTTAAGTGGGAGGAGGCAGAGAAAGGAGAGAAAAATGCACCGAGGTTTCTCCCTCCACTCCCTCACCCCAATAGCTACTAAAATTTCACCAAGTACCTGAACTTTTTTTACCACAATTAGGGAGTGAGTGCGCAAGATTACTTGGAGAGTTCAAGCGTTTTGCCAAGTCTCCCTCCCCGGGCAGTGTGGCATTATTAAGCGGCAGGGAGGCCTTTCAGATAATACTTATTTTCTGAGAAAAGATTCTGGTGGAATACAGCTCGAGGCAATAAAGAAAGAGAAAAATAAATGCCATTTATACAAAAATGGAAGTCACAGGACAATATACCCTATTGACAACGTTTATTTACTTCTGTTTTTCCAAAGGGGAGGGACTGCTTTCGTGTAATAAGAAATCAGAACAAAAAGTCGTTTTCGAATAATAGAAAATATTTTTAAACTTAGCAACACAAACTGCATGCTTCTTCCCCTTCGGAAATATTCTCCCTGGAAAGATAATCTTTAAAAAATAAGCTAAGACGAGCAGAACCAAGTCTGATGTACCTTCACACAAAAGCATAAAAAGGTAGTCCATGAAATTAATTTTTTATTTTTTTTAATTAACTTAATTTTTTCTTAAAACATTTTATCTAAATATTGTCTTAGAGCTAATCTCCAGCATTCCAGTAATAGCCTAGGATATAAAACAATTTTCTTTCCAAATATATTCCATTTTAACCAGTTAATTTGAACTATGACTGGTAAAGATACCAGAATTTTCTGAAAAATAAAATTGGAGAACCAACTAGATCCTTACCTGACGTGGCTGTTCATTCATTCGTTGTGGATCGGATTTCACTTTATTACTAGGATGATTTGTGACTTTGGTTACTGGTTGCTTGAAAATAGATGCTGTTTGTCTAATTGGCAATGTTGTATTCAAGTCTGGTTTACCCTGTGGATATAAGTGTTTTAATTAATAAATATTATATATAAATGTAATTAATTACTTATTAATTCAATATCTATTACTTTGATTATTCCCAACTTCCCAATCTCAGCATTTTAAATACGCTGAAGTACATTTTAAACACTTTATTATGTAAGACTTATGTAAAGTTTCACAATAAAAAATGTTGTGTTCTTTAAAATGTCAAAAAATTCTCTATATAAAATTTGATTAACAAGATACTAGCAACTTCTAAGCTAACAAATATATATTTATGGTTGGTGAAACAAGAGGAAGGAGGGCTTTCAGGTCAATAACCAGGAAAGCAATCATTTCTACATTCTGAGAATGGAGGAGAATAATGGCGTACTTGGCTATTAAAATATAAATTACCTCCTCAACTGTTAGGGGTCCAGGCTTACATAAAACCACAAAGGTTAACCTTCCCTTTTTTATATATATTTAAAAAAAGGTAATTAGAAAGCTTTAATTCCCACAAACAAAGCTCAATTTAGGAAAATGTAATAAAATATTCTCTCTCTTTAATTTTGTAACACATTTACTTTTTAAAAAGAAACTTAAAATTGAAGTTTCAGAAAAGCAAGCAGCATACTTACAGACTTTTAATCAACCAGTAAAAAAAAAAATGTAAGATGTAAGAAATGAAAGTGTGGCACAGAATTTCTATTAAATTCACATGAAGTACAGTAACATGCTGTAGGGGGTTGGGGGGTGAAGAAAAAGAACAAAATGTGATTTGACTCATTTGGGCTTCCCTGGTGGCTCAGCGGTAAAGAATACGTCTGCAATGCAGGAAACATGAGTCTAATCCCCAGGTCAGGAAGATGACCTGGAGAAGGAAATAGCAACCCACTCCAGTATTCTTGCCTGGGAAATACCACGGACAGAGGAGTCTGGTGGGCTATAATCCACACGGTCGCAAAGAGTTAGACATGACTTAGTGACTAAACAACATCATTCTGATTTGGGCAAAAAATAGAAAGGGTCAAATATATCCTAAAACAATATATAGTACATTAGATATTTTTAGTATAGAAATGTACTTGATAAATCATCTACAGGATGTCAATGAACTTTTATTAACGATCTCCAAATAAAAATTGGATCAACTTCCAGACTCCGAAACAGTGTTTCTCAAACTTGAGCATGCATCAGAGTTACCCAGGGGGCTTATGAAAACACAGATTCCTGGGTCTCACTCCTAGAAATGATGATTCAGGAGGTCTGAGGTCGGGCCTGGGAATTTGCATTCCCATTAAGATCCAGGTGATGCCAATGCTGGTCCAGGGACCACACTTGGGCACCGCTGCTCTAAAACAAAGACTGCAAGTTGGCGGCAGAGAGACCAGGTCTCACCCACAGATGTGTTCTGCTCCAGTTCTTAGTCTCTTGAGTCAATGAAGCTAAGAGCTACAAATAAAATCCACATAAAATTGAGAATTCTAGCTTCTCTTAAAAACTCAAAGATCTAGAAATGGACTGATTTGGCCAAAACAGGCCAAGACTGATTAGTAATGGCGGCCACTAGAGGTGTCAAGGGTTGTCGTTTTGCAAAAGGCCTCATTTCACATTTGTGACACATGTCTGAACCCTACAGGTATTGAGTTTGTGACCTCCACTTACAGAACAGCAGAAGTTAGTCTGATCATTATTACAGGTAATTATTTGGGTGCCCTATTCAATGTGTCTCCTCTCCCCCACCCTACCCCAGCCCACGCACACTGCTCTTCTGTACACACTGGGCATGCTGGTCATTTCTTTCTCTCATTCACTTTTCTTCCAACATACGTGCTTACCTTTAAGAGGCATATTCATCTTAAAAACTCTAACAATACCACTTCTCAGGCATTTCATTTTCTTATCTTTATGGTTTAAAAAAAAAAAAAAATGATTTAGAGGTGTGGAAACTTGGCCAACAGGCTGCAAAATAACCACTTAGGATTCAATCTCCAAAGAGCGTGAGGCCCAGGAATGTGTATTTTTAAAACTCTCCTGGTAATTCTGTGATGTGCAGAAGATTTGGATCCCTCTGCTTTATGACATCAAGAGCATTCTAAGACCCTAAGTGAAGCCAACCAACCTGTACCAGTCAGTATTCAGTCCAAAAGACACTTAACACATAATGGCTTACAAAGAACTCTTCCTGCCACTAATTTGTTCTAAGCAGTATCTACCACGAAACAATACCTTGCTTGGTTTTTAATGTTTCTGTACTTTAATAAAGAATAATATACTCTGCTGGTATTAGAACAAAGATGGGATCAGCAGACAAAGAAATACAGAGCAACTATTTGTATGAACAAGCACAGCAGAGCCTGTAAGAGTCTGTTACGAAGAATGATTGGAGGAGGCAGAGACTAGCTTAAACTATTCAAAACTATAAAAGGAAAAAAACTATAAAATCCTTAATCCACACAGACTGGAATGAAGCATGAAACATGTAAAACTACTGGGCTACAATGATAAGACTAATTTATTATGTTTGTGATGCAATAAAAAATTAATCTACTGGCTAAAAAATTCCACTGTCTGACAATGACAGTTTATTGCCCAGTGGAACAGAACGAGATCTTTCAAGAGTGTGCAGCATTGCTCTTCTGTTGATCTTATTTATATTTTATTATTTTTCCTCTTTTAAACTAGCCTGAAAGCTCTGAAGAAAGAATTTTTTACTAATTAATTTTGTATTCTACAATATATCATGTAAAATAACCTGAAAAGCTGGACTAACTGGTTTTCCCAGAAACTGTCACAAAAAAAGTAAATTTTATGACCATTCTCTGAGGACTGTCAAAAGAGTCACTGTTAATTCACACCCAGTTGTCTGAGTTTTTCTAAATAACTACAAATCTGCCATGAACCTAGGAGTTATAAAGCAAACTTTTTTTTTTAAACACATGATGATATTTTAATATAAATACAAATTACAAAACATAATAGACAGATGGCAATAAAATATGGTATTTTATTTGTACTGCATGACATCCTTAGTCATAAATAAATTCTTAGAAACCAGTAATAAAGACACTGATACACCAAGGGAAATGAAAAAAAAAAAGAACAAAATGAAATAACACAAATGACTAGTAAGGATTAAGCATATATGAATGAAGATGACCGAGCTGAACAATAACAGAAGAAAAGCAATTTCTTTGTAATGTCATATTGCCAACGATTAAAAATCTAACATTTGTACAGTTTTAGGAAATATACCCACATAAACACTGGTGGATACAATAATGGTCATTATAGTGGTGGTTATTTTAGCATTCTTTCTGAGACTTTTGCACATGTGTGAGTTCAATATTAAAACATGGTTAATATATCTGTATATCGCCACACGACAATCTAAAAATCAAATGTGAATTACTGAATAGAAAGTTGTCTGGAAAATCACAGTAAAATTTTAACCTTACTGTATAAACAGATCACAAAAGAAGGGACTGCGACTATTTTCTGTCTTTAAAGTACTTTTTTCAAAATGGGACAAGATTAAAGCTATTCGTGTATCTGAAATCTCCCCTTTCAATATAGGAATAAGTGAAACAAAGTTCCTTGCATTATAAAACTAAACTGAAAAGAAACACACATTCTAACAAAGTTTCCAACCTTAAATGTATCTTCTCAGTATACAGGCTGGCATTCCAGTAAAAATTTAGTGTATTTTATAATAATGTGTATATTAAGCTGGGAAGTTTCCAATAACTCAAATAATTGTTGACAGTTTATTCTATCCCCCCAGGGATGAATACAAAAATAAATCTTTCTAACAATTTTTTAAACTTTTACTTTATCTATTTCTAATAAATATCTGTGATGGCTCTTAAAACTTCAAAAATAAATACACAATAAAAATTAATTTTAATCAAGGACAAGGGGAAACAAATTTCCTTTTGAAATGGTTAACAGTGATTGATACTAGCCTTAACCATCAGATGTGGATCTGAACTTTCTAGGGGCGTGGGCAAAAAAAGAAACATTCAATGACAAGGATTTCATACTCAGAAAGGAGGAAGCATACCAATTAAAGAGTAAAATAAAAGCTGGTATTAAATCTAGAAAAAAAAATAGACACTTAAATCACAACAGATAGTAAACAGATTTCAAATGCTTTTTCTTTTTCCAATGACCTTCCGTAAAAGCCAAGAACATACATAAACGACAACTCAGTGAAGATGACTTTGAAAAGGACTAAACCAGCATGGCCTGGTTATTGTGTAACCTTTCAATGATTCAATGTGAGCCTGCCTCTTAAGAAACCTATATGCAGGTCAGGAAGCAACAGTTAGAACTGGACATGGAACAACAGACTAGTTCCAAACAGGAAAAGGAGTATGTCAAGGATGTATATTATCACCCTGCTTATTTAACCTATATGCATAGTACATCATGAGAAATGCTGGGCTGGAAGAAGCACAAGCTGGAATCAAGATTGCCAGGAGAAATATCAATACCCTCAGATATGCAGATGACACCACCCTTATAGCAGAAAGTGAAGAGGAACTAAAAAGCCTCTTGATGAAAGTGAAACAGGAGAATGAAAAAGTTGGCTTAAAGCTCAACATTCAGAAAACTAAGATCATGGTATCTGGTCCCCTCACTTCATGGCAAATAGATGGGGAAACAGTGGAAACAGTGTCAGACTTTTTTTGGGCTCCAAAATCACTGCAGATGGTGACTGCAGCCATGAAATTAAAAGACACTTACTCCTTGGAAGGCAAGTTATGACCAACCTAGACAGCATATTAAAAAGCAGATACATTACTTTACCAACAAAGGTCTGCCTAGTCAAGGCTATGGTTTTTCCAGTGGTCACGTATGGATGTGAGAGTTGGACTGTGAAGAAAGCTGAGCACGAAGAATTGATGCTTTTGAACTGTGGTGTTGGAGAAGACTCTTGAGAGTCCCTTGGACAGCAAGGAGATCCAACCAGTCCATCCTAAAGGAAATCAGTCCTAAATATTCACTGGAAGGACTGATGCTGAAGCTGAAACTCCAATACTTTGGCCACCTGATGTGAAGAGTGGACTCACTGGAAAAGACCCTGATGCTGGGAGGGATAGGGGGCAGGAGGAGAAGGGGACGACAGAGGATGAGATGGCTGGATGGCATCACCGACTCGATGGACATGAGTTTGAGTAAACTCCGGGAGTTGGTGATGGACAGGGAAGCCTGTCGTGCTGTGGTTCATGGGGTCGCAAAGAGTCGGACATGACTGAGTGACTGAACTGACTGAACTGAATCCTAGAAAGGGCTTCCATGGTAGCTCAGCTGGTAAAGAATCTGCCCACAATGCAGGAGACCTGGGTTCCATCCCTGGGTTGGGAAGATCCCCTGGAGAAGGGAATGGCTACCCACTCCAGTATTCTTGCCTGGAGAATCCCCGTGGACGGAGGAGCCTGGCGGGCCACAGTCCACGGGGTCGCAGAGTCGGACATGACTGAGAGCACACAATGCTAGAAAAGAGGAAAACTAAAACAGTGACGCAGATCATGTGTCTTTAACCTGTAGCATTCAGATACTGTTTCACTGCTAACCCCTAAGTTTTACTGAAAATAGATTAACCCCACCTATTTCAATTTTTTAAATGGAGGAAAAAAAAAGAAAAGAAAAGAAGAAAACAGGACACTTACAGATATCATTTTAATTCTGTGGCTTTGCATACCCCAAGAGATATTCATGTCCCAATTTGAGAAGCAAAGACTTTTATTTTTCTAAAGTCACTTTCCTCATCTGTAAACGAGGTAAATACAGTAACTACTCTTAAGATTCTTACAAAAGCAAACAAGATAATGCATGTGTGATGCTGCTGCTCAAGCAGCTTTCATTAAGTCAGTTATTGAACAAATATTGAGTGCCTACTATCTGCCAGATACAGACCATGTGCTGTATACAGTCATTCACAAATACCAAAGTCCTCCAGAGCTTACACTCACAGGGCAGAGAGGAGACAAAGCAGTGGTACAGCTTACAGTCACGCTGGCACATAAATTCTGAATAAATAGCAGCTATCTCTCTTATCAGCACTATCATGTTATTGAACATGCTACTCAAAGTTAAAACCTTAACCTGTTAAGCTTCCCCATAAGGAAAGTCACCTCCTGGTTCATGCAAAGAGGAGCCTGACCTTTAGGGGAACCAAGATTATCCTCAAAACCTAATTCTGGATTTGCTCCCAGATACACAGTAGCCAATGCGTTTCCACAAAAGTCCACAAAAGTCAAAAGCCAATATAAAGTGCTTTACAGTCCATTTTTTTAAATATATGATTCACTCAACATAAAATCCATCATTTTATTCAATTCAGTGGGTTTTAGTATATTGACATTCAGTGATTTTTAGTATATTGACAAAAGTGCAACTTTGCAAAAAGGTTTTTACAAAAAGTAAAGAAAATATGTATCTGGGATCTATGATTTTGTAGTGAAAATCCACTTCATGTAATATCATAAATAATACCTTTTTAAGGAGAACAATGGAATACTGAATATGTAAAATAGAATGAGTGGACTCTACTTTGAGCTCATTAAAAAAGGATGTAGTTCATTGAAGTGGAGGTTTGTAATTCATCACTGAAATCAAGTTTTGAAGAGTTTTGTTTGAAAAGTAACTTCTTGGAACTTTAGTTAATATGGACTTCAGTTAAAAGGACTTTTAACTTTAGTTAAAAGGACTGATGGCTAAAGACTAATGAGTTTCAACCAGAGCAGCTCTGCTCAAACTAAGGGTTCTAATGCATGGAACCAATCATCTCCTTTACATCTGGGCTGGCACTAGCTGAGTACACAACTTTAGAATTATGAAAACAGTCACACAAATCATTTTCTGCAGGGCTTCATTCTCTCACTGATCTAGAGTCTAGAAGTTAGGTAACTCTGCAGGACCTATAAAACTTAAGTGAAACTAACAATCATAGACAGAAACTCCAACATCCAAAATAAATGTTGACAACATACCACGGGCAACTGTGTCCCTACATCTACTCTCATTATTGCACAAAGGTCCAGCCCAGAACCTCTCAGAGGTCTAGTGCACTTTGACATCTTTGAGGAACTAACTTATAACATGCTAAACCTACTCATACTGAACAGGCTGCTCTCATCAGCAAGTCTGTCTGCTAACATGGCTAAGGTTCTTCTCTTCACTGTTTGCTTCCTAGAAATCTTTATCCCATCCATATCTAAACGCCTAGCTCAAATTAGCCAAAAAATGGAACAGTGCTGTTAGTTGCTAATAACTTCTTAGTTATCTTCATTTTTCAGCTAAAGATTTCTGCACATGAGAAAATTAGAAGCTCTCTGGAATGGCCCTTGAACAACATGGGACTTTGGAGTGCCAACCCTTCACAAAGAAAGCCTTGACCTGTGGTTTTGCAGCCATGGATTCAACCAACTGCTGATTGCTAGTACTGCAGTTATTTACTGTGGAAAAAAAATCTGCATATACGTGGATGTATACAGTTCAAACATGTTGTTCAAAGGTCAACTTTGATTACAGTATCTCTTGCTACATCTTACTCCTTCTTTATTATTCATTAAATGAGCACTGTCCAAGCCACCATCATTCCAGCTTGGGTAAATAGCCTCCTGTTATAACTGGCCCCTGACTTCTACTTCTGAACCTCTATGGTACATTCTCCACACAGCAGCAAAAAAAAAAAAAATCATACTGCTCGCTACATAAAGTCCACAAGAGCATTCTATTCCCTTCCTCATCCTGGCTTGCCAGGTCCAGTGGCTAGGTCTGTCTGCTTCCTTGGCCTCACCTAGTACCTCTTTCCCACTCACTAACCTCCAGCCTACTGCCTGTCCTCATGTGCTCAACGTATCCTGCCTTAAGGATTTTGCCCTGGCTATTCCCTCTGCTTAGAACACTTTACCCTCTGGTTTTGTAGAGTTGAATCTTCTCATTCAGATCTTGGCCAAAAATCATTCCCTTCTGATCATTCGGCCTAACAGAGCCACCAAGTCAATCTCAACCATTCTTAATTAACTGTGTAGCATTTAATTTTTAAATTGTGTTAGTCATCCCACTAGAATAATAATCCCACAAACACAGAATCTCCCTCTATTATTCCCAGAATCTGGAATAATGTCTGCGCACACAGAATGTGCTTAAAAAAATTTCATGGAGTAAATGATGCATAAAATGCCTGTTACATGTAAGATCTTATGGTATGCAGCCCTTATTCCTAAACAGTCTCATTGTTCATTCTTAAACTTACACATGCTATGTAAGTGGAAGCTACTAATTCAATGTGGTCTACAACATCCATGTCAAAATTATCAAACATAATCATCTGTACTATATACCTCAAGATTACTAATGTAAAATAACCCCCAAACTTGTTCCATTAATTACTATATAACATGAAGTTATGCTTATAGATACATAGCGAGCCCTACAAAAGGATCCCATGGGAAAATAATCCTCAGATGGTGTTTTTGGCAAAGTCACTGTCAATTAGAGGGATGTTATATCATGAAATAATGGGAAATAAAGAGTACAAAGAATTTATAACCGAGAAGACTGCCAACATGAGATTAAGACATCAAAACAATCTACGTACATTGGCAAGACACATGCCATGTGCTCTCAGACAGCCATGATTCGGGAAAAGTGTTCATTACGGACCTGAAAACTTAGATCACTTCAGTATAACATGCCATAACAACTTCTCATCTGTATACTAAAATAACCTAAAATTTAGCAGTGGTTCTAGACAGAGGAGACTGATACAGAAATTAAAACCTTGGGGCAAAGTATAAGGTCAATTAATAGGATGTCAACAGATTAAGTAATAGAGATGAGATAGGTAACCGCTTGACTGAGTTACACAATTTAATCTGTAATAATATTAACTAGGTGATAAACTAGATAATATTAACTAGGGGCTTCCATGGTGGCTCAGTGGTAAAGAATCTGCCTGTCAAGCAGGAGATGTGGGTTCGATCCCTGGGTCAGGAAGATCCCCTGCAGAAGAAAATGGCAACCCACTCTAGTATTCTTGCCTGGGAAATCCCATGGACAGAGGAGCCTGGTGGGCTATAGTTCATGGGGTCACAAAGAGTCGGACACGACTGAGCGACTTCACTTTCACTTTTCACTTTCATGCATTGGAGAAGAAAATGGCAACCCACTCCAGTGTTCTTGCCTGGAGAATCCCAGGGACGGGGGAGCCTGGTGGGCTGCCGCTTATGGGGTCGCACAGAGTCGGACACGACTGATGCAACTTAGCAGTAGCAGCAGCAAATGTAGGACTGTTCTCTCAGGAAGGCGAGCAAAGATGCTTGTTTAAGGAGCCCATACTCCGCTGAGGAGTCCTATAACGTATCAGGCATGCTGGGGGCTGAGAACTAAGGCAGGAATAAAGTCAGTTCTTTGGAGGCTCAGAGATCCGAACAAGTCCTTCTTGCCTAAGAAAGTTCTTCTAAGTTCATTCATAATAGTTATCTGGCAGAGGTACACATACCTCCTTTCTGAAAAATCAGGACAATAATATTTGAAATGTTTGTGTACTCTGCTCTAGCAATCATCAAAATTAATCCCATCACACCCCACATCCTATCTTCATAATAACCAAACAGCCACGTCCCCCAGATCACACGTCATCATGCAGTACTCACCTCCGTAATATTCTGTACGTCCACCCTGTAGTTCAGTGGCCCTCAAACTTTTTTGACTTCAACTAAGAGTAGAAATATACACTTTAAATCATGCCTCAGTACACACAAGGGTGTACAGATCACAAAAATCACCTAACATACTTAGCCTTACTAAATGGGATGTGTACTATTTTCTATCCCATTGTCTCATATCTTAAAAATTCTAGTCATGGACAAGTGAAATAAAGTGAAAGTCGCTCAGTCGTGTCCGACTCTTTGTGACCCCATGGACTATACACTCCCAGGAATTCTCCAGGCCAGAATACTGGAGTGGGTAGCCTTTCCCTCCTCCAGCGTATCTTCCCAACCCAGGGATCGAACCCAGGGCTCCCGCATTGCAGGCAGATTCTTTACCAGCTGAGTTTGAAAACCAAACCCTAACCTTACCCCTCTCACTCCTCCTGCCAGTCTTTGCACCGTACACTCTTGGGTGGTTGGTCAGCAGGCTCTCCTATATCCTCAATATTTTCTTTAAACATTCTCTCCAGGAGAGAATGGACTTCCTTAAACTTGCCATCCCTCAAAGATCCTATCTCCCCTAAAGTTCTTCCAGATAAAGGCTTTCACCTTCTTCCTCTCTGACAACCACACTTCTAAGGCCCAGTAAGTGGTGCAGGTTCCCTCCTTTCTCCCCATTACTTTCTCACATCATTTCTGTTTTTCCTCCTTCACAAAGCAGAGCTCCCCTGAAGTTCATAGGGTCTGACTGTCTGACTTCCCACCCTCCTCCCTGATTTCTCCTTTACTCACTGAAGACTTTAGCTTCTGTTTCATGTTTTCTTCCCCAACCCAGCTCTTAGTCTTCATTCTTAGAGGTCTCAACACCCACGTGGATAATCCACCCAACATCCTGAGTCCTCTGACCTGTTCTTCTACCCAGCCTCACCCACCTAACATTAGAGGCACAGGCTTGTCTACACTGGTAACTATACCGTGCCCAATATCTCAGGCAAGCATCCGACCTTCCAATTTCTACTTCCTGTCCTTATAACTCACTGAGGACTGCCCTCCAGGTTCTTTGAACCCATCAATACTCCCTGCCTATTGGCTGACCTGTTTTCTTACTCTTTCAAAACCTCTTCCACATTCCTCCCCACCCCGTATAGATTCCATGATCCATCAGCGTCATTACACTGTCAATGTGCTTAAACTTCTGTGGTTTTCCACTGGTGCAACAGGCCCCATTCTTACCTTTCCACAGTATTTAAAATGGGAAATTAACCGAATCAGCATCCCTTTCATCTACCATCTAGTGATTCTCCTTCCTAGTCAAGAAAATTTATTCAAAGTATTGTCCACAATGAGCAACTTTAATTCTCATTCACTTTCAACCCAATCCAATCTGGCTTCTCTTTTCCCTGAAACCACTGGTATCAAGGTTATTAATGACCTTCCTGCTGCCAAACTCAATGGAAATTTCTGTCTTCCTCCATTCAATGCTTCAGTGGCAATCAATGTAACTGACCATTCTCCTTTTTGAAATATTCTCCTCTCCCGTGTCTCTCCTGTCTTTCACAATCCACTCTGCTGATTCCTTCTACTCTAGTTCAATTTTAATCACTGGACTTTCTCAGAGCTTCCTTCTGGATCCTTCTGTCTATAATCTCCAGGCCCATTACTTGAAAAACTACCTACGTGACTTTCTACCTAATGCCTTTCCAGCTCAGACCTCTCAATCAGTATGCCTACATGACATGACAAATCCATCTGGATGTTTAATAAGCATCTCAAACTCTGTACACTCAAAGTTGAATTCATTGTATTCACCCATATAAATTCTTTCCTAAGGCAATCTCAGTAGATAGCAACCCAATTCACCTAGTCACTCAGTCTACCTAAAATCTAAGGGCTCTCTGTCACCTTTCACGCGCAGTTCATTAGAGAGTTCTGTCAATCCCACATTCAGAACAAGACTAGGACCCCCTTCTCTTCCATCACCACGTGCGTCCAGGCCCCCATCACTCCTCACTGTGCTGCTGTGACAGCTACTCGCGCCTCACTCCTGCTTTTGTCCATTTCTTTCAACTGAACAAAAACCTGTACTTAAGAGTGGCCCACACTTAAGTGAGATGTCAGTAATCCCCTGTAAGGACTTCAAGGCCTAGAAATGCTGGATTCATCATCTGTGATCTACTCTCTCCGCTCCCCGCCCCCAACGTATCCAACAGAGAGACCAGAAGCCACTCTGTTCAACAAAGGCTTAATAAATGATGGAAAAAGCACCAGCATCTTTGGAAAAGATTTTAGCTACCTTCCTGTCAGCCAGGCATGTTTTATGGAAGGAACAGGATCTCTATTTTCGGTTTAGATGGAAAGATAACTAGGAAGGTGGAAGCCAACAAGTAGATCTTACCACAATATCAGGAGCTGGTAATCAGACTGATCCTATCACGGGGCCCTTTAGGTGAAATGGGGTCCCTAATTCTGAAATAAATCACCCCACTAAGGTGCTACTTCAATACCTGAAAAAATTCCTCATCAGTTAAACAAAGGTCTAACCTGAGCTACAGCAAGTGAGCTGATCCTTAACCTTTTTTGCCAAAGACTTGCTCCCTCTCCTGTTGTAAAACAGTAGTTAACTTTTTCAGTTACATTCTCCTTTGAGAAATTGGTGAAGACTTTCTCCTTTGGAAAAAACAACAGAAATTATTTCATTTAAAGGTTCCTGGAGAGCATCCAGAAGTGTGCACTCTCAGGTTAGAGATCTTCCTGACTCTACCGGTTCCAAGCTGGCCTGTTTCGTCTCCTAACGGGAAAGCAACAACACGATACCGTTCCGTGATCGTGCCTTCTTTTCCGAACACTGTCCTCTTTCCTCCGTCTCGCATTTAAACTTCACAAGAGTAGTTTAACCGTTTTATGAGGACAGAGGCAGAAAAATGCACATATGCATACATGCTCAGCAAATGCACAGAAGCTCTGAAAGGGTATAAAAACAAAACTGGCTGACAATAAATTCCTCTAGGAAAGAGGCTGAGCCCGACAGACTCAAAGAGGAGGGAGATTGCTCCTCATGGAATCTCCTTTCCACCATGTGTGCAAGTCGCAATCAAGTAAGATTAAATAAAAAATTTTTTAACTTTTACAACAGCAGGCTACATCTTTGCTCCTAATTTCTGGTTTCCCAGAAAGTTTCTGGCATTCCAAACCTGACTTGTGGTCCTTCTACCCTGCCGATGCTGGTTACATCTAAGTCACCAGGTGACTTGTTTGAAAATCCAGTGAATACTACAAAGTCGTTATCTTCCTCAAGCTCTCCACGGCATCCAACAAAAAAACCTCTCCTAGGCCGTCACAATCCCACATTCTCTTCACTCCCCTACTACCTTGCTGGAAGTCCCTTCTTACTCTCCACATAGCTAATTTTTTATCCACTGCGTACAATGTGACAAGGTACTTTTCTATCTGCTCCTACACTGGGCAATCTCAATGTTTCACAAACCCCTATGACAGTTCTCAAAGCGTGACCCGGGAATCCCTGGAAGTCTACGAGATCTTTCAGAATCCAAGAAATAAGAGCATTTTAACTCAGTCTTCCTCATCAACCACTGTCCCAAGGGACTCAACCCAGAACTGGAGCAGGCATCAACAATTCCCATGCTCTACAATCATCAGGGACTCATGTACTAACTTGTCTTGTTTGAGTCCCACACCTTTTTATACCTCCTGGCTACAGCGTTAGTCCAGGCCCTCATTCATTCTCTGGACTAAACTGTTCTAACTCCTCTCCCTGCTTCCAGCCTCCACTTTTCCTAAATGGTACCCATTCTACATCCGACACCTAACCTGATTCCCAGCAGCACCACCAACTCACTGAAGTTTCTCAATGTGCAACGCTATTGCCCCCAATATATATTAGCTGTCTTTAAGAATGTTATTATTATTTTGTTGAAGATAATTAGAGCAAATCACCTGCTGGATGATGTGATTGAGCACTTAGGCCAGAACCAAACAGAATCCAATCTGTGGTTACAGTCACAATAGTAGACTACCACGCATGCTTAGTCGCTCAGTCGTGTCCGACTCTTTGCGACCCCGTGGGCTGCAGCCTGCCAGGCTCCTCTGTCTGGGATTTCCTAGGCAAGAATACTGAGGTGGGCTGTCATTTCCTTCTCCTGGGGATATTCCTGACCCAGCGATCAAACCTGCGTCTTCTCCTTGGCAGGCAAGTTCTTTACCCACTAGCCATCAGGGAAGCCCAGTATATAACCAGAAACCAAGGTAATTCGTGACAAGAAATAATGGCAGCCTTCTACAATAAATTCCTTCAAGAGACCATAATGCTATTTTCAAATGCATCCAGTTTGCGTGACTAGAGAAATATGATGAAAGAACTGAGTCTTTCCAAGGTATTAGCAGCATTGACAAGCCAGGGTGAAATATAATTTGTTCCATACCAGATCCATATTGTGAGCAAGCTGTAAAATATATGTCACATTAATGTTAGGGAACTTGAATTTTACTAGTTTTGCAGATTTATTTCATAAATGTTTCAGTGTTGTTAAGAGCTAGAAACACAGGAATTCAGTTTAATATTTACACATCTGAAACATTAAAATTTCTAGCAAGAAAACTAAGCTACTAAAGTTCTTTAAATATATCATGCACTGAGGATCACTGTACTCTTCTCTATCTTATCTTAAGACTATTCTCTAATTTTTAAAGAAATGTATCTTTAAGAAATTAACTTCCTTCTTAAAAGGTTAAGGATTGTTATCTCTTAAAACCTTGAAACATCTCCTCTTTGGAGAAACAAAGCCTGCATAAACACCTAAACAGTATTTAGATTTTGAAGCAAAAGTCGTTTTTAAGAGGCACACTCCAGAACCGAGCAGTCCAATATGGTGGCCACTAGGCACATGTGGCTATTAAAACTTTAATTAAATAAAACTACAGGTTCAATTAGTCAACCACACTAGGCACTTTTCAAGCACTCAACAGCCACGTGTGACTGGTGGCTGAAACATTTCCATCAAAACAAAAACTGCTACTAACAGTGTTGCCCTCCTACGACTCCTCCCTTTGAGTGAGCTCCGAGGAAGCCACTCATGAATTCAAAAAATCAGCTCGAGGTTGATGACTTCCAAATCACTCTCTAGTCTTTTTCCTTTAACCAAATGGAATATCTTCAGTAACAAACTGGTTATTTTGACTTTATCAACTAAAGAGATGGAAGTAGGGGCTGGAAATAATTATGAGAGTGGCAAGAAAATCAATAAGGTACAACGTAATCAAGAATGGCACAGATTTCCAGCGTAAGGTTGAGACTGAGTTTGAGACAAACAGGAAGAGGTGCCACAAAAGCCTTAGTAAATATCAACTGAAAGACAATCTCCACTCTACTGTACCCACCAATCCTAAAAGAATTAAAAATCATTTTTTAAAGTTCTTCAAAAGGTATCTTTCCAAACATACTTGAAGATATTCACTCAGTAAATTCCCCTCTGATACAAAAGATATATTAAAATCAATATACAAGTCAATATAAACTATAATTTATAGTGTTTATAATTGCATTGCTTATAATTCAAAGTTTATATTGTTCCTTACACTTCTAATTTTTTCAAGATAAGAGTCTTTAAAAAAATCCCATTCCTGAGTATGTAGCTGAAGAAAATAAAAGCACTAATTTGAAAAGATACATGCACCCCAATGGTCACAACAGCATTATTTACAGTAAGCAAGACATGAGAGCAACCTAAAGTGTCTATCAACAGATAAATGGAGAAAGAAGATCTGATATATAAATGTACACAAAGACACACACACCACACACACACACCCAAGAATACTACTTGGCCATAAAAAAAAAATTTTTTTTAAAAAGGATGAAATTTTGGCACTGCAACAATATGGATATATCTGGAGGGCATTATGCTAAGTGAAAAAAGTGAGACAGGGAAAAACAAATACTGCATGTTATCATTTATATGTGGAATCTAAAAAATAAAACCAGTGAATATTAAAAAATATTAATGCAATTAATGAACTTCAGCCAGTTTCACAATCTGCCTACAAAGCCAAACACTACCTCAGATTCCTGTTTAAATCTCCTTAAATCTCTGTATCTCTCAACTTTCTCTATACTGATTACTTTAAAAAGACCTGGTATAGTTATTAATAACCCACAAATATGTTTTCTGCTTTATAGAGATATTTAATGTTGGTGTTACTCCAAAAGGGACCTTACTTAGAAAAAAAGGAAAAACTACATTTTCTGTCTTAACTAAAATAAAATCAGATGCAAAAATAAGACCAGGGCCCCCAAATTCAGACAGAGTGCTTTCAGAAAACAATGATTAACAAAAGGCATTTCCAAAATATGTAGTGTATTAATTTATTCAATCAACATTTACGGCTACTATAAACTTCTGGAATGAAGTGAATAATAAACATTCAGCAAACATTTATGAAGTACCTACCGTGTGCCAGGCTTTGGATTATATATATATACCAAACAAAGCAAAACGAGAGCCATGGGCCCTGCCCGCGCGGAGCTCACAGTCTAGCTGCAGCAGCCCGACAGCCACGGATCCCGTGGCCGAGCCGGGCAGGCCTGCGGGAGGAGGGCCTGGCTCCGGGCGGAGGGTGCAGGGCAGGCTTCAGAGATGGAGACAATGGAGCTGGGCCTCGGATGAGGAGCAGGTCACCAGATGGAGGGGGGGGGGAAGCACATTCCAAGCAGAGGAAACAGCACATGAGCAAGCAGAGTCTTGAAAGCACATGCCACGGTGCGGGATGACGAGCAGTCCAGCGCAGCTAGAGCGGAAAGGTGCACACAAACTAAAGAGACCAATTAGTTTTAGGCTTGTCGTGAACCCTAACCAGCGGGAGGTACATCTGCACATTACACTGAGTGCAGCTCAACTGGGATTCTGCTAACAACGGGGTGCTCTGGAAGCACTCTGTTCATTTCATAAATATTTAAGCCCCTCCAATAGATGTCCAGGACTGTTTAGAGCTTTAAAAAGGCAGTTTCAGAAAAATACATCTTAATTTTTCCTCTTACATTTAAAAAGCAAAATTAGCCCAGAATCAAGATTTAAGCTGAAATCATACAGCTACACCCCTAGTTACACTAGTGACCTAGTCACTAGCGATCCTAGTTACACTCAAGGTCCTAACTTGAGCATCCCTCCTCCTGCCACTAATCCCAGCCCCTGAACACCCTCAGAGCCATCGACAACACCGTTAGGTAGGAACTCGGAGGCAATGCCAAGCATCCCTTTCCGGCTCTGCCTCTCTGAACGAGGAACCTGCCAACGCCCCTGTGGAAGCCAGGCCAGGTAACTAATGCAGTACGTGAGGAGTGCATCCTCACCGCCACACCAGGCCTTTGGAAATCAAGCTATTCTTTGGAAAAAAACAAAACAAAACAAAAAACTGCTGAGCTAAATTCTGGAAAAAAGAGGGATATGAAGCAGAGACTGCATAGTCTCCAGGAAAAGTAAAAGGCAAGGAGGGAGGGAGGCTGGGTCAGAAAGTTTCCCATCCTGGCCACCTGTTCACCGAGGCAGCTTGGTGCTCAGGAAGCTATAAGGGGAAAAGGAAAGGAACATGCTAGGTGACTTCATGGAAACTCCTATTTACTGCTCACAACAATGCTAAGGGAAAGATCTTATGATCATAAGTTTACAGATGAGAAACCTGAAGCCACCAGAGGTTAATCAAGGTGCCAGTGACTGTGTGAGCTAGGAAGAGGCAGAGCCAGAACATGAGCGCACGCCTGCCTGGACCCACGGCCCGCCCCCCGACACGTGGGCTCCCAGGTCCTCAGGCGAACGCAGCGCTCCCAGGGGGCACGCAGGCCTACACCAGTCATGTCCCTACAAAGAAAAGTCCTTCCTTCTCCCTCCACCACTTTCACGGTCAGTGTGAGACAATCGTGTGGTAACACATACACACGTGTTTCTCTGAAATTTAGAGGGAAAAAAACTGGGGGGAAAATAAAAAAGGTTTATAAGATTAGCTGTTTGGGGGACAAGGGGAGGTGCAGCACTTTCCTTATAAAGATATTGGGGGCTTTAATACAATTAAATTAGCATAATTCAAATGCTACTCATGTAAATTCTTATATGATAAATCATCAACTAAGCAACTCACTAAGAGTAAGAGCTAATGGAAAAATCTCCAATCACAGTATTAGAATGTGAATATTATTCCTAAAGAATATTACTCTCCAACACCATCAAAAAGTCAAAATAAAAACTGTTCTTTCTCAAATCCTGATCCTGAATATTAAAAGGGACGTATAAATAAACTATATGGTAAGTAAGGGTACTAGCACCACAATAAAATTTTGCCTCTTTATGGGCAACACAAACTATTTTAAGGGGGGAAAAAGGAGACAATTAACATCAACAGAGAAATTTTTTGTCAACAGTCCCAATGGGCACGAAGTGTGACATATGTTGGCCTAGGGAGATACTGAAATGTTGTTTTCAACATCTTTACTTAGGCTCTCTCTCTTTGTAAGCCAACTACCAGAAAATTAATCAGATTTATTAAATCAAAATGCTTTGCAGGGGGGAGAAGGAAGGGAAAAAAAAAACCAAACTGGGACATTCAGACAACCGAAACTCCAGTGACACAGAGCAATGCAGGAGGCTTCAGGGAGAGCGTCTGACCGACCAACCTTATTCTGATTGAGAGGGTCGTTCCGCAGCCTCTGCTTGTTCTTCTGTAATTTACTAGGCATCATCTTTCCAGTTCTGAAGTCAAAACTGCTGAGGTCAACAGTATTTCCCAGATACCTTGCCAACTGAGGTTTGCTTCTGAACTTCTTACCACTCGGACTAGAAGAAAGATAACATTAATTGGCAAACAATTAATTAATTAATTGGCAAACAAAAGGCAACAATATATACCCCAGACCGCTACACAAACCTTTTCTTCATGCCTGCCTTTATGCTCCCAATTAGTATCACATCATGGCTTTACATATGTTTATTTTTTTCCAAGGAAATACTAAAAGTTTTAAAGGAAATTCTTAACTTCCTAAAGAAAGAGATAGCGTGTCTGTCACCTCCCATACCACCCCTAGATACACTGCTGGAACACATGACGGATGTTCACACAGGTCATCCCGCTGGTCACTCACGCAGCAACCACGGACAGAACCCCAACCCAAGGGGCACGCAGAGCGCAACGCACACACGCAAACGGCTCCTCTTTCACCCACGCTCCAGACTGACTTCTGAGATGTTTTCCCATATTACACACACAGAATGCCAACGGTAGCCAGAAACAGCTTCAAAACAAACTGCTCTGAGGCAACAATCCTTGTTAGAAGCACACTTAGGGACTTCCCTGGTGGTCCAGCAGTTAAGACTCCACGCTTCCACTGCACGGGGCCCGGGTTTGATCCCTGGCGGTTAAGATCCCACATGCCGTGGAGCTCAGCCAAACACACACACTCACACACACACCCCACAGATGCACACACACCAAACACTCACATACACACACACTCACACCACACACACACACACTCATGACACACACATACCCACCAGACACACACACACTCTCACACCACACACACACACACACCCCACACACACACGATACACACACTCTCACACCCACACACCCCCCCACACACCACACACACACACACCCCAGACACACACACTCACACCCCATCACACCCCACACACACACCCACACACACACCACTCACACACACACTCACACCATACACACTCACACCACACACCACTCACATACACACCCCACACACCACTCACACACTCACACCACACACACACACACACACACGACACACACACTCTCACACCCCCCCACACCCACACCCACTCACACCATACACACTCACACCACACACCACTCACACACACTCACCACACACACCCCCACACACACACTCACACACACACAACACACACACTCTCACACACCCCCACACACACCCCACAGACACACACACACACTCACACCCCCACACACACACACCCCAGACACACACACCACACACACCAGACACACACACACATACACTCTCACCCCCCCCACATACCACTCACACACACACTCTCACACCACACACACACACACCCCCACACCCCCACACACCACCTGTAATCCATATAACCTTTGGGCTACCGATTTGAACTCAAAACACAACAGGAAAAAAAAAATGAGTTCTGACAATAATAAATGCTCCCTAATGTTACTAAAAGGAGAAAAACTAAGGTAAACATTTACAAATGTGTTTGTATGATGCTTACATGACTTTTGTGAGCCTAACTCCTATCTGAGAGAAGTGTATCAAGAACTTACTTTTTGTAAAAAAAAATTGTCAAAGCTGGAATATTACAAAAGTGTCAGAATTATACAGAAGCTTGAACTAAACAAGTTTTTCCTAAAACAAAAACAAAAAAATTTCCCATGTGGCACCGAACTGTAAGAAAAAATTTAGAGAAAGAACGCCCCAAAGTCTTATCTAATAAATTTTCTGAACCAAATGTGCTAGAATAAACTTCAGTGAGCTATAACACCAGAAAAGAACTGTGAGAATTCTAGAAAATCTCTCAAAAAAGCCAACATGTCATATTGAGAACTTAACCTTGCACCAAATGACCACAATAAAAGAAAAATAATTCAACCCAGAGACAAAAGAGAAAAGGCTGGAAAACCAAGCAATTTACAATTGCCTGGAATAGCAAAAACTTCTCTCGGGGTCAAGTTGGAAGCAACACACCCCAGTCTGCCACAGACTCCACCAGCCGCCACAGACCTCAAGACAGCTGAAGATCGTATCAACCTTCTTTTTCCACAATCACATGACGTGGCTATTCCTGAAACACAATTCAAGGTATAGAATTCAGCCCACAGATGAAGATAACAGCCAGTGAAGACCAGTATGTAACAGAATAGAAGGAAGCAGAGAGCAACCAGAGCCCAGAGGAGGAGAGAATACATGCTGATGTGTAAACGAACTCAACTCCCATTCTAGTCCAGAGGTCCCAACATGGTCAGCATCACGGAATGAAACAGCACACGACCCTCAACACTGTCTGAACCTGAATCACCTCTGGCCGCTGCGATCTTCACCCCCAACCTGATCCTCTGGAGCATCATCTGTCGCAGCATCACTGTCTACCCAGCAACTCATCTTCCGGCTAGAAGGCCACACACAGTGTTCAGGGCACCATCCCTCAGCCCACACGGCCAGTACCAAGTTCTAAATGCTCAGAGACTCTTCAATGCTGGCACAACAGCTTTGCCTTCTTAGTAAAACATCAAAAACCTTCCAACTGATCAAGTACTTTTTCCTGATTTTTTCCTACCAGACGTCAAGACACCCTACATTCTAAACTCAACGTCACCAAAAATACGCCAAGTAGCTTTGACTTCCAGCTATGTCTTTCCAGGAGGAAGGGTGAACATAACCAATATTCTGCCTATCATAAAATATTAAATCCTCCAAGCCCAGGTAGAATGTCACTGCAACTGTGAAGTCATCTGTGATTCTGCAAGCCCAGTTAGAAATAATTCTACTATCCCTCAATTCTACTTTATTACAATCCTACACATTTCCTTGATTAGTCAAACAACCCAAAATTACGATGCCCCTTATTAAAACTCTCAAACAAAACTTACATAGGCTAGTATTAAACAAAGTAACTTCTGAGAGCAAAAATGGTGAAAAGAGGAGAGTGAAAAAGCTGGCTTGAAACAACGTTCAAAACACTAAGACAGATGGTATCGGTCCCATCACTTCATGGCAAACAGAAGGGGAAAGAGCGGAAGCAATGACGTTTTAACCCCTTGGGCTAAAAAAAAAAAAAAAAAATCAATGCATACAATGACTGCAGCCATGAAATTAAAAGATGCGTGCTCCTTGGAAGGAAAGCTATGACAAACCTAGACAGCATATTAAAAAGCAGAGACTTCACTTTGCCAACAAAGGGCCACGTGGTCAAAGCTATGACTTTTTTTTTTTTTTATTACATTTACATTTATTGTGACCACTTTGTTGTCAAAGGTAGGCCATATATACTTACATTCTTTTTTTTTTTTTTTTTTTTTTTATTTTTTTTTTCCAGTGGGTTTTGTCATACATTGATATGAATCAGCCATAGATTTACACTTATTCCCCATCCCGATCCCCCCTCCCATCTCCCTCTCCACCCGATTCCTCTGGGTCTTCCCAGTGCACCAGGCCCGAGCACTTGTCTCATGCATCCCACCTGGGCTGGTGATCTGTTTCACCATAGATAGTATACATGCTGTTCTTTTGAAACATCCCACCCTCACCTTCTCCCACAGAGTTCAAAAGTCTGTTCTGTATTTCTGTGTCTCTTTTTCTGTTTTGCATATAGGGTTATCGTTACCATCTTTCTAAATTCCATATATATGTGTTAGTATGCTGTAATGTTCTTTATCTTTCTGGCTTACTTCACTCTGTATAAGGGGCTCCAGTTTCATCCATCTCATTAGGACTGGTTCAAATGAATTCTTTTTGACGGCTGAGTAAAATTCCATGGTGTATATGTACCACAGCTAAAAGCTATGACTTTTTCCAGTAGTCATGTACAGATGTGAGAGTTGGGCCATAAAGAAGGCTGAGTGCCAAAGAACTCATGCTTTCGAACTATGGGGGCTGGAGAAGACTCTGGAGAGTCTCTTTGGACAGGGAGGAGACCAAACCAGTCAATCCTAAAGGAAATCAACCCCGAATAGTCACTGGAAGGACTGATGCTGAAGCTGAAGCTCCAAAGGGCCACCCGATGTGAAGAGCAGACTCACTGGAAAAGACCCTGATGCTGGGAAAGACTGAAGGCAAAAGGAAAAAGGGGCAGCAGAGGATGACATGGTTAGACAGCATTACCGACTCCATGGATATGAATTTGATCAAACTCAGGAAGACAGTGGAGGACACAGCCTGGCGTGCTGCAGTCCAAGAGGTTGCAAAGAGCTGGACATGACCCAGTGACTGAACAACATCAGCTGAATAGTTAAGAACATGGCTTTCATTCACACACAATGGAACAGAAAAGTCTATGCTTATTTAAAACATTAATATATTGCCTGGAATTTAAAATACTGAACTGGAAAATCTTCTCATGGTTAATCTGACACTACATAACAAAGGAAATACTACTAAAAAAAAAAATCCAAGTTAATGAAAAATTGGTAAAGAGTACCCTGTTATTATGTCACTTGAATATAACTACAATTAATTTTAATTAAGCTGTAATAGCCATACCGTCCTTATAACCAGATACTCCAGCTACTGGTAAACAAGATTCTGCTAACAACTTGACGTACGTCAAGATTATAAGCATGTGCACTCCACAGCCCTAAGTACTGGTCTCACACACTGCTGCCTTCAGAATACAGCACAAGCTGTTTTCCTGTCCGTAACTGCCAGAGCTTGTGTTCGGGGCTTTCAGGAAAGTCAACCTGGAGGCCCCAGCGGACTTCAAGACCAGGGACCTTCCTCTGCAGGAGACCAAGGCAAGCCTATTAGAAAGGCAAGGCCCACGGGAGCTTAAGGTGAAGCAGAAATTCTGTCCGTCAGGTGGGGACCGTCTTCACAGCAGCCAAACGACTCTGAGTGTGGCCGAGGAAGTCAGGGCTAGATAAACAGAACGGCGGTGGGTCCCTGGAGTGACTCGGTCATCGTCTGCCTGCTCTCCAAGATGGCTGCTGTCACTAACAGTCAGACACCCCGGGACTTAACGTGACTAAGCTTTTATTCTAAAAGCATCAAACTGCAAGGCAGGGAAATTACTTTAAAAAAAAACTCTAGTAGACTAGTGAAGGATATTAGTCATTTTCAGTTTTCTCTGCCCAAAGCGATTACTTCTAGTCCCAATAACGAAATACTAGTATTTCACTTTCAACCACAAAAAAATTCCCTACCAACCGCCCCCTAGATCTGCCTATCCTGAGCCGACCTGTGATCTCACCTCTCCTTGTCCTCCCCACTAAATACCCTGAAGAAAAGTAATTATTAATGAAAATCAAAAGCATGAGTTACATTTTCCCAGTTCATATAAGAACATTCCATCACTTGAATTGTCTTTGCTTGCTTTCATTTTGATTAAGCTGCTTAAAGCAACTTTTTTTTTAACTTTTTCTTTTTTTTTTTACTGAAGTACAGTTGATTTAAAGCACTTCTTAAACCTAACTCTACCTGAGAAGTTTCTAACTATAGATTATCAAAAAGAAAATTTTATTTGGCATCTGACTTTCAAATCTAAAAAAACTTTACTGAGAACCCAGAAAGACGTAAATAACAGCCATCTTAACTCAGCAGGATTCCCAGACTTCCCCGGTAAGAATCCGCCTGCCAATGCGGGGGACACAGGTCTGATCCCCGGTTTGGGAGGATTCCACATGCGGTGGAGCAACTAATCCTGTGCACCTCAGCTCCTGAGCCCACGCTCCAGGGCCTGGGAGCTGCGCCAGGGCCCACGCACCGAAGCCTGCTCCCTGCAATGGAGCAGCTGCCAACGCCGCCGGCAGGGAAAGCCTGCAGGCAACAACGAAGACCCAGCACAACCAAACTTAAATAAATAACGTCTAAAAAAGAAATACATTAAAAAAAAGAAAGAAAAGCTCAGTAGTACTCCCATGATGTCAGTCTATCGACTCCCACATCGCCTTAGATGACTGCTAGTCTATGATTTGAGAATTAACTCTTCTGAAGACCGCACGTGCAACTGGGCCCTGAAAAGTGACAGGGCAGAACACGTGTTTTCAGGTTACGCTGGTAACACGGATAATCGTGATGCTTCAGTCAAACCATTGTGAGGGGCCCGAAGGTCTGAGCAAACACAGCTAGCTCTTCAAACCAGTTTGCACCAGGATGACCTGTGGGGGAGGCGGTAACTCAGAGCCGAGGAAGACGGACTGGCCTGAGACAGCAAGGGACGCTGCGGACGGCCACGCGGCTAGGTCGGGGCTCGAGAGCAAGACCTGAGGCTCGCCGCTCTCCAGTAACTTCAGGAAGGGCTTTACGGGGGATAACAAGAATCCTATAAGCTACAGCAACGGAAAAGGCTGAAAATAAAGAAATAATCAACTTTCTATTTTTCTAATCCCTTTAAGTGTTCAAGTTTACTTGTTACTTACAAAAGTTTAAGTATTGAAAGAAAGATTTCTCTAACATGAAACAACAATCGTCTCCAGAAGTCAAATTTTAGCTAAGATTAAAACTCTGAAATTAAAATGATCTTTTTGTACCTCAGCACAATCAGAAAACTGCCAAACCAATTAATTTGAAAAAATATATACCATTTTTCCCCCCCAAACCACATGACACACACACAGGAAAATCTATCTAAGAGTCAGCTCCCAGGCCCCCTCAACTCCTTTCCTCCCAAACTTCAGGTGTAGGCCTTTCCTAAAATGAACCATCCTCAGCCCCACTCTACAGTTTGGCCCAGGCAGAAGTTATCTACTTAGTATCTTACTTATCACCTCCTATCTCTGATCAATTACTAAATCCAGTTCCTTCCTAATCACCTTTGACCCCATCCTTCCTCTTCCACCTCCACTGCCACTGCCTAAATCAGGTCTTCATCACCTTAAGTCTCAATCACTACAGCAGGCTGACTTTCTACTCACTTTCGCATCCTAAACCTTCTTTGCATCCTAAACCTTCCAGACTGCTCTTCCTCAAATACCACTATCACCCCAGGTCCAGTTTAAAAGCCTTCAATGGACTTCAACCCAATAGCAAAAGCGAGCGAAACATCTTAGCCCTGCATCTGAGATTCTTTTTCCTTTAATCTTCTCTTAACCTTTCAACCTACTTTGCACTCCTCAAACCCAGTGACTTTTGCCCCTGCCATACTGGTTTATTCAAGTCTATTCTGAATCAACAGGCTGAATGATTTCGTTCTTCAGCCCTATACAAACCATGCCTTTTATTGGTCCAGCATGCATGTCTCCACCCCGAATTCCCAAGAGTCCAGAAACATTAATCCACCTCACTGTTGTTTAGTGGCTGAGTAGTGTCAGACTCTTTTGCAACCCCATGGACTGCAGTCCGCCAGGCTCCTCTGCCAATGGGCCTAGGCAAGAAAACTGGAGGGGGTTGCCATGTCCTTCTCCAGGGGATCTTCCCGACCCAGGGACTGAACTGTCTTCTGCACTGGCAGGCGGATTCTTTACCACTGAGCCACCAGGGAAGCCCAATCCATCCTTTGCCTCCTCCGTAAAACCTTAACAGAACAAAGTATTAACAAAAGGAATTATGTAAATAATCATGAATTGCCTGCTGGCATCTCTCGCATTCTAGTTTGAAATACTGATCTCTGTATAGCTGTAAAACTTCTACCAGTTTAAATTCTATCTTCACAAATAGCATATTGCTGCTGCTGCTAAGTCGCTTCAGTCGTGTCCGACTCTGTGCAACCCCATGGACGGCAGCCCACGAGGCTCCGCCATCCCTGGGATTCTCCAGGCAAGAACACTGGAGTGGGTTGCCATTTCCTTCTCCAATGCATGAAAGTGAAAAGTGAAAGTGAAGTTGCTAAGTCGTGTCCGACTCTTAGTGACCCCATGGACTGCAGCCCACCAGGCTCCTTCATCCAGGGGATTTTCCAGGCAAGAGTACTGGAATGGGGTGCCATTGCCTTCTCCCAATAGCATATTGAAGTGCAGTTATTTAACAAATGAAATGACAGAATGTCCAATGTGCTTCAAAACAATGAAGGCTGAGTCAGGGGTAGTAGATCTGACTATGGATGAAACAAGGTTGACAACTGTTGAACTGGATACTTGGTAGTTTTTTATTTAATTCTACTTCTACGAATGTTTGAAATGTTCTATAACAACAATTTTTAAATATACACATTGAAGAATACAGGCTGAGTCCTTCCCCCTAAAAATCAAAAAGTAGTTTTTGAAAAATATGAAGAGTGTAGGCAAGTAAATTTGAGCATGAAATAATTTCCCTAACAGCTGAGGTGGGGTTTGGGGTGGAAAATTAAAGTATCAGTAAGGACAAAAATTTATTATATTAACAATTTGGCTACTCATAAAATGTGACAACATTCAACCTTTTCCTTCAACTTAAGTATTTAAGGAATCACCACCCAATTTTAAGTGGTATGAAAGATCTTCAATAGAATTTGAATTCTGTACCAATCATTCCATAAACTAGCATTTATTTAACAAGAATTATATGCAAAGAGTGTATGATTAGTAGCAAATTCTACTATCTCTGTATCATGGTTAAGAAAATGGTTAAAAAGTCAGGGTGGGCCACTAAAAAATAAAAAATGAATGAATGTAGAATTCTCCCTAAATCTTATCCCATTGCCATAAGCACTCACTGTCTGAAAAAGGAAAAACACCGGTTATTTTGTTTGAACTAAGGACTGAACACTGCTATGGAAATGTTGGAAATTAAACATATCTGGAAATCATTTCAAAATATAATGGGAAAGGTGGGGAAAGAGATGAAACAAGATTGGCCAGGAGTTGGTAATTGTTAAAACTGGTAGACAAGCACATGAGGGATTCATTACACTTTATCTACTCTCGTTTTCACATGTTTGAACTTTCCCATAATAAAAAAAAAAATACATGTAGGTAGATAAGAACACCCAAAAAACAAATTATTCTTTTAAAAAGAGGTTAAGGATGCCTGGGAAAGGCCATTTAAAAGAAATGCACACACCACTGCATACGCATTAAAAAGAACTTTAAGTTCATTCATTAACTGGTGGCTCAGATGGTAAAGAGTCCGCCTGCAAAGTGGGAGACCTGGGTTGGATCCCTGGGTTGAGAAGATCCCCTGGAGGAGGGCATGGCAACCCACTCCAGTATCCTTGCCTGGAGAATCCCACGGACAGAGGAACCTGGCGGGTTACAGTCCACGGGCTCACAGAGAGTCTGACATGACTGAGCGACTAACACTAACTATGCTTGCTTTAATCTATGGTTTCCTCCAAACTGAAAGCAACTATAAAAGAACATAAATACGTGTGTGGGGGTATGTGTGTGTATATGTGTGTGCACAAACATATCCAGGAAGCAGGATGCAAGTCAAAATATTATGTCAAAATAGTAACAGTGATTCTCTTTGGAACTATATAAAGACAGACATTTCTCTTTATATACTCTTCAATATCTTCCCAATTTTCCACACTGAACATGGGTTATTTTTATAATCAGGGGAAAAAATGGAATATATTTTTAAAACTCTGATGAACATGTATAACCTAAGCTCTACCCTGTTCACATTTCAAAATACAATACAATATTGGAAACCATCACATAATTAACAAGCACATACTTCTATTTATGTTGGATAATTAAGTGAAGAAAAAGGAACTAATATTTTACTGATCTGACCACCTACTATATATGCCAGATGCCTCAATGTATTTTCATTTAATCTCAAAAAATTCCATGAAGCAGAATTCTTATCCCTGATTTACAGATGAGGAACTGGAAGCTTACAGAAGTTTAAAAATCTGTCCACGTTAAAACAGTAAAGCAAGACTCAAGTCCCAATCTTCTGATTCAGAGTCCCTACTTTTCTATTAAACCAGTCCTATGCAAGTCAGTTTATGGACAGACTTACTTCAAACACAGTATTTAAGTAAGTATGGAAGTGAAAAGAAAGCATTAAGAAACTGCTATGGTAACCTGACATAGTAAATTTACTATCTGTAGTATGTAAGAGTAAAAAGTTGCAAACACGTATTTTGTATGTCCACTTTTGTATTATTGCCCATTTCCACTAGGGGCCTCCAGAAAAGATCTTTCTTTTTTTTAACAGATACACATACATCACTGCATACATGTTAAAAAGAATTCTAAGGACATTATAAAAAGAAAAGGAAAAGAATTCCAAGATATATTATTCAAAAATCATCAAGAGGACAATGATTTTCTAACATTTGTAAATCACTAATAATTCTTCTTGACAAACGATAAGTATTTGATTTTAGGATCTAATTTTAAATTATATTTACTATCATTTACATTTACATACTGCTTACATACAGTTCAGTTTCCAAACAAATGAATTTGACTTTATAGTAAGATAAGGCAAAATCAAAAGATCCACATGTATTATTTAAATTTCACCCTATTTCATAGTTCTATTCTCCTTCTTGAGAAGTTTTAGTTTTTAGGAAGTAAGTTAAACTTCGTTTTCAATTTCCAGTTATTCCTTAGTGGCAATGGCAAACACCAACAAAAGACCAACAGACAAGAGCTACAAGGGGAATTTCTATCAAGCCAAACAGTAAGTGCATGAAAAAAGAGCTGATGATTTATTTCTAATTCATCCTGCAGGTCTGAGAAACCTCAAACACAAGCTAAAGGTTATGAATCTTTATTAGTCCCACTATAAAGCGTAAAACAAAAACAAAAAAGTCACCACCAACTTTGCAAAGAGCCTGCTTGTTTCACCAACTAAATTATGAAAAAAAATTGTGACTAAATCTCACAAGTGAAATTTTAAAAAAAGTAATCTGAAAAAAGATCATATATCAATTTCTGTTAGAGATTATTTTTAGAATGTATGTGTATCAGTTCCGTTTCAGCTAAGTAGTTCCTCCACTACAGGTATTATGGGCCTCCTGGCAGGTGAGACTTTGCATGTCAGACTCCGAAAATCAGATGCAGGACGGATGGTAAGGCTGCAACCTAACAAAAATCCCTCTAGCGCATCACGAAAAGATGTGATGGTACAGCTGAGAAAGAAGTATCCGAGCACAATTTCCACCATGCCTAGGCTTTCTATATCTCTACGTTATTTCTGGATCCAGGCTTCAATCAGAAAAAGCTAACATTAGTTTGATAAGAAGCATTATCAAGAAAAGAAACTAAAAGCAAGGCAAACTTTCAATTACGCAATAAGCATTTAATAAATATTGTATATTGTTTCTCCAACTAAAGGATTTTTTTTTTTTTGGTCTACAGACCAACATTTCAACTGGGTCTCAATTCTGAAAACCTAATAAAGCTTTTTGCAGGAAGTATATAAAACTACCTCATAAACCACACTGAGCCTGCAAGTTACAACGAGATTTCTTCCAATTTAAGTGAAAGCTTTTAAAAGGCTTCTTAGGTAATGTGTTGCCTATCTGAATATCTGATAAATAAGAGGGGCAATCCTAGGGTGAACAAGAAAAAGAGAAAGAGAAATATTTCTTAACAAAAAGGTCACTTCTATTACCCAGGGGAAAAAAAATGCTTTTTTAAAAAAACTGGTCTGTAGTATATTTCAACTGTGTCTCAACTCTGAAAGAAACAAAGCTTTTTGCTTAATTTATCACTATTTTCCCACTTTTTTCCTCCTTCAATATTACATAGAACTTGGAAGATTCTTTTGGTTCAATGGCTTCACTACAAAATAGGATTTAAAATGTACCCCTTGTCAACTTCAGGATGCAAGCATAACAGTAAATACATACATTAGTTTAGTGGTACACAAAGCTTAACAAAGTAGATTAAGCATGAGATGTTGCAATACTTGAAAGTGAAAGTGAAAGTGTTAGTTGCTCCGCCCTGTCAACTGTTTCTGATCCCATGGACTGTAGCCCACCAGACTCCTATCCATGGAATTCTCCAGGCAAGAATACTGGAGTGGGTTGCCATTCCCTTCTCCAGGGGATCTTCCTGACCTAGGGATCGAACCCACATCTCCTGCATTGCCGGCAAATTCTTTACAGGCTGAGCCACCAAGGAAGCCCAAGTCACGGTGCTGGGGATGGCCCGAGGCAGCAGCAGGGCAGGGTGGTTCAGAGTCCCAGGGTTGAAGCACCGGCGTCAGGATGCTAACCCTGCACTCCCTAGCAGTACCACCTCAAGCAGCACTTAGCTTCTGGCCTGACCCCCACCTGTAAAATGCAGATAACCGCACAGCAGAGTGACAAAGGAAAGGCCGGGAAGTCATTTAAGCCTGCTTCACTAAGCTTTCAGTGTCATATCAATGGGTAAATACTTATTTGGCATCTGTGTGTTTAGCATTGTGTCTGGGGAGCGGGGAGGAAGCCATGTTCTAGGGAAATGAACAAGACAGTAATACAGGAGATGCCACATTTAACTCCATGGTGATGACCAGAAAGAAAATATCACGAATAACAGTTAACTGAACACCAATGAGACTTCCATTAAGAACTGTGACCCTTGGTCCGCTGAGCTAGTTTTTTCCAACAAAGACTATGTAGAAAAGTCTGTATTTTTAAGACCCAAAAAAAAAAAAGGGAGGGACAGGCCCTATTTGAACTTTGATACCCTCAATGATTCAGAATTCATGGCTTCAAAGACCATACCAGCCTTTCATAACAAATGAGATTACTTCTATACACTTTTAAAAACCTATTTATATGTTCAGTCCATACAACTTGAGTTAATGAACTGTTTTCCTTTAATTAGTCCTTAAACATATACAAAGTTTTAAGAGAGCTATATATTTATTTGAGTGTTCTAGAATTGAGTCCACTATGAGGTACAGGTACAATCCCACTACCCACGTCATTAACAGAGAAACCACGCCCTGGGGAGTAAGTGACATGCTCGAGGCTGCACAGAGGTGGGTACCAACTCCAAACCTCTCCACCCCTGGGCCCTGCTGCCTTCCCTAGAGACTCCTACCTTCACCATCTCACTCATGACTTAAAGCTCTCAATTATATTGCCTCTGAGGCCTCTTCTTTCCAGATCAAGGTGAAATCTCTTTAGTCTCTCATCACGCACCTGCTCCCTAGTGATTATTTCAAATGTCCTCTGGTTCTATTTTATATTTTCATAGAAGTGATCTGGTGTAAATGCATCATAATTTGATACAAGAATCAAAAATGGTTACTCTTTTGTTTCCAGTACCCAACCAGATCATACTTTATGGCAGCAGCTGTAGCTGTTTACCCTGACTCTTGGGCCTTTAACCTACTTATAACTAGTAGTCTAGAACCCAATAAGATATTGATACAGAGCTCACAGAATGACAACTGATTTTCAAAAAGGCATAAGGCAGCTACTAAAAGGTTCCTTTGCCAAGGAAAATGATATTTCAAAAAAAACAAATCTGCAAGTGCATGGAACCAAAAGCTAGAAATGACAGGAATCAGTAGACCAGTAAGAAAAGTATCGTTGAAATAATCGGCTCTTATGATGGCAATGAACTTTTTCAGAAACTCTACCAATAGATCCAACACTTGATCAAGCCACACCCTTTTAGAAAACAAACCTGGGATGATAATATACAAACTGCCACAGCACTACCAGTAATCCTGACAGAAGACATAACTATACTGCTTAACTGGCAACCAGAGGCACACCTTCCTATTAGAACCTGGCAATCTCAGGAAAGAGGAAAAAAAAAAAGAAAAATTCTATCAAAATTTGAGGCTTTCTTGAATGAGCTTAATTTCAGTCCAATTAATAACTGTTAAGACACACCCTCGGTTAACAGGCACAGATTTGTTTAAATCAATCTCCCCAGGGGCAAGCTAAATCAGGAGTCAGCATTATTAGAATCTGTGTGAACAACTGTGTGCAGGTGTTCACATTACCAACGGAAGAATTAACGCACCCACCTATTAAGAGATAATGGCCAGAACTTTGTGAGTTATTGGTTTTTTAATGAGTGGCATGTATGTGGGGATGCTAATATACAAAGCACTGACACCGTGGATTGAAAAATAGTGTGTTCACTGTTTTATTTGCCACACCACGCAGCATGTAGGATCTTAGCTCCCCAACCAGGGATGGAAGGCAGGCCACCTGCAGTGGAAGGGCAGTGTCTTAACCACTGGACCGGCAAGGAAGCCCTACGTGTTCACCTTTAATATGAGTAGGTAACTTCCGTCATCCACCATTGAAAGCAGAAGTCAAAGTCAGAGGAAGCACTGTATCACAGGCGTCACATCACACTGTCTGGGTCCTCCTGCCTCGTAACCTCTCAGAAGGAAATCCTGTAGTGTAACTAGCAGACAACCGTGACACACAACACTCCCTCCAGCCCTGAACGAAGTGCATGTGGCACAAATCTGTTCAACGTGTGTTTTCATTTGGCACAGACAGAAAACTGCAAATCATTCTGCACTGTCTCATAAAGAGACTTTTAAATTGATTATACCAGTTTTTCTACCATAAAATAATCTATTAATATTAAAAATTTAACGTCAAAAGTTGACGACACACCCATACACAAAGGTGGGCACACGCCAGAAGGAGCGCTACGGCAATCTGCCTTTTGGAAATAACTTTTCCAGCTGCTGCAAGAACTGCAACAACAAAGGCTCTGCAGTAACCAAGTTAGTTTGAACAAACGTACCATCCCCAAACCAAACAAAGCATACCCAGGAAAAAGTCAAAAGGGGTGAAATTCAAAGCTGAAGATGCTCTACTGAGAACAGACTAGTCACCCATTCCTCACGGAGGTCAATCCCAGACACAGAATATTCTGGTCAAACATCACTGGCTACAAGATGTCAAAACAGACTTCACGTGAAGAAGTGTAGGCATGCTACTTGATTAGAAAGATAACAAAAGGAGCTGTTAACGAAAGACTATGCAAAAATGAACAATCGTGAAAAGCACTGCAAGAAACAAGTGAGCCTGAGAGGAAAAACAATTTGCTCCAAAATAACTTAGTATTACCAAAGTATAATTTAATACGTAATGATGGGGAAATGCAAAACACAATTATCACCTTTGTATGTTTAAAATAAGCTTTCTAAGCATCATTTACGATTTCAAGATGAGTGGTCTCAGATTAAATGTCAAAATAAACTCTACTAACAACACCACTTTCATTTTTTTTACTTGAAAAGGTGAAATAATTTTACTAAAATTCCTCATCCATATATTTGAGCAACCATCAGGAATGTTTGTATTTACATGTTGTGCCAGTAGTGATCATACTTGGATGTATGTATACATGTACACATATGCACATATACACAGATATATTTTTTAACCCCTTAAATCTATTTAAGAGTATTCTCAATTCATAAACATGGTATTTTGTGTGTGCATTTGTGTGAGTATTATACATACACACACACACACACACACACACACACACACACACTCACTTTTCCCATGGGTAATGAATCAAACCTACTTGATGTTAGAAAACAGGAAATCCTTCCTAACACACTCTGATGGTTAAATGGCAGATGACAACTACTCCAACACCTATGTATAGTCCCTGAAAATGACTCAACGAACCCACAAACGCTGCTCTCCAAGCCACTGAGTATAACATGTTTATGTTCTCGTCTAGAAATGGGACAGTTTATAAGAAAAGTTAGCAAATTTGTTTTTAAGAAAATTCCACTGGTATCAATAGCCACAGACCCTGTCCTGAGCTTACTGGGTCATCCAAACTAATGACAGGGACAGCATGACCACAGGATTCATCATCAAGCTGAAAACCTTTCATCGTTCGGACCAAGATTTCTCAATCCTGCACTTGTGACATTTTGGGCCAGTTAATTCTTTGCAGTGAGGGCTGCCCTGTGTATTACAGAATGTTTAGCAGCATCCCTAGTCTCTGCCCATTACATGTCAGTAGCACCCCCCTTCCCTGGTTTGACAACCAAAAACGTCCCCAGACAGTGCCAAATGTCCCCTAGGGGGACACACTCTGATCTAGGAGCCTGACAACTGACCACACTGCTTCTAAAGGCGAGTCAATTCTGCAACAACAAGGGCGGTTCCAAGAAAACTACAGGCATCCCCAGTGGTGACTTTGTATGACACTTCCCCGGGATCCCAACAAAGTAACTAAAACCTGCTTCACTGTCATAGATGGCTCCTTTCTTCCACGTGTGCGTGATTAAACACTTTGCGATGATGAATCTGGGACGGACTTGGGACGGCGGCCAACAGTGACTGGTTTTATAGTTCCGATGAATTGCACCTTCTTTTAACCCTTCGGTGGACCAGTCAGCCCTGGCGTAATAACCCTGTCTTTCTCCCCGCAAACCATCACTCCCCGGGCCCCTACCCTGTGGAGATGCCCTCCGGGGGGCTCGCACCATTCGGACGCTGTGACTGTCACTGCACTCGGGGGTTGGGGGGGTCACCTCTCAGCCAAGGGCCCGGGCCCCTCTGCTGTCCTGTTGACACCCCCCTACCCAGGTCAGCGCTTGACCCCCCGACCCCGGGCTGACCCCGCCGCCCCCCAAGGCGGTACCTGAAGTAGTAGACATCGCTCTTGCCGGCGCTGAGCCCAGATTTTCGGATCACTTCCTCCTTCTTCCATCCGGGGGGGAGGGCCGGGCAGTCCATCCTCTTCCCGCTCTCTGCGGCCCGGGGTCCCCGGGGCCCTGGCCCCGCGCTCCCCGACGGGAAAGGGACCGGCTCCCGCCGGGGGGCGCCGCCGCCGCCTCCTCCTCCTCCGCCGCCGCCGCCGCCGCCGTCGCCGCCAAGGCCGCCGCCGCCGCTCGGGGGACGGCCGCGGCCCCGGCCCCGTCCCCGGCCCCGTCCCCGGCCACGGCCCCGGCCCCGGCCACGGCCACAGACGCCGCCGCCGCCGCCGCCCCGGCCCGCCGGCTTCCACCGCCCCCGGCCACGGCCGCCGCCCCGCGCGCCCTCCCTGCGCGCGCCGCTCACCGGGGACGGGGCGAGCGCGCAGCCCGGGCCCCCCTGCTCGATGGCGGAGCCGCCGCCAGCGCCGCTGCCGCCCGCCGCGCTCTCCCCCTCCTCCTGCTCCGGGCAGCAGCGGCCTCCCCCCGGGTGCGCGCGCATCCAGCCCCCTCCCCAGCCGGCGCTGCGCTTCTTCCGTAACCGAGCCCTTGGAATCCCGGAGACCCGCCCCGCCCGCGGCGCGGCGCGCGGGGGACGCGCGCAAGCATCATAGAGCGGGCGCGCACAGAGCGGCCCTCCCGCCGGGGGGCGGGGCCTCCGCCACCTCCTCTCAGGTCCTCCGAGCGGCCAGGGCGGCCATCTTGTCCCCGCCTCCTAGAGGACACGCCCCCGCCCGCGGCCCCGCCCACCGCGCCTCCGGCCTCGCCCTTCCGGCCCCCCGCCCCCACGCGGCGCGCGGGCTAGGCCCGGGGCTGCGGGCGGAGAGGTGTCCCGGGGTCTGCGGTCCCTTTGTTTCGAGTTGTTACCCTCGCTCACGGTGCAATCTTACCTACGTCTGCGTCCCAGTTAATGAGCAACAAACAAAGTGTATCTCTTATTTTATATTTACCACCTCGACTGTTCATATAATGAACAAGAGATACCTTTTCCTGCCTCGACGTCATAGCTTGCCAGGGAGCTCAGGTTGATGGAGTGAGTTGAAGTGTCCTCATAGCGGAGTATCACTAGTCTCCAGAGTCCGGCTTTCAGAACTTTAGAATTCTGGATTGATTATCATCCCAGAACTTTGTAAGGCCATAGGAAGGGAAATGACAGCCCAAAAAGTTCCCTCCAGTTCTACAGGATTTACCTCTAACGTCCCCATAAAATGACCAGAATTCCTGAATTCACCTAGAATTGACCAAACTTCTTAGGATCTTTTCTTAAACTTATACTTCGTTTTCTAAAGACCTTTGACAAATATCCATGGCCTTTGGCTTCCTTAATGCACCCTGGTGCTGAAAGACCCATTTAACCTAATCACTAGCCTTAAGGAATCTGCGTGGAATTCACTTGCACCTGCCAGCTCATTGTTCAGGAGTGATTTTTAAAGACTAATACCAAATTGATTAAGAAAACTGATTTCCATTTCAGAGGAGCACAATTTCTGTTTGTTTAACCTTTTGAATACATTATGAAACGTTGGGTTACTGAAAATAGTGTTAGGCTATCTTCAGATTTTGAACATACAGGACCTAAAAGTTAAGGACCAAGTTTAAGGGATAGAAAAAAACTGATGAACATAAAGTAGTGGAAAATCTATATTTATTTGATTTGCTTTTGCAATTTATTAAGACAAACATCAGCTCAAACACACAGACTTGCCTCTGAGCCTGACCTTAGACTGCTTTTAATGTCTTTGAATTGAGATACATTAAGCTATAGCTTCTTCCAAGAAATCTGTCTAGAACTGTGTCTAGCAAAGAGTTGGAAAGTCAAGTTCTCAGGAGGGAGGTCAGTTCTGAAGATAGGCATTTAGAAGTCAACTTGTGAAAGTGATCATTGAAGGGAACCCTGCAAGTAAATAAGATCTCCAAGGAAGAGCATGCATGGTAAATTAATTAATTAATTAATCTAAAATTTAAAGATCATTTAAAGAAAAGAAAGAGGAACCAAGAACTGAGTCATAAGGAACACGTACATTTGTGGCTCAGGTGAAGGAGTTAAAGTCAGAGATTTATGAGATCAAAATTTGGATAACAGGGAATCCCCCGGCAGTCCGGTGGTTAGAATTTTACTTCCACTTCTAGGGGACAGGATTCGATTCCCAATCATGAAACTAAGATCCCCAAGCCGTGTGGTGCAACCAAAAAAAAAAAAGTTTGGATAACAAACACCCTGTAGGAGGAAGGGGTTGACTTTCACACTTAATTGTTGAGATTACAGATGGGGAAAGATAGACTTTTGGAAATTTTTTCCTTTCCATGCGGTGTCTCACAAGGCTGTATATTGAATGATGCAATGGATGTAAAAACAGGTCTAAAAGACTAAATCACTATCAATTTAAGGTAATTGCTTTGACTTCTACTACCAGATTGTATTTGCTAAATCCCACTAGATAAAGTGGGGTGCTCCCTTAGTTAAGAAAAAACTCATCTAGGGCATTTCAAAAGCTTTTCTGGTCAAACTTGAGTTTTTCTGCCATGATACCATAAACCAAAGGATAAAAACAAACAAAAGCACTTAATTATTCTACCACTAAAAGAAGAAAATTATCTAAGAAAACATTAAATTCTCGCAGGGACTAGATTGACACCTGAAAGTATTGAGGATAAATGCTTAGCACCTAAGACATAGATCCTTCTGTTTTCCTTAAAATACTGAACAAGTAATAACCCTTTTATAACCCTGGGAGAATGTATTTCCTATCACCCTTTGAAGAATAGCAACGTTGTTTTTCTGAGGCAAGAAAGCTGTGACCAAATTTTTCAATTTTAATCTCACAGTGGAAAAGGTCTTGCTAACTTCACCTTACGGAAAAAGTGAAAGACAACACCAGAGAGGATTATGTATGAAATCTGGCCGATTAAGCAAACAACTGAGATTTAACCACCTCGGATCTCTTACCCTCAGGTGTAGAAGCAGGTGTTGAAACACCAACTGTCACCCTTGAAAGACTACCTATTCTTTAAAATATTTTCCTTGCATTATTTCCAGGGAGAGTTGAGGTTAAGCCACGACAGTAATGTAGTTTTCAAGAAAATAGGTGTTAATTTGGATTTTTATTGAGAAAAATGGAACAAATTCAGGGAATGAAACTTGCAAGAGTGTGAAGTAGTGGCTAGTTTTAAAGAAAGAAAGAAAGTGAAGTCGCTCAGTCCCGTCCGACTGTTTGCGACCCCATGGACTGTAGCCTACCAGGCTCCTCCATGCATGGGATTTTCCAGGCAAGAGTACTGGAGTGGGTTGCCATTTCCTTCTCCAGGGGATCTTCCCGACCCAGGGATCAAAGCCAGGTTTCCCGCATTGTAGGCAGACACTTTACCATCTGAGCCACCGGGAAGTCAACAAGCTAGTTTTAAGATCTGTGTATTTATTAAAGATATATAACCTGCAGGCTTCCCAGGTGGCTCAGTGGGTAAAGAGTCCACTCGCAGTGCAGGAGATGCAGGAGACTCAAGTTTGATCCCTGGATCAGGAAGGTACCCTGGAGGAAAGCATGACAGTCCACTCCAGCTTTTGCTGGAGAATCCCATGGACGAAGTAACCTGGCAGGCTACAATCCATAGGGTTACAAAGAGCTGGCCACGACTGACGTAACGGCGCGCACACACACACATATAACTTGCATTTGAATTTTTGATTGTGATAAGATACTCAGGAAAAGAAGGATTTAAATATTGGAAATCTTGTTTCTAATGAGCATATTTGCATCAGGTGATAACAGGGGCATCACTTTCCCTCTCTTAACAGAGTCCAAGCAGTAGGGTCAGAATTTATCAAGACGTTAAATACGAGTGAGGGCATAGCCAAAAACCATTTTCCAGCTCCAATTAGCAGGTTTTATGATTCACTGAGTTGGCTCAACTACTGTTCACCTAATTCCCAACTAAAACGAAATGCTGCTGGCATGGCACATCAGGTTGCCAAAGGACACTTTCAAGTACATGCAGTATAAATAAAGGGTTTTTTATTATTACTGTTACCTGCCACTTGGAATGACTACAGAGGAATCTTACACTGCGTAGTTTTAGCTCAAAAGAGAAGGGTTAATTACTTGAAAGGCAAGAGAAAACAAGAAGAAGTAAGTTTTGTACCAAGGGAAATTATTTCAGAAGATCGTGTCTTGTATTTTTTGAAATTTTCTGCGGGTTATTACATTAGCCATAGGTAAGTAGCTGGTATTAAGTGTTTAGGATTAAGGGGTGGAGAGGTGCTTATTTAACTTCCTAAAAATAGAAAACGCAGTACTAAGAATAGAAAGAAAATCTCATTTAGGTTTCAGACACCTAAGATGCCATTTAACACGCTCAACAATGAGATTTTTTAACTTAATCCTGGCTGCGAATCACACTCAAGCCTGAGTTCCCAAAGGGCAGCAGCCGCAAGCTCGTAGCCTTGCCCGCGTTGTGCACCCCAAGTTCCAGAAACCTGCTCGTGCCCACGTTGCCAGGTATCCCAGGCTCTGCCGGCCAAAGCCCCAGGCCAAGGCTCAAACCCAAGCAAACTTCAGCTCAGGCTCCAGTCCAGGCTTCTACAGGCGCCCACGTCCCCACAAAGCCTCCAGAGTCGAGGCCTTTGTCTGCCACGTGAGGACAGGAGGGCTGGTGTGACTGCTGGGCTGCCGTGTGCAAGGCGCGGGGGTCCTCCTGCGCTATTGGTGCAAATAAACCTGAGGCAGAATCTGTCCAAACAAACAAAAGACACCAGAATGCCAGGACAGGTGGTCCAGAAGCCCGAGAAGTGGAAATTGAATACATCAGAATATGCATCTCGCCAGGAGATCTCGCTATGTAAGTGGCTTTCCCCAGGTCTCAACGTATGTCTCAGATGGAACAGAGCTAGGCCTGGAATCCAGGCCTCCGGACTCCAAGTTTAGAGCTTTGTCTCCTTAACTGCTTTCAAACTGCCCCATTTTCTCTGATTTTCTCACCCCGAAACTTGTCCTACTTCAGAGTGGACACCTTTGCTTCCACCCTCTCCTCAGCCCAGCACCTTTCTCTGGCTAATTCCTGTTTATCCTTGGGTCTCACCTTGGACACGCTTACCCCCAGAGCCTTCTCTGACCTCCCTGGACCCTCCTCTCCTGCACTCCCCTGGGTGTGTGCTAGATGCCACACTGCCATTAGATATTTGCCCCATGCATTTGGTGACCTTTATTATAGTTGGTTATTTCATTGTCTTTCTTCCACTACCATCCTAAATGGCTATTCTTCATGTTTACCATTGCATCTGCAATGCCTCTGACTGGGCTTACCTGGAGCATGGGAGAGGTTATTAGATACTTGATGAATAAATCAAATTAACACACTTTGCAAAAATTGTGTCCTCTCAAAATATACAAGTGCCATCTTTTCTTCTCAATGGATGCATATAATCACATGAATTCTGTAAAATCAGAATACTGACAACTGTTCTTACCTTACAAAATTTGAATAGGCTTCTGTGTCCCAAGAGTTATTTAACAATAAATCTGACTGACCTAAAAATAAGGTTTAAATTCATCTTACAAACATGTTTAATTACAAGACAGTTATACTGTTTTCTTTGGGTGGTCGTTCCTACATGAATTGAAAGCAGTTATTCATCAGTTTCTCAAAAATTTTGTCATGTATATCATGGGACCTGCTGCATAGCAGAGGGAACTCCGCTTGGTGCTGTGTGATGACCTAGATGGGCGGGATGGGGGGTGGGATGGGGGTGGGTGACAGCAGCCCTCCCAGGAAGGAGGGGATATATGTATACATGTAGCTGATTCCCCTTGTACAGCAGAGACTAACACAACATTATAGAGCAATTATATTCCAATAAAATAAAACAATTTTAAAAACGACCCTAATCATAAAATAAGACTCCACTTCTAAACAACGATTCCTGAATTTGTATACTTAATCTACACTTACATTTCTCCTCTTTGGCTTCAAATAACCTGACTCCTAATATTCTCTGCAATTATATGCACACATATATTTTAATATCTTTTTATTTTGGAATCTTTTACAAGGTTCTCAGGGTGGTGTTTGTTGTTGTTGTTGTTTTGCATTCTTAATTTCTGATTTTCCCCTAAATCTGTGGTATTTTTTTTTCAGCATAGCTCATGATTCCATTCTGAAATACTTTCAGACTTCATATTCCAACATTTCAGCTACCCCGATTCTCAGTGTTAATCACAATCGTACAGTTAAACTTGAGCCCTTATATTGCTTATCTCCCAGCATCTATGATTAATGTCACACAATTTCCTGCACAGCTTGGAAGTCTGTCCTCTGAGACAGAAGGTGCATGATCCAGCAACTGTCACCATCGGTGGCTGACACATTGTTGGTCTAACAACACCCATTACCAGTCTCACTTGCCTGCCTGCATATGTGCGTGCGCCCTCAGTCACATGGTCGTGTCCAACTCTTTGTGACCCCATGGACTGTAGCCCACCAGGCTCGTCTGTCCCTGGGATTTTCCAGGCAAGCATACTGGAGTGGGTTGCATTTCCTACTCCAGGAGATCTTCTTGACCCAGGGATTGAACTCCCATCCCCTGCATTTTCTGCATTGCAGGCAGATTCTTTACTGCTGAGCCACCAGGGAACTAAAGAGACTTAAAAAAAAAAAAAAAAAAGGTAAATATTAGCTATCCCAGAATAGTTTAGACAAGAGCAGGAGAGAGCTGGCAGTGGTTCTGAGAAAGTTTTTACTTCTCTATTAAAGCAAAACAAGAACTTGATCAGCGCTACCCTCGTCCCTTTGTTCCTGCCACGGATATGATTTCTGAAGCCTTAACAGCCACTTGCAACTATGAAGCAAAGATTAGAAAGATAAAGGCACACATCCTAAGAGCAGTGGAGTCAGATGATGTAGCCTGGAAGGCATTATTCAGCAGCTGAACCAAGTCTTGCCACTCTTTATCTCCACACTTCTGTGCTAGGTGAGAAATTAGACTTTTTTCTTTTAAGACGGCGCTCTCTCTCTCTCTTTTAATTTGTCTGCACCAGGCCTTAGTTGTGGCTTGCAGGATCTTTAGCTGCAGCATGTGAACTCTCAGTTGTGGCATGTGGGATCTAGTTCCCTAATCAGGGATCAAACCCGAGCCCCCTGCATTTGGGAGTGTAGAGTCCTAGCCACTGGACCACCAGGAAAGTCGCTAGACGGTTTTTGGATTAAATTACTGTTGGATTTTCGGATAACCAAAGCAAAAAGCATTCTTTACTGAGATATGATTCCTACCCTCAGTGAAATGTGTGTATCTTGCTGGAAATTGGGCAACTCTTGAGCTGAAGGCCACGGGGTGGGCTATTGTGCAGGGTAAGGGAGAGAGGGAAGGAAAAGGGCAGAGAGAAAGGGAAGGAGAATGGCTGATAGGCACTGCCCCTGGCAGTAGCAGACCAGGGAAGTCCTCCCTTCCATACTCTGATGGAAAGAAAAGCATTCCAAGAGATCTCTCCTACTTCGGCTCTATTTTTATCCCATTGCTTCTCACAATGACCCTGGAGAAGGGAAAGGCTACCCACTCCAGTATTCTGGCCTGGAAAATTCCTTGGGGTTGCAAAGAGTCGGACATGACAGAGCGACTTTTACTTCACACAATGACAGGTCCAGCTCCAGAGAATATGGTCCAGTAAACTGTCTTTGAATTTGATCACTTCATTGATCATATCATCTGAGCCTCAAGTAGAATAATAAGCATGGGGAGAAAGAGCCTAATCCATGTTTCTATCGCTGAAGATTTCATTTCAAGAAAATCTTTTATTTAAAAAAAAAAAAGAATCCGAACATAAGAATAAACACCTGGTGTCTGAGTCATGCCATCTTATTTCACTGCCCAAGACTGGTCTAGTTGGTAACAGTGCTGTTTTGAATGACATTGGCTGATGACAAAGGGACAGATGCCAACTTAATATGTGAGCAATGAGGTTGTGTCACATGAAAGCCAAATAACTTAAGATCACAGCAAATAAGTTTTTCTGTTCTTCAATCAGAGAAAAGTGGTGGGAAAACTTGTTACCTGAAGAAGGTAGTGGTGTTCATAGGCCAACACCCAAACTGACTATGGTAACTTGTACCACATTCACATGAAATCAGTAATTTGGCTTTGAGAAGGGGGCGTGGGCATTGGAGGGTTTGGGAATCATCAACAATATTAAATTGATTTAATTTGATAATTTTACTTACATTTAACTTATGGATTTGTTCATTTCTATTTACATAAGAACAATAAGCGTAATGAGGTTAAAACAAGCTTCATGTTTTTACATATTTAAGTAACATCAGAACAATAATTTAACTCAACATGGGGGAGGGAGGCCCCCAATAATTTTTTCCTCATAAAAGGAATATTTGCATTTCTCAGGGTTAAGAAAAAGTGCCCTCAAGGTTAAGAAAAGTTCACACTCTCCTTGTCATAGTCTTTTCCTTAGCAAAGAGATTTCTGAGAAATTGATAATTCATCTCTGGTGACCCCCCTCCTTCTTAAAATTCTTTCCTTCCTTGGCTTATGAGACATCATACTCTTCCGATTCTCATTCTATCTACTGCTTTCCACTTGTCTTTGGTATAGCATCTTTCTTTGTTTTAAAGATCTTTTTCTTTGTCAATAAACATGAACATTACATTTATTTTTTAATTAAAAAAAATTTTTAATTTTGTATTGGAATATAGCTGATTAAAAATGTTATGATAGAGTCAAGTGGGCAGCAAAGGGACTCAGCCATACATATACAAGTATTCATTCTCCTCCAAACTCCCTTCCCTTCCAGGCTGCCGCATAACATTGAGCAGGGGTCCCTGTGCTATGGTATAGCTTCTTTCTTGAACAGTTTCTTAAATGATGATGTTCTTCAAGCTTCCCTCTGTAGACACCTTGTCTTCGGATTCTACACGCAAGGCAGGTCTTAAAGATGAATCTGCTAAAGGGGTCTTAACCAGGAGGCTGCTGAAGGATGTGCTCTACCAGAACACGAGAGTGAAACAAGATTGAGAAAGCCAGGGAATCCAGGAAAGGGAGATTCCAGTAACGCTGAAGTGAGGCAAGGGAATGCCCTGGGTGATCAGGAAAAGAGCTCCTAAGAGACGTGCAAGAGGTCCAGGGAGCAATATTCCAGGTTGAGCAAAAGAGACAAAGGTTGTAGGAGGTACATTTCTAGAAAAAAAAAGAAAGAGGACCATTTATCTATGCTGATGCCTATGCAGAAAATACTTCGCCTATGCAGAAAATACCTTAGCCACCTGATGCAAATAGCCAACTCATTGGAAAAGATCCTGATGCTGGGAAAGATTGAAGGCAAAGGAGAATGGGACGGAAAAGGATGAGATGTTTTGATAGCATCACTGACTCAATGGACATGAATTTGAGCAAACTCCAGGAGATAGTGGAGGACACAGGAGCCTGGCATGCTGCAGTCCATGGGGTCACAAAGAGTTGGAAATGACTTAGCAACTGAACAACAATAAAAATGCAGAAAATTACATTAAAAAGCTCTTGGAGACTGTGGGGGGAAAAATCAATGATAATTGCATAGAAGACTAAGAACATTTTTAAGAAGAGGTAATCATTAACTTCAAGGGAAAAAAATAAATGAAATATAATCATGGTGATACTATGGTGATATTATGTAATAGGTAGTATATTGAGAAGGTGAGTCTACACTAGAGGAAGCAGCTAATAAAGCAGGAATGTGTTACCTGTGGAGGGTGAGACAGAGAATTAGAGAGATGGGGCTGAGCACTGCATATTTTCTTTATATACTTAGTATCATGTAACTGAACCATGTGCCTGTATATTTTGGTAAAAATACAACAATTTTTTAAATTGTCATGGGACTTTCTTTTAGTACCATCACTCACCACCTCACAAATATGGATAATTACCATTTTTTCCCCAGGTGTTTATTACACGCCAGTCTTCATGTTGGATACTTCCTGTGCATCTATCTAATCTTCAAAACACTGTGTAAAGTAAATAATATTATCCCCAGTTTATACATGAGGAAACTAAGGCACTGAGAGGTTAAATTACCCATCAGAGTTGACCTAACTGGTAAAAAAAAAGCTAGAGTGTAGCCATCTGGTTTCAAAACCTAGGCTCTTTGAATTGCACATTGTGGTGAAATACAGCTTTACCTTTGATTATATATAATTTCAATTGTTATACGTCTTGCACATGTTTACATAAAGCCCTACCTGGGTTTTATGCATCACCCCTCTTTTTGTTCAGTTATTTTGGCAGCACTGGGTCTTTGGCAGGCTTAGTTGCCCCTTGGCATGTGCAATCTTAGTTCCCCAAGCAGGGATCAAACCTTCATCCCCTGAATTGGAAGGCGGATTCTTAATCACCGGACCAGCAGGGGCCTCCACCCTGCAGGTCTCCTTAAGCTGACATTTTTCAGCAAGCAGCATATTTATCTTTCTCAGTTTCCTGGTGTATCCTTTTGGATAACTCCATATTGTTTCTCTTTTAGCTGATTTGAGTTTCAGAGCTTGCTCTCAGCCCTGACTCTGAGCTTAAAGAAATTTTTAGCACTGAATGGTAGGCCTGAACTGTGGACAGTGTTCATCTGTAAGTTGGATTCCTTGGTGTCGGATGAAGAAAAGTGCGAGCTGAAGGTGAGATGCGTCTAGAAAGTCAAGAGATTCTGTAGGCTCACTGACTACACGGCCAAGTATTATATAGCAGCAGCCTTGGGAGCAAGAGAGAGCAAAGCTTGCTCTCTTGATGAGGATCATAACCTCATTCCCTTGCCTTATTTATCTCCATCTAGTAATCAGGAAGTAATTATTCTGTTATAGGAGTTTCATGACAGTGAAAATATATGAAAATACTCAACATCAAAAAACTTGGTGGGAAGTATTTTTCTTTAAAAGACATGAAACAAAGAAATGTTTACAGACTTTTCTAAATATGTGACTTGTCTCCAGTAATTATACATGAGAAAGCTATTTTTGGAATCTTAGCTCACAATAAAAAGATAGGATTATAAATTGACTCTTTTAGCCTTTAAATTAACTCAGAAAGAAATGATTTTCCAGTTGTACACTTTTTATTGTTTAGCCTAAAATAACATTTGAACATGTATGGCAGATTTGTTGTTAGACCCTACAACTTGCAGAATACTGTAATTAACTGATTCTAAATAATAAATAGCATAGAGAATGTATAAAGAAAAAAGACTCCAAACCAAATTATGTTTCTGAGAGAAATGGAGAATTAAAGGATGCATGAAAATATAAGAAATTTGTACTTATTTTAGCAAATGCCTCCTGCAGATTTTTCAGTCTATGATTATACAAATCATGACCTATCACAAAGGAAAAAAACAATTAGTGAAACCACAAAAAAGAAAAATGATACGTTTTACAGTTTTTTAAATAAGTAGGAAAGTATATGTTTGCCACACAGATGAGAGGTAGTTTTATTTAACGCTGTGTTCTATTTGGAGAAGATAAATCACTGTTTTAAAAAAACAGTGCTCCATGAGAAGTACTTCAGGGGGTTGCCCAAGTGCATAATTTCTTGAAAGTCTAAGTGTATAGTTTTCTGTGTATCTTTTATCTTAAAACAATCTCAGATTTACAAGAAAAATTTAAAGCACCTCTTTGTCTCGACTATTTGAAAGTAAATTGCTAACATGATATCTTATAACCCCAAATACTTTTATGTGTAAATCTTACAAACAATGATGTTCTTCTCTAAAACAATTGCAAGTAAAACCTTTCAAACAAGAAATTAACATTTGTATATAACCACAATCCCCAGACCCCATTCAAGTTCTACCAGTTGTCCCAGCAATAGTCTTTAGAGCAAATGAATCCAGTCTAGAGTAACAGAGCATTTGGTTGTGGTATCTTTTTGTTTTCTTCAATTGCGGAACAATTCTTCAGGCTTTCATTGATTTTCACGACCTTGAAGTTTTTGAAGATTACAGGTTGATTATTTTGTAGAATGTCTTTCACTTTGAGTTTGTTTGATGTTTCCTTGTGATTAAATGAGGTAGCTGTGTAACTTGGGCAGTAATATGGAAGAAGCAATGTTGTGTTCTCATTACATCCTATCAGCAGGCCCAGGATTTCAATTTGTCCCATAACTGGTCATGTTAACTTTGATCACTTGATGGTGGTGTCTGGCAAGCTCCTCCCCTATAAGGTTACATTTATTACATTTGTAGCTTGTATGTATTTTAGTATTAATATACAGGCTAAAAAAATTTAATGATGATAAAACATACCCGAATATATATGTTATAAATCAGCTTTTAACAATAGGAGGCCATTTCCAGTTTTTGGCTTAACTCATGTTTGCATAGAGCCTAGCCAGTTGCTTACTATTTTTCTCAGGTTCTTACAACATAATGTTAAATGATTCTTCATAATTTCTTTTTTTAGCTGAGATTTCTGAGCTAATCTGAGATCACTCTCAGCTATATTTCTGAGCTTAAAGAATTTTTAACATTGAAATGACAGCCCCGAAATTCTCATAGAATTATTTGCCTGGAAATAAAGCATCTGTATTCATTCTTCTACTGCTGGATAATAAATCACCACAAATATATCCTTAAACAATACACACTTATTATCACACATTTTCCATGGATCAGGAGTCTGGGCATGGTTTTCTGGGTCCTCTGATCTTTAGAATATTCCAGGCATTGACTGGGCCCAGAGTATCCACATGAAGCCCAGTCTTCTTCAGTCCACATAATGGTAGGCAGTATTCATTGTGAAGCCATAATACTCAGGGAGGTCTATTTCTTCAAGATCCACAAAGAGTCTCTGGCTTCAGCTTCTGATCTCAGGATCCTCTTTGAAAGCTTCACCTGGTTAAGTCAGGCCACCATGGATCATCTCCCTTTTTGATCAGCTCAGTGTAAACTGATCAGGCATGTATTAATTACACCTGCAAAACCCCTTCAGCTTTGCCATCTGGATTAGATACTTGAACCTCTTGTACTGCCTCAACTGGCTGTTGGGTTTGTCACTTGGTTCTGACTCAGCTTTTTCTTTTCTCGATATTAACTGAAGTTTTTGCATGTTGGAACCCATAAAACTGTACAAGTAAAGACACTGTTACAACCTGTGTGCGCTATTGTGAAATCGCAGGCGAGCCTCAGGTATGTCTGCTTTGTGTGTATGTACCAGGGAGTCATGCAATTGGAGGAAATACACAGCCCCTGGACCTGTGGGACTTTTATATTAGGTGATTTTAACTTTTGTAAGTCTGTGGTGCTTTTTCCCTGCCTTTTTTCGGTACGGAATGAAATCAGTTGTTAGATATGACTCGGGATACCACGAAGAGGCAAACCTTTATTAACATCTGCTTAAGCTTCTGGATCACTTTAACTGAAGAGTTTTCCATGGACACTGATTTAAAAATACCACTTGAAATTCCTTATCTGCATGAATCTAGAATTTCTGAAAACTCTGCAATCTCAACAAGATATAAAAATGACTGTTGGGGTTGATCTCTGCTTACATTATACTTGTTGATATGGATTTTAAAATGTGACCTTAAAAAATAAACATATGGTCATAAGTTTCTGCTTTTATTTATAGTAAGGGTAGTGATTGAGGTGGGTGTTTTAAGTGAAATTTCGCTTCATTGAAAAGTCTGTTGCTTTAAAAAAATAATTTGAACACCACAGAAGAGTTTGAACAGGATAGTATTGGAAAGGCTGGATCTTCAGTTAGTAAATGAATCTAGGAAATTCAAGAACCTAATCAAGTTAATAATTTAATTCTTTCTTAAATAGGACTTATGAAGCTTCTATATACTTTGAGCATTTGCATATCCACCCAATCTGAATAAAGGACTACTGATATTACCTCCTCCATTAAGGTTTTTTGAACCTGATCAAGAACCCAGTGATGCTCTACTTCAGAAATATACAACAGCCTTTCTTGTGTCACTGAGTAAGCCTTAAATTTGAATATATAAACCTATCCAGACACAGTTTATCAGCCAAGGTTAGTTTTTTCAACTGTCAGCTATAGCTTTAGTTATAGGCTGTAGGCTGCCTAAAGTCTAGGACACAATTTTTAAACACTGTATTCCTTGGTCTATGCCTCCTAAGATTTCCTCTCCTGGGATGGGGTCAGGAGAGACCTAAATCTAAATGTCCTAAAGAGTTAGCTTTCTCAAGGGTTTCCCTGACCCCTAATCTTATTGAGATATAATTGAAATGTACCGAACCACACACATCTGGAGAGTATAATTTGATCCATCTTAACAGACGTGCACACCACAATCATGATAATGAATATTTCCATCTGTCTCAAAGGTTTCCTTTGCTTCTTTGTAATCCTTCCCTACCTCCACCCCCTCCCCCAGAACCACTACTCTGCTTCCTGTTATCACAGATTAATATTTTCTGAAATTAAATGGTATCATCCACTCTGTCCTCTCCTTTTGCCTGGCTTCTTTCACTCAGCTACTGATTTTAAGATTCATCCTTTGAAATAAGTCAGAAAGAGAAAAACAAGTATCATATAATCTAATGCATATACATGGAACCTAGACAAATGGTATAGATGATCTTATGTGCAAAGCAGAAACAGAGACACAGACTATGGATGCCAAGGGGGAAAGGGGAGTGGGGTGAATTGGGAGATTCCAATCGACATATATATACTACTGATATTATGTATAAAGTGGATGACTAATCCGAACATACTGTATAGCACAGGGAAATGTACTCAATGCTCTGTAGTGATCTAAATGGGAAGGAAATCCAAAAAAGAGGGAGTATGCATAAAAGTGTGACTAATTCACTTTGTTGTGTAGCAAAAGCTAACACAACACTATGAAGCAATTATACTCCAATAAAAATTAGAAAGAAAAGATTCATCCTGTGGGGAACATCAATTTTCCATTCCTTCTTGTTGCAGAATAGTATTCCATTGAATAGCTATGTCACATTTGTCCATTCATTACTGATGGACATTAGGATTGCTTCCAATTTTTCACTCTTACAAATAAACCTGAATGAGCTTTCATTGCAGGTCTTTATGTGGGCATATGTTTTCATTTCTCTAGAGTATCCAGCTAGGAATGGAATTGGCACACAGTAGGTGTTGCATTTCAGAGAAGGCAATGGCACCCCACTCCAGTACTCTTGTCTGGAAAATCCCATGGATGAAGGAGCCTGGTAGGCTGCAGTCCATGGGGTCGCTAAGAGTCGGACACGACTGAGCGACTTCACTTTCATTTTTCACTTTCATGCATTGGAGAAGGAAATGGCAACCCACTCCAGTGTTCTTGCCTGGAGAATCCCAGGGACGGCGGAGTCTGGTGGGCTACCGTCTATGGGGTCGCACAGAGTCGGACACGACTGAAGTGATTTGGCAGCAGCAGCAGCAGCAGTAGCAGGTGTTGCATTTAATTTTCTAAGAAACTGCCACATTGCTTTCCAGAGTTATTGTACCACTTTCCATTCCCATGAAAAATATGTGAAGGCAGGAGGAGAAGGGGGCGACAGAGAATGAGATGGTTGGATGGCATCACTGACTCGATGGACATGAGTTTGATCAAGTTCCAGGAGTTGGTGATGGACAGGGAGACCTGGCGTGCTGCAGTCCACGGGGTTGCAAAGAATCGGACATGACTGAGCATTCAGTTGAGTGAACTGAACTGAACTAATGAAAAATGTGTGAGAGTTGTAGTTGCTCTATATCCTCATCCACACGTGGGATAGTTTTTAGATTAGTCTTTCTAATGGGTGTGTAGTTGTGTTAACTTACATTTCCTCAGTGTTAAGATGTTAAGATGTTAAGGATCTTTATGTGTCTGTGTGTGTAAGTGAGGTATTCAAATCTTTTGCTCATTTTTCCCCTAGGTTATCTAGTGTGTTTTTAATGAGGATGTCCAGGAAAGATTTGGCATTCAAGTTACCCATTTCCTCATGTTGAATATCTTGGCTCAGAAAATGATAAGCTAATCTCTTTGATCTCTGCCAAACTTGAGGAGACTCATACTTTTTGTATAATAAGAATCTGTTCTGGACTGCTCAGTCCTATCACCTAGTACGTTAGAGGTCCTCTATCTCTATATGCATGTGTTTTCTGCTAGGACATGCGCTGTTTATTAAAATGTTGTGACAATTTGGCCGTTGTGGTTTAGTCACTAAGCTGTGTCTGACTATTTTGCAACCCTGTGGACTGTACCTGACAGGCTCCTCTGTCCGTGGGATTTCTCAGGCAAGAATACCAGAGTGGGTTGCCATATCTTCCTCCAGGGAATCTTCATGATCCAAAGATTGAACCTGCGTCTCTTGTATTGGCAGGTGGATTCTTTACCACTGAGCCACCAGGTACCCACTTTATATCACATATGTTGTGGTAGATACTATTAATGTTATTGGAGACATGAGCACTAGAATTAGTGCAGGGGCGTTCAATAGAAAGTCCCATAGCAATCAATGTAGAATGGAAGAATGTTTTTTTGTGTGTTTTGTTTTTAGGGAAATTTTATCCTTCTAAGAAGAGAATGTCAACTTAGAAAATTTTCTCCAACTGTAACTATTAGTAAATAAGATATTGCCAGTAGAAATCTAGAGGGTACTTACTTTTTTTAGGGGGTACTTTTAAAATTGGCTTCCCTGGTAGCTCAGATGGTGAAGAATCTGCCTGCAATGCGGGGGACCCGGGTTTGGTCCTTGGTTGGGGAAGATCCCCTGGAGAAGGGAGTGGCTACCCACTCCAGTATTCTTGCCTGGAGAATTCCATGGACAGAGGAGCCTGGCAGCTACAGTCCATGGGGTCAGGAAGAGTTGGACACGACTGAGTGAATAACACGTTTGAAATACTTTGTTTACCCTGAGTTTTTGGTTTGTTTTTTTTTAAGAGGAGAAGGAAATGTCAACCCACTCCAGTATTCTTGCCTGGAAAATCCTTATCTATTTAAAACAAGAAAGGTAACTTGAAAAACAATTAAGCTCTCTTTTTGCACTCTCATCCTCAGGGTAGATTCTTTGATTTTTTTTTTTTTTAACTGTGCTGCATGGCATGTGGCCCAACAAGGGATGGAATCACCTGCAACCCTGCATTGGAAACATGGGGTCTTAACCACCAGGGAAGACCTAGGAGAGAGTCTTTGGACCCTGTACACAGTGACTGATACCTCCTTCCTCTCAATCTTGAATTGAATTGTCTCTGAGTTGTACCCATAATCGGACTTTGAAATTAATGTGTAAGTGTGTGTTCAGTCATGTCCAACTCTTCGTGACCCCATGGACTGTAGCCTGCCAGGCTCCTCTGTCCATGGGATTTCCCAGGCAAGAACACTGGAGTGGGTTGCCATGCCCTCCTCCAGGTTTGAAATCAATACTACTTGATAAAACAAAATCCAGGTGAAAAAGATGGGAGTCGAATCCAAAATAATAGTGGTTATCTATTTTTCAAACTATTGCAGATGTCTGTGGGGGGTGGGGTGGGGTGGGGGTTGTTAAAGATTTGCCCTTAATAGTGAAGAGGATTTCTGCTCTCCCAGAGGCCGTGTATTTACTTCTCTTCTCTCCCTTTTTCTTTCTTCATCCTCCCTTTCTCTTCCCCAAGGCAAGAGCAGTTATTTATTTAATTAGGGAGGAGAGCCTGAGAGTCCTAAAGCCAGGTGGGCTCAGCCCTGAGAATGCTTCTTGGACGGCCTTCCCCAGGGCGCTGCGGGTTCACCGCGCGTCCAGGTTCTCATCGGTGAGCTGGCAGGCGTGTCTGCCCTTCCACAGGCCCTGACAGGCCTCTGTTCTCTCAGAACCAGCTTCTTACCCGGTTCCCGGGTGGAAGAGTCAGCGCGGCTGTTGACATGTGGCTGTTTATCTTCAGTGCACGGTGGGTGGGGCTCTGCGGAAGGTAGTAGGCCTCAGGAAAATGCTTTTTACTTTAAACCGAGTGTTACTGCTCATAAAGTTTAGGATGCACCTGTCTTCCGTCTGGAGGGGATTTGAGCCATGGCCTTTGAGATTCAAAAAAAGAAAAGAAAGCTCGGGGTGACGTCTGTGAAAGGGCTGCTCCATCCGGCTCCCCCGGGGAGGCGTGGCCCGGGTCACGTGTCCAGGGCCGGCTCTGCGCTTTTGCCCCACCCTCTCTGATACGCAGTCAAAACCAGACTCCCTCCTCTCTCCCCTGATGCTTGAGTAGTGAGGTGTCTTGTAAAAAGTATAGGTGTTACACAAGCATTTGCTAAGACTTGCAGAAAAACAAAGGAAAGCATAAGTAAAAAGGAAAGAAAAGAAAGAGTAAATCTGAAGGTAGAGAAGGCTGGTTTGAAAGCATTAGAGTTATGGTTTGATAACATGCTGTTAACTTGAGTATCTACCTCAGCAGTTTTTCCTGAGGAATGGATAAAGGTGACTCAAGAAAACGGAGCGGATCTTTAAACCCAATAAATCTGGTTGTTGTTGTTTTTCCTAAAGCAGATGCCTTCTGCTTTTATTCATTGAGTTAAAAACACATATCATATTTTTATGGCAGGCATTTTTGTCCTCACGCTGTATTTTCTTCCTGTTTAGGATCGTAACCACAGTGGTTCTGCCAACCACAGTCCTCTTCGGGAATGCTGTTGTTGTTTAGTTTCTAAGCTGTGTCTGACTCTTTGCAACCTCGTTGACTATAGCATGCCAGGCTCTTCTGTCCTCCACTAGCTCCTGGAGTTTACTCAAATTCATGTCCATTGAGTTGGTGATGCTTCCTAACCATCTCATCCTCTGCCGCCCACTCCTTCTTTGGCCTTCAGTCTTTCCCAGCATCAGAGACTTACTGATCTTGAACTGAGGACTGATCTCTTCAAGCTTAACATAGATCCTAGTTGTTGATGCTTCTACAAAGCCTGAACATCAGTGAGCAAGAATGATTTCTTAACAGTTATTTCAAATAATGTCAAATGAAGTTCTAAGTCACTTATAATCCTTGTGCATTTTCTTTAAATTGTCTTTCTATACTTGTATTTTTTCAATACTCTGTGCAATGAATACTTGAAAAATATTTGACAGTTGGAATTAAGCTCTTCACAACTTCAAAGCATGAGCATGAGCAACCTGAGAGGCAGACTCTGTCTAGGAAGACAGCTTGCTGAGATAAAAAAACTATGATTAAAGAACTATAGAGAATGGACTTATGGACATAGGGAGGGGGAGGAGAGGGTGAGATGTATGGAAAGAGTAACATGGAAACTTCTATTACCATGTGTAAAATAGACAGCCAGCGGGAATTTGCTGTCTGGCTCAGGAAACTCGAGCAGGGGCTCTGTATCCGCCTAGAGGCGTGGGATGGGGAGGGAGATGGGGGAGGTTCAAAAGGGAGGGGATGTGTGTATACCTATGGCTGATTCATGCTGAGGTTTGACAGAAAACAACAAAATTCTGTAAAGCAATTATCCTTCAATTAAAAAAAAAAAAACAAAAAACTAGGAAGCCTGATTCTGCCAAACAGCTCAACAATTGTGAATAAGTTATTTAATCTTTCTGGTCATTCATTTACTCATCTGTAAAATGACCCAGTCTTTTCAGTCTCTATGATCCTTTCCAATTCAGAATATTTGAATATATGATGTTTTAAAATACTCTGGCATTTCTCATGAAGCCCTTTCACATACACATATCATTTTGTCTTCAAGAGAATCATTAAAGTAGATAAGGCTGGTCTTTGGAGAATAGATAAGAAGTTGGGTATCCTTTTAAGTAAGATGATAACTAGGTGGTAACTAAGATTGTGGGAAATTAGGTGATTGGCAAAGATTACCTGTATGATAAATGGAAGAACTGGAACAAGAACTCGGGTCTTCTGACTCCAGCAAACACCTGTATAGGCCACAAAAAGATGCACGGGAAAGCGTAACCGTTTGGAATCACTAGTTATCTGCAAGTATTACTTCTACTGGTGATAATGCCCTTTACTCAAACCACACTAACTCAAAGTAAAAGTAAATACCAGAAATAAAAGTAATAAAATGGCTAGTGCTTTATTGTAATATGAATGTGGGGTAATTACAAGGGATTGAAAGACAACAGCGGAGCTACGGGTGGGTGAGTTTGAGGCTGCAGTGTGGAGGAAAGTTATGATTCAGTTATGGCCACTCCTTACCAGAAATGTAGTGATAAGGTACAAGCGGTGGGGGATAAAGCCATGAGGAAATGCCAAGAAGTAGGAAACTCTGACTACTTCTTGTTATGGATTTGTTAAGTCATGTCCTACTCTCTTGTGACCCCATGGACTGTAACCCGCCAGGCTCCTCTGTTCATGGGATTTCCCAGGCAAGCATACTGGAGTGGGCTGCCATTTCCTTCTCTGAGGGATCTTCCCGACCCAGAGATCGAACCGTATCTCTTGCATTGGCAGGAAGATTCTTTACTGCCGAGCCACCTGGGAAGCCCTGAAGCTAGGTAAAGGAGAAGAACTCGGAGACTACAACTAGTTGAAAAATAATAGCATATGAAAAACACAACTATGACCATGCTGGAAAAAATGAAGACTAGGGAGGGATAAAAACTTGATGATTGGATTACAATAAAAATGTTTGTAACTATCAATTACATGCCAAAATATGGGGACTTAGCTGGTGGTCCAGTGGTTAAGACTCTACACTTCTGATGCAGGGCATGTGGGTTCAATTCCCGTTTGGGGAACTAAGATCCTCCAGGCCGAGGGCGACTCAGCCTGCACACTGCAAGTAAGACCCTGCAGAGCCAAAAAAAAGGGTGACGTGGATTAGGAAATGACGCTTAAAAATCAAGGGGTAAGGGTGTGATGTATGAAACCTACTCCCAAATAGCTCAGAAAAAATATGTGTGCATGCATGTGAGTGTGTGTGTGTGTGTGTGTGTGTGTACCTCGAACCAGGATGCTTTCTGCTTTCTGTTGCTCTCTGACCCAATTATTTCTGACTGGGGAATAAAACCCCTCCCAGTTCCGTAAAGATACTGGAAATCAGCAAAGGTTATAGAGAGAAAGTATTAGCGATGTTTGTGTCCTGGTACGTGGCCCCATTCCTGAGAGTGATAAACTAAACTCCTATGTGGTTCAAGGTTACCCTGAAGACGAACTGAGCTAATGAATGAGAAAGTACCTGGTAAAGACAATGGAACAATAAAAAATGAAAGCATTCCTGAACTGTGGTGATATAATGATCAGGTATACACAGTTGTTACTATTAAGCTAAAAGAAAGCCAATGTTAGCATTGGAAAATACATCATCAAAGAAATCATCAATAAATCATCACTTGTTTTTTAATACTATAAGCGCATAATAGGCAATGTAGCTGCCCTAATCCTAATGGATACAAATCCACTGTTGTTTTCTCTTCGCAATGACTCATGAAGTATGCTTGCAGGGAGCTGCTGTAACAAAGGATCACAAACCAGGTGTTTGACACAACAGAAATGTATTGTACCACAGTTCTTGAAGTTGGAAGCCCCACATCAAAGTTTCAGTAAGGTTAGTTCCTCCTGTGAGGGAAGGAACTCTTTTAGGCCTTTCTCCTTGACTTATAGATGCCTGGAGACTTAAGAGATCTAGGTTAGATCCCTGGGTCGGGAAGATCCCCTGGAGGAGAGCATGGAAACCCACTCCAGTACTCTTGCCTGGAGAATCTCATGGAGAGAGAAGCCTGGCAGGCTACGGTCCATAGGGTCACAAAGGGTCAGATATGACTGAAGCGACTTAGCACACACACACATCTTCTCCCCACGTCTCTCCACGTAGTCTTTTTCTATGAATGTCTGTGCCCAAATTACCTCTTAGAAGAACAACAGTCATATTGGACTAAGGTCCACTCTAGTGATCTCATTTTAACTGGATCACCTCTGTAAAGACCCTCTCTCTACATTCTGGGATACTGGGGGTAAGAACTTCAACACATGAATTTGGGGGCAAACCCCACAATATGAAGAATAGTTTCTTTTGTGAGTGTAGGTGCAAAGTCCTTTTCTTAAGAACAAATTCTTTGATGAGTCATTGATTTTAGTGAGAGATGGTTCTTTTTCACCCTTTCAATTTCAAGGCATGTCTCATTTCCACTGCTAGATCTATTTCACTGAAATGGGGAAAAAGAGAGTAGCTTAACCTCCACAGTATTGGAAGGACTCATGCTGAAGCTCCAATACTTTGGCCTCCTGATACAAAGAGCCAACTCATCGGAAAAGACCTGATGCTGGGAAAGAGCGAAGACAAGAGGAGAAGGGGATGACAAAAGATGAGGTGGTTGAATGGTATCACCTACTCAATGGACATGAGTTTGAGCAAGCTCCAGGAGATAGTGGAGGACAGTGACGTCTGGCATGCTGCAATGTATGGTGTCTCAAAGAACAGTACACGACTTAGTGGCTGCACAACAACCACCACTACGATATTACAAAGGATTGGCAGTGAATTAAAAAAACCTACCAAATGGTTTTCCAGGCATACCCAATAGGTATTCCAGTATACCTATTGGAAAGGTCTGTCTCAATATACAGACCTTTCCCCAAGAACTTAGTAATAATAGGTGAGAACTCATCTTACTGCTTTCTGTAAGAGTGTAGAAAATGGGAATGGTGTGGTTGCAGCTGAAGTCAGGCTTCTGGCTCAGCTACAGAATGCAGTGCAGTCAGGAGCCTCCAAGGCTGAGTGCCCATCAGTATAAAAAAGAAAATTAAAAAATATTTTCATAATGAACATATCGGTGACAGAACACTTACAAATACCAGATATTGATACATTCTGTTGGAGAGCACACTCTTTAAGAGACACATGGCGTTAAAGAAACTTTTTTTGTGTGTGGCTGGATTATCTAGAAATCTGAGAATTATCCTAGTCATTTATCTTTCACCAGTAAACTAAAATTTTTTTCAGTTTTAATAAGAGCATTTCAGCTAAAACATTCATGACAGCAACCAGCCTTTTCCATTGTTGGCTGAGTACACCCCCAAAGTTTAAAATATAGTCCTCATTTTCGTTTGTCATGTATTAACATGTGCTCTCCGCCTTAACTGCAGGCAATTACTGAAAATGTCTTTGAAGCAGTAAGACAGGTTGTACCTAATTCTCTTCTTCTGACTCTGTGGAGTTTCATGATAAACCCTGGGAGTAAAAGGGGGGAGAAAAATAAAAAGGAAGCCCCCAATTCGTTTTATGAAATCTTCCCCCCATTTTTTTTTCAAATAGCACCCAGTTTACTTATAAGTTGTAGGCTTCTCCTGCTACCAACGGTTGATAAATAGTAATGGAAGCGCTCAGTGCTTCTCAGGGAAGCACACACGAGAGGCTCTGAAATAATCCTCAGGAAAGACTGGAGAGTTCGTGGTGCTGGCTTCGTGCTGGTGGCAGTGCATGGGAGCAGAGTCTTGGAAGTCAAATCCTCAGAGTCAACCTTCTGCAGCAGCCTGATGGCCAGCCCATGCACGCCTTTATTTAGGAATGACTTTACACTGTACGTTAGCCACTCAGCCATGCCCAACTCTTTGTGATCCCATGGACTGTAAACCACCAGGTTCCTCTGTCCATGGGATTCTCCAGGCAAGAATACTGGAGTGGGTTGCCATTTCCTTCTCCAGGGGATCCTCCTGACCCAGGGATCGAACCCAGGTCTCCTGCATTGCAGGTGGGTTCTTTACCATCTGAGCCACATATAGTCCATGGAATTCTCTAGGCCAGAATACTGGAGTGGGTAAACTTTCCCTTCTCCAGGGCATCTTCCCAACCCAGGGATAGAATCCAGGTCTCCTGCATTTCAGGTGGATTCTTTACCAGCTGAACCTTCCACCGTATAGGGCTTCCAGGATGTCTCAGATGCTAAAGACACGCACACGCTTCCACTGTGTAAGAGCTGAAAGTGTACCCAATGGGCTTAAACCAACAGTAAGCAACAGTAAGGTGGTGACAATCACTGAATCCTAGTTGAGCTGACTTATTGGTATAATAAATACAACGAGAAGGAAAGAATCTAGTATTTCCTGAACCCTGACTTAGTGACAAGGTCAGTGCTTGGCCAACTTTAAAGTGTGTATGAATCACTCAAGGCATCTTTTTATTTTTTCAAGTCATTTCTGAAGTGTTTCAAGTTTATTTTATTTGGTCAGTTATTTAGCTTCACTGGGGCCTGTGGGATCCTTAGTTTCCCCATCAGGGATCAAACCAGCACCCCCTGCAGTGGAAGTGTGGAGTCCTAACCAGTGGACCTCCAGGCATCCCAGCCAGGGCATCCTCTTAACAAGCATGTTCAGATTCAGCAGGTCTGGGGCAGGGCCTGAGATTTTGCATTTTTACCAGATTCTCGGTGACTGCTACCTTCTGGTCCCCAGACACAGTGTGTGCAACAAAAGCCTAGATCCTTCATATTTAATACTTGCAATAAATTCGAGAGATAGATATTATTATTAATATCTTTTAAAGCAAACATTGAAGGAAAGATTTAAAAATTAATGAGGAAACCTGAAATTGATTTATAGCAAAGTTCTTATTCTTTCCAGTATTCTAATAATACCCAATAAGAGTAACAAATGTTTTATTTAAAAAAAAATTTGCATCTCAAAAATCCCTGGTCACCTGCGATATTTGTTTAAATTCAGATCCTAGGTCCTACCTCAGTCTATCAAACTGAAATTTCTAGATGATGTGCCTAGGAAAATGTATTTTAAACTGGTACCTACTGATTCTCATGATCGGGAAAGTTTAGGAAACAATGATTATCTAGGGGACACTGTAGTTTTGCAACTTAAGTGAGAAACTCTGGTATTCTCTGTTTATTTCTGAGTTTGAGCAGAACCATACCTGCTCAGGACCTTTAATGCATTTCAACTTCACTGAGAAGGACTGCTGGGACACAGAGTGAAACTTGTCTGTTTCATGATGTAAGGGATAGGTTGAAACCTGTATCTTATAACAGGGTGCTAAAGCAGAGTATCTAATTATGTCCCTCTTAATTGTAAGGTGAAAGCAGCAACAGCCACAAAGTTTTCTTTGCCTCTTTATCAGGTGAATGATCTTTGCCACCAATCCAATTACAGAGGATCAGCATTCTAAAATAAAAGCTCGTTGGAATAATATTTCCCATATCCAAAAGATATGGTTAGCTTTTTTAGTAGAAACTCTCAGTGCAATCCGAATAAGGTTGGTTATTTATCTGTGCTTTGAAAAGTTTACTTTGCAGCAAGGAGATGACCCATAAATATTTCACTATAGTTCTGAACAGGAAATGAAGGGCCAAAGCAGACTTTTTAAAGTAAACATTGAGTTACTTCTTTTAGATCACTGATAGTTTTTCTAGCTTAAAAAAAAACAAAATACATTCAATGTATGATATTCAAAGTCACTTTAGGATCTTGGTATAGTTAATGTACTTATGAAATATAATTTATTAACTTGATACATTCTATTACTAATGGACCTAATAATTTGATAACTGGGAGACCTTAGATTTTCTTACATATTTCTATATTTTCAAGAAAATCTAATTATAAATGACCAACTTTCAAATGAAATATTATATTTTCTTTTTAAAATTAACAGGCTATTTCAAATATGTCAGAAGACTTGTATACTGAAATCTTCCTATGACACATTCACTAAGCATAGAATTTGTTTCAGGGAAGTGCAACCAATATAAATATTAGTCATTTGGAGACACTCCACTTAGATTTGAAACCTAGATGTGCCAGTTACATAACTTTTCTGAGCCTTCATCGCCTCATCTGTGAAATAGGGACATTTCCTTGCTGAGTTATGTATTAGACTAGAGGTGATGAAGAGGCAAGCATGTGGTAGGTGATTAATGACGGTATTAATAAAACAGCGCATCATTGCTAAACTACCGAAAGAGCTTTCTTAAAGTGATAGGGGCTTCCCTGATGGCTCAGTGGTGAAGAATCTGCCTGCCAGTGCAGGGGACTGGAAGGAAAGTTATGACCAACCTAGACAGCATATTAAAAAGCAGAGACATTACTTTACCAACAAAGGTCCGTATAGTCGAAGTTGTGGTTTTTCCAGTAGTCATGTATGGATGTGAGAGTTGGACTATAAAGAAAGCTTAGTGCCAAAGAATTGATGCTTTTGAACTGTGGTGTTGGAGAAGACTCTTGAGAGTTCCTTGGACTGCAAGGAGATCCAACCAGTCTATTCTAAAGGAGATCAGTCCTGAGTGTTCATTGGAAGGACTGATGTTGAAGCTGAAACTCCAATACTTTGGCCACCTGATGTGAAGAGTTGACTCATTGGAAAAGACCCTGATGCTGGGGAAGATTGAAGGCAGGAAGAGAAGGGGACGACAGAGGATGAGATGGTTGGATGGCATCACCGGCTCAATGGACATTAGTTTGAGCAAGCTCGGGGAGTTAGTGATGGACAGGGATGCTGCAGTTCATGGGGTCGCAAAGAGTCGGACACGACTGAGCGACTGAACTGAACTGAGCTGACTGGGAGGATCCCACACGCCACGGGGCAGCTGGGCCTGTGCGCCTCAATTACTGAGCCTGTGCCCTGGAGCCCAGGAGCCGCAACTGTTGAGCCTGTGTGCTGCTCTGAAGCCCGCACGCCCTAGGGCCCGTGCTCGGCAACAAGAGAAGCCACCGCAATGAGAAGCTCTGCACCGTACCTAGCAAGCAGAGCCCACGGTCACAGAGTAGCTCGTCACAACCCAAGGAAAGCCTGTGCAGCAGCGAGGACGCAGCACACACAAAAGTAAATAAAATTGTTTTGTAAAAAGTGATAATAACCTGTCTAGCAAAGTTCCTGCATATGTATTTCCTCCACTGGATTATAGTGAAGTCACGAGATGTCTGTGTGTGCGTGCCAAGTCACTTCAGTCGTGTCCGACTCTGTGACCCCATGGACCGTAGCCCACCAGGCTCCTCTAATTCTCTAGGCAAGAATACTGGAGTGGGTTGCCATTTCCTTCTCCAGGGGATCTTCCCGACCCAGGGTTCTTATGTATATCTGTGTATCTTATGTCTTCTGCATTGGCAGATGGGCTTTTTTACAAGTGCCACCTGGTAATCCTCACATGATATCTACATTTTACTTATTCAGATTCAACTCTATGTGCTTGATGATAAAGGAAAAAATGGAAAGAGGGGGAAAAAAACTCCCAATTTAAAATTGTCTAGGCAATTTCAGCCTGATATTCCACTCAATGAGCATGAATATTTTCATGAACATTGTAAAATGAGAATGTGAGTCTTTATTGGTCTTGCTTCCAACGGGCCTCTCAAAGCATGAACATTTCACTGTCCAAACTATAACTCTAGGAACTTGACATATACCTTTCAGTACAAAATATTCCTAAAGTGCAGCCAACGCCTGCACTTTATCTGCTGTTCAACTGAAGAAATAATGCTCCATTTCAAAGCTGGAGGGAAGCTGACTCTATCAGAACTATTGAGAAATACTGTGTTTGCCTTTGAAGTAACAACTTCCTGAGGCGTTTTCCAGTGTAATGTTTAAAAATCTTTAATTTTGAAATAATTTTAGACTTACAGAAGTTGCAAAAAGTTGAAATAATAGTTCAGAAAGATGGTCTCTCTTTTTCACCCAGTTTCTCTGTGTTAACAGTTTTCATTTCCATAGCCCAATTATCAAAAGCAGGAGATACACATGGGTATAAGATTCTTCACTAAATGACAAAGCTTATTCAAATTTCACCAGATTTTCTCCATTGTACTTTTTCTGTCCCAGAATCTCATCCAGCTCCTACCTTTATTTGTTCCATTTTCTTGCTCTCCCCCAAACTAGGACGATTCCTCATTTCTCTTATCTTTTATGACTTTGATCTGTGACTCCATGAAAGTAAAGTAAATCAATCAAGTCATTTTGAAAAATGTCTTAAGTAGGTATTGATGTCTTAGCTAATTCTGTGTAAATCCCAAACCAGGATATTTTGTGCAGCGGATTATTTATCAATTTGTCATTACACAAGTGCATTAATAGATGCTATTTACTGGAATGAATATAACTACCCAAGTGATAATGAAAGTAACAAACTGTGCTTGCTTTCGGATAGTGACGATTTTAGAGTTGGAATTCTTTCAGATACTGGTGGAAAAATTTGTTGATGGTTCTACGTTTCTAACACCTCAAATGGATTGGAGAGTCAGCAATTCTGACTTTGGGTACTCATTACCCTTGATTTCTCAATAATCTTTCTGGCTTTATTCAAAAGAAAAATGAGGTAAAATGTATAGTCAAGTAAGAATCATCTCATACAGAAACTTTTCTAAGCAGTGATCATTTTAACAGTAGTAATTAACTGTTTGGTGCCAGTCTATGCAAAAATATCCTTCAATTATAAACATTAAGTGGGCATGAACTGCAAAGATCACTTCTTTTAGGGAATTTAAAATATGGTAACAGAAATGGAAAATAATAGTTGAGACCTTGAAGGTTTAAAAAATTTATAAACAGAATTCAAATGGTAGTAGTCATCAATCTATATATGTATATGTTAACTAATAAAAAGAGAAAATTTTCATTGCACTTTTGAATATCATTAGCAACACATAAGATTTTTTCCCTCAACTTTAGTGAGGTAGGCATGTATGCATGCTAAGTCACTTGGTTGTGTCCGACTCTTTGTGACTCCATGGACTGTAACCCACCAGGCTCCTCTGTCCATAGGATTCTCCAGGTGAGAATACTGGAGTGGGTTGCCATGCCCTCCTCCAGGGGATCTTCCCCATCCAGAGATCAAACCCATGTCTCTTACATATTCTGCATTGTAGGCAGTTTCTTTACCACTAGCATCACCTGGGAAGCCCTTAGTGAGGTATAATTGCAAATAAAAATTGTATATATCTATGTTTTAAAATGTGATAATTTAATAAACACATACATATTTAAAATGATTACCACAATCAAGTTAATTAACACATCTATTGTCTCACATAGTTACGTGTGTGTGTGTGTGTGTGTGTGTGTGTGTGTGTGTGTATGGTGAGTCTGGAGGACTTCCTGTTTTCAGTTTTTTTATTTCTATTATTAAGATTTGAAAAAAAAAAACATTGCTTTATTTAGAGTCTGTTTGTGATTACATATTTTTTTAAACTTTTTATTTTGGAATAAATTTATTTTTACAGAAAAGTTGCAAAGATAATCAACAGATTTCTCACATAGCCCTCGCCAGTTTCTGCTCTTGTTAACATGTTACATTACCGCTGTACTTTGGTTAAAACTAAGAAACCGGCATGGATACTTTTCTATAAATTTAAGATTTTATTTAGAGTTCTTCAGTTTTCCCATTGATATCCTCTTTCTGTTCTTGAATACAATTCAGGAAGCCACATGGCATTTAGCTGTCATGTTTTTTTTAGTCTCTTCCAACCGGTGACACTTTTATCTTGTCTTTTCTGATCTTGTCATTTTTGATAGAAACTGGTTAACTGTTTTGTAAAACAAGTCTCGGTTTGGGTTTATCTGAGGTTTTCTTGCCATTACGTTGAGATGACCCACTTGGGGGCAAGAATTCCACAGAAGTGACACTGTGCCTTTCTGAAGGCATCCTCTCAGGATGTGTAATACCCATGATGGCTCGGTTAAGGTAGCAACTGCCAGGCTTCTCCACTGTAAGGTTAGTGTCCCTCCCTTTCCATCTTCTGTTCCTTGGAAGCAAGTCACTTGTGTAGTCCACCTGCGAGAGTGGGGAGATTAAACTCCACCTCCTGTAGGAGTGGTTATCTCCACGTATTATTTGGGATTCTTCTACAAGGGAGGTTTGTCTATACAGGACTTTCAGTATCTAATATTACTAAGTTATCCAATTGATGATGAAATAATACTATTCATTATTGCACACTTGTTTTGGGTAGATACCTATTGAATAGATCCCTACCCTAGGAGGAGGTCTTCCCTGGTGGCTCAGAGGGTAAAGCATCTGCCTACAACGCGGGAGGACCCAGGGTCGATCCCTGGTTCGGGAAGATCCTCTGGAAAAGGAAACGGCAACCCACTCCGGTACTCCTGCCTGGAAAATTCCATGGACAGAGGAGCCTGGTAGGCTACAGCCCATGGGGTCACAGAGACAGACACGACTGAGCAACTTCACTCACTCTACCCTAATATATCTTAGTAGGAGAGAGAGATTAAAAATAAATAAGCAAGGTTTTCCTGGTGGCTCAGTGGTTAAATAATCCAGCGCAGGGGACATGGGATCAATCCCTGGTCCGAGAAGATCCCACATGCCACGGAGCAACTAAGCCAGTATGCCACAACTTCGTACTCTGGAGCCCGTGATCTGCAGCAGGGGAAGCCACCACAACTGCAGACTGCAACCAGAGAGCAGCCCCACCCAGAGAAAAGCCTGAGCAACAACGCAGACCCAGCAGAGCCACAAACAACTGAAAACTTAGAAAATCTATTAAAAAATGAGTAAACAGCACCTGCGGCTCTCTTCAGCTCCCTGCCACCTCCTGCCTCCAGCATGCCTGGTCCTAGCCCCAGTGGCACTAACGGGCCCCTCAGGGCATTCTCTCACAAAGCAGGGGCCGCCCGGGCAGCTGGGTCCAGAGTCCAGCAGACGAAAAATGCCAGCTGGGGAGTGAGGGGCACAGGCCTCACGACTTCAGGAGGCACTTGGGCTGCGGCGATTCTACCCAGAAGACTCACCGGGGCTAGAAGTTGACCCTGTTCCAGTTTTGGTTACAAGTCTTCTGTATTTATGTTGCACATTTGGGGCAAGTACACACATTCATAGTTTTGGCTACATCCATCTGTCTGTCATCTGAAAAAAAAAAGGGAAAAACCCAATGTGTCTTGAACTAAAAGCATAGTGATTTTCTGTTCATGAAATTTTCTGTTTCTAAGCTTACTGTTTTATGAGGAACCATGAGAATTGGTTTTTAAGGAATCATTTTTTTTTCTCTGGCTAACTAAACTTTTTAATTCATTAAAAAACAAGTGAACAGCAAATGAAGACATTACATATTGACTAAGTGTTATAAATGATACTCAGTATGTCCTGAGAGAATGGGGTATTTCTGAGGGAGGCAACCTCAGAGAGTACATTCTGGAATGGTCAAAGGTGTTGACATTTGACTTCCATGAAAATCCTTTCCAATGATAAAGCGGTCTGGTAACGGGAAATTGTCTATGATGTTTCATGTCACGTGCCAACTTGATGGGGCCACAGGGTGCCCAGGGATTTGGTTAAATACTATTCTGAGTATGTCTGGGCTTCCCTCATAGCTCAGTCAGTAAAGAATCCACCTACAATGCAGGAGACCCTGGTTCAACTCCTGGGTCAGGAAGAATAGCTGGAGAAGGGCTAGGCTGCCCACTCCAGTATTCTTGGGCTTCCCTGGTGGCTCAGCTGGTAAAGAATCTGCCTGCAATGTGGGAGACCTGGGTTTGATCCCTGGGTTGGGAAGATCCCCTGGAGAAGAGAAAGGCTACCCACTCCAGTATTCTGGCCTGGAGAATTCCAGGGAAGGTATAGTCCATGGGGTCACAAAAACAGGACTGAGTGACTTTCACTGTCACTTATCACTGAGTGTGTCTATGAGGATGTGTCTGGATGAGATTTACAATCCAATGGGGAGCCCGAGTAAGGCAGGTGTGAGTGGGTTTCATCCAGTCTGTGGACAGCCTGAGCAGAAACTGAAGGCTGAACAGGAGAATCGACTCTCTGACTCACTGTGTTAGAGCTGGGACATCCGTCTTCTCTTGGACTTGAAGACTCTCCTGGATCTCCAGCTTGCCGACTGCAGTAAAATACGCCTTCAGGACAGAAAGAGGGGTGGGGTGGCCCAAATACAAGGAGAAAAAGTAAACTACCATGAGAAGAAGTAGAAAGGAAAAACGATAAACTGCTCTGAAGCCCTGCCCCAGGGGAGTCTTGAGGACCATGGCGAGAATGGGGTTTGAACTTTATTCTAAAGGTTATGGGAAGCCTTTGAAAGATTCTCAGCAGGAAACTTAAATTGCATATTACATTATCAAAAGATCATTCAGATCATTCGGGGCTCACTGATGGTAAAGGGCAGATGCTCCGAGGCCCCTGCTGTAGGCTGAGCTGGAGTTGTCTGTGTGTGGTCAGCACTGTGTCAATGTGAATGCAGAGAGCTGGAGGGATTCCAGAACCAACATGCCCCCTGTACCACAGTGAGCTCTCAAGTGGGGATATATATGTACTGATGACTGATCCATGTTGACGTATGACAGAAAGCAACACAATATTGTAGTTATCCTTCAATTAAAAATAAACCAATTGTGGGGGCTTCGCTGGATGTCCGGTGGCTAAGACTCTGTGCTCCGAATGCAGGAGGCCTGGTTTCGATCCCTGGTCAGGGAACTCGATCCCACATGCCACAACTAAGAGTTTGAATGCCCCAACGAAGTTCCCACAGGCTGCAACTAAGACTCTATGAGGCCAAAAAATAAACAAAAATGTAATAATAAATTTAAAAATAGAGAAAAAAGTTAAAGATAACATTCTTATAGAATTTTAGGATGTTAGATTTGTCCTGGGGAAGGGCAGAATCAAACTCTAGAGGAAGGACACAAAGATGTATGTACAAGGATGTTCACTGCAGCAAAAAATCAGAAATAAGTGTCCATAAGTATGGAATTGGTAAAACAGAATATCCATTAAAAAGAACGCAGTATATTTTCATGCAAAGAAATAATGTTCAAGAGACACTAAGTGAAAAAAAAAACCATGATACAGAAGAGTCTCCATAGTACAATCCCACTAAGGTGAATTAGAAAAGACTGTGCTTGGTCGCTCAGTCGTGTCTGACTCTTTGCAACCCCATGGACTGTAGCCCGTCAGGCTCCTCTGTTCATGGGGAGTCTCCAGTCAAGGATACTGGAGGGTTGCCATGCCCTCCTCCAGAGGATCTTCCCAACCCAGGGATCAAACTCGGGTATCCTGCATTGTAGGTGGATTCTTTACCAAATGAGCTACCAGGGAAGCCCTCACTTTGTCTACCTTGCATTAAATATTATAAAAGAAAGTCTGATGAAGTGTATCAATATATGTTAACCGTGTTTAACTGTTGACAGTGGTTATGTCAGTGCAGTGGAGATTATGAGGGATTTTCACATTATACCTTATGCCTTTCTGTCTTACTACGATATCTTGAACAGTGGATGAGAAAAAAACTCTTTTTAAAAATCAGAACAGTACATTTAGGATGAATAGGTACTTTAATGAAATCTTTGAATCAACTCTATGAAATAAGTCCTATAAATATAAATATTATTTTCCTTTAAAAAGAGTGCAGATTACACTCAAACCAGGGAAATGGGGAATATTATTCATTAAATCAAAATTATTAACATTTCACAAAATGACATTGAAAACACATTCACTTCCTTCAAGTATCATCAAAAACAAGTAACTATACAAAGATTTTTCTATGTCATGTATTCAGGGAATGGTTTTGTGGTTTAGTAAAGAAAGAGATACAGAAGTTTATTTGTGAAATAAAGCAAAAGCTTTCTTTTTAAGTTGTACTTTATGAAAAGACTACTAAAGCTTGATCATCTCTGAGCACCAGATTATGGATTATTATGGGTGACTACGATTTTCTTCTTACCTCCTTTCTATATTTTCCAAATTCCCCATAAAAATCACAAATCACTTTTGCGATTAAAACAATGTTTCATTGAAGTTAGGTGTCTATAAATTTAACCCAGTGTGTCTGATCAATGTCAATCCGCTTGCACTCTCTCGACAGAATCAGGGAGTTCTCTTCTTCTCAATGACCAAGTTTGCAGACTTTATTTACAAACTGGGACCAAATGACTTGCAACATGATCACACTGGTTCCTACCTCTCTCTATCCAAAATGACAAGGCAACGTTGACCGAGCACACCGTGACAAGCAACTTTTATTTTTTTATTTTTTTTTTACAAGCAACTTTTAAAATGCTATTATTAAAATGACTATGCAGGCCTTCCTTTCATCGAATTTCTACACAACCACAAAGAAAGGTCAAAGCAAAGAGAAGCTGACTGTTAGAAAAACTCCAGCCTCTTACACCTTCTCTTAGCCACAATCACATGGTATGCAGCAAATATTTTTAGGTAACACCGAGAAAGCTTGAGACTGTAGCCTTGGTGTGCAATGTCATGTGCAAAAAGAGAGAGACAGACAGAAGACAGTTTTTTCATGACAATTGAAAAACTTATGCAAAGGGTGTGAGATCCTTGGATGAATGTTATTTAGTAAACACTGTACAAAAGGCACATTATACAACCGCATACCATAATTCTAGTTTGCTTTCAACCATCTGAAGCCTTTCTGTGCTTTCTGGTTTTAGCTACTAAGCCCTGTAAATTATTTCTGACTCATTAGCCTTTCACCCTGGGGGCATCCCACAAGCTTCATAAAAGTGTGAATATTTTTCTTAAATCTCTTTTCTAGCCAATGCATTCATTTGTTTTTTAGCCTCCGAACGTAAATCTCCACAATGAAAATCAAGTAAATAATTCTTGCCTCCCTCTCTTATATCTTCCTTTCTCTAAAACTACCCTATTTATAATTAAAAGCACATAACCAAAGACCAGTTCTACATTATTTGTTTACAACTGGGGATCTTAAGATGAGGAAGGAGTTGGGAGCAGGATGATGTAAACACTATGAGGCCAGAGTTCCCTAAGCCTGGCCCAGCTGACACTTGAGGCTGATAATTCTTTATCGTAAAGGGCTGTCCTGTGTATTGTAGGGTATTCAACAATATCCTGGGTTTCTCCCCACTAGATGCCAGTAATGCAGAGTTGGAACTTCCTGGATGTGACCATCAAAACTTTCTCCAACATATTGCCAAATATTTTCTAGGGGACAAAATCACTGTAGTGAGAACCACTGCACTAAGTCAAAGGCTACAAAACAAGGCCCTTGGCTCTCGCCAAGTCAAATTGTTTCTCTGGCCCTACAGTTAACCTCTACTTACCTAGTCACCACTGGCATAAAACATAGACACTCATAAACGCCCTCACATTCTTCACGGCAAAGCCTTTGAACGTTGTCTAGAGTTCTTCCTCTGATTCATACGAGGCCGGTTTGGCTAGAAGGCAAGAAGCAGGCGCTGGTAATTTTCCCAGGCTTCCCTGATGTGGACTTTCATGCCTGTCACTGTTTTGTTGGACTGTGCTGGATCTTTGTTGCTGCACCCGGACTTGAGTGGGGGCTACTCTCTAGTTGCTGTGACAAGCTTCTCTGCGCGGCGGCGTCTCTTGTGGAGCGCAGACTCTAGGCACGTGGATTTGAGTAGTTGTGGCCTGAGGGTTCAGTAGCTGTGCTCATTGCCCCGTGGCATGTGGAATCTTCCTGGACCAGGGATGGAACCTGTGTCCCCTGCACTGGCAGGCAGATTCTTAACCACTGGATCACCAGGGAAGTCCACTCGCTCGTCACTTTTTTTTTTTTTTTTTTAATTTTTTTATTAGTTGGAGGCTAATTGCTTCACAACATTTCAGTGGGTTTTGTCATACATTGATATGAATCAGCCATAGATTTACACTTATTCCCCATCCCGATCCCCCCTCCCATCTCCCTCTCCACCCGATTCCTCTGGGTCTTCCCAGTGCACCAGGCTGGAGCACTTGTCTCGTGCATCCCACCTGGGCTGGTGATCTGTTTCACCATAGATAGTATACATGCTGTTCTTTTGAAACATCCCACCCTCACCTTCTCCCACAGAGTTCAAAAGTCTGTTCTGTATTTCTGTGTCTCTTTTTCTGTTTTGCATATAGGGTTATCGTTACCATCTTTCTAAATTCCATATATATGTGTTAGTATGCTGTAATGTTCTTTATCTTTCTGGCTTACTTCACTCTGTATAAGGGGCTCCAGTTTCATCCATCTCATTAGGACTGGTTCAAATGAATTCTTTTTGACGGCTGAGTAAAATTCCATGGTGTATATGTACCACAGCTTCCTTATCCATTCATCTGCTGATGGGCATCTAGGTTGCTTCCATGTCGCTCGTCACTTTCAATGTCTGTAAATTCATAATGTCTTGACTCCAGAAGCTTGTGAATGACCCCAGTTTCTTTATCCATTACCCACACCCTGCAAAACCCATGCTCCCCCGTGAATATTAAACATAATTTTCTTTAATTAAATGTTTATTCTGCTTTGCAATTGTTTTTCTTATTTGGCACTTAAATACACAGTTATGATTCATGCTTAAAATGTTTATTTCTGGAAATGATCTTAGAGCCAATGAATTAAAATTGGGGGAAGGAATTTATCGATTAAAAAAAAGAAAAGCTTTCCCTAATTCATCCCACAACAAAGTAACACATATTAGCTCAAGTAAATTTTTTTTTATGCCTCCTAATATACCCAAGTTGTCTGGTGGGTTTTTCTTTGTAATGAGGCAGATGGTTCAAACTTCTCTTATTGATGATGAATCGATATGAAACAATTTCAATTTACTTAGTTGCAATTTCACTTCTCACTTTAAACAACTTTTTCTCAGTGATTGTCAGTACATAAAAGGACATTTGCTTATAAACAACGCAGCTCTAATATGTAACAGGGCCTTGCTTATTCTTATTTAATGCCATGCTTTTGCACATACATGAATAGCACTAAATATATCTATGCACTTAGTGAAAACAGCCATATAAAAGTAACTGGAGAATTTCCCTTTATATGAAATTCTAGAAAATGCAAAGTACAATGTTGACCAGCAGATGGCAAGTTGGGAAGGGATGGAAAAAAGAATACAAACTGGCCAAGGAAGCACCAAGAAAAATGGGCAGAAAATGTTTCTTCGCTGGAAGAAACATTCTCATTAAATTCTTCTCTACGGAAAACTCTGGAAAGTGGATTTACCATTACTAGAAGCATAACCTTGAGTAAGCATCTTAAGTTTCTGCTGGCCTGTTTCATCTTTGGTAAAATGAAACTGATGATACCCACCCTCCAAGGCAAATTGAATTTTATGCTTTTATGCTGCTGGGCTCATGCCTGACGCACAAGTGTTTTATAAGCATCGTTTTCTATGCTGCTTCCCTCCTTTGTTCCAAGCACTGGCTAAATAATTGAGGTACAGTGCAAGATGGAAATGAGGGCTCCCTTGTTCAAAAATTAAGAATTTCAAGAGAGCAACAGCAGAACAAGTGATGGGCCAACCTAAACCAAGTGATGGGCCCTTCTAAGAGTGGGGCTCTGTGTTATTACAAAGTGAGCCCAGCTCACTCCCCTAGGCTTTTAAGATTCCATTTGTCTTTTCTTCTACTAAATTAAAAGTCACTCTTCAATTTCACAATTCAGAGGGACATATATTCAACTAACCAAAGAGGGCTTGATTATGGGTGTCATTTTTCAATGCTGCTTCACAGTTAGTCAAGCTGTTGAGTGTTAAGTGAACCTAGGGCTCTTATAAAGCAACTATTTTAGTCTGGCATAGTATTTCTCTGGTTTGCATCGTTCTCAACATGGAGAAATTACAACAAAATACGTTAGATGTTCAGGCTTCCTAGGTGACTCAGTGGTAAAGAATCTGCCTGCCAATGCAGGAAGACACAGAGGACACAAGTTCGATCCCTGGGTTGGGAAGATCCCTTGGAGAAGGAAATGGCAACCCACTCCAGTATTCTTGCCTGGAAAATCCCATGGACAGAGGAGCCTGGAGGGCTACTGTTAATAGCGTCGCAAAATGGTTGGACACGACTGAGCAGCTGAGCACACACATGTATCTTAGTTGTCTACAAGTAATTGGACCCTTGATGATAGCCAAAGAGGTAGTAAGTGGCCAAAGAGCTACTCAATTCAAAACCACTTTATCTAGACTTAAGAAACGGCAATCACACAGAAAGCAGCATAGTTTTAAGTTGGTATATCTGATCCTATACTGGAGACTTATAGGAAACTGGTCCACAGGTCTAAGAGTAAAACCCCAAAAAGGAAGACTTGGTCTTAATACTACAACCACTGAGCCCCAGCTCTGCCTGTTATTTCTTCTTTACAGGATGCATCAGCATGTCCTTCAATGGGTTTCTCAAAGTTTTCACCTCCTATTTATAAGAGAGACTCTTGCAAAAAAAATCAAAATAATTGTGTGAATCTACATATATATGTACACACACACACACAGAAATATTCTCTATTGGAAGAAACACACACAGGAACATAAGGCATCTCAACAAAAGGCACACAGAATGAACATTTGTTGAGCACCTTCTATTGTTCCATGACCCAAGTGTTTTACATTCATTGGAATATTAAAGCATATGTTCAGTCAGTTCAGTTCAGTTGCTCAGTCGTGTCCGACTCTTTGCGACCCCATGGACTGCAGCACGCCAGGCCTCCCTGTCCATCACCAACTGCCGGAGTCTACCCAAACCCATGTCTATTGTGTCAGTGATGCCATCCAACCATCTCATCCTCTGTCGTCCCCTTCTCCTCCTGCCCTCAATCTTTCCCAGCATCAGGGTCTTTTCCAATGAGTCAGCTCTTCCCATCAGATGGCCAAAGTATTGGAGTTTCAGCCTCAACATCAGTCCTTCCAATGAATACCCAGGACTGATCTCCTTTAGGATGGACTGGTTGAATCTCCTTGCAGTCCAAGGGACTCTCAAGACTATTCTCCAACACCACAGTTCAAAAGCATCAATTCTTCGGCGCTCAGTTTTCTTTATGGTCCAACTCTCACATCCATACATGATCACTGGAAAAACCATAGCCTTGACTAGACGGACCTTTGTTGGTAAAGTAATGTCTCTGCTTTTTATTTTTTATTTATTTATTTTTTTTTTCTTTTGGACCTCAGTTTCGATGAGGAGACGGTAGTTGTCTCTGCTTTTTAATATGCTGTCTAGGTTGGTCATAACTTTCCTTCCAAGAAGTAAGTGTCTTTTAATTTCTATGGCTGCAGTCACCATCTGCAGTGATTTTGGAGGCCCTCAAAATAAAGTCAGCCACTGTTTCCACTGTTTCCTCATCTGTTTGCCATGAAGTGATGGGACTGGATGCCATGATCTTAGTTTTCTGAATAAAAGCTGAGTGCTGAATAATTGATGCTTTTGAACCATGGTGTTGGAGAAGACTCGAGAGTTCCTTGGACTTCAAGGAGATCCAACCAGTCCATCCTAAGGGAAATCAGTCCTGAATATTCATTGGAAGGACTGATGCTGAAGCTGAAACTCCAATACTTTGGCCACCTGCTGGGAAGAGCTGACTCACTGGAAAAGACCCTGATGTTGGGAAACATTGAAGGCAGGAGGAGAAGGGGATAACAGAGGTTGAGATGGTTGGATGGCATCACCGACTCTATGGACATGAGTCTGAGCAAGCTCTGGGAGTGCTGAAGGACAAGGAAGCCTGGTGTGCTGCAGTTCATGGGGTTGCAAAAAGAGTGGGACTTGACTGACCAGACTGAACTGAACTGAGTGGTAAAGAACCTGCCTGTCCATGCACAAAACCTGAGAGATGCGGGTTTGATCCCTGGGTTGGGAAGATCCCCTGGAGAAGGAACTGTCAAACCCACTCCAATATTCTTGCCTGGAGAATCCCATGGACAGAGGAGCCTGGCCAGCTACAGTTCATAGGGTGGCAAACAATCAGCTGGCAGAAGGGACTTAGCACACAGGCACGTGGACAATTAACAACCTTGCGACAGTTTCAGGTGAACATTGAAGGGACTCACCCACACCTATACACGGATTCTCCCCCAAAGTCTCCTCCCATCCAGGCTGCCACTTAACAGTGAGCAGAGTTCCCTGTGTTATATTGTAGGTCCTTGTTAAGTTTTCCGCTTTAAATATAGTATCTTTAAAAAAATAAATAAATAAATAAATAAATAAATATAGTATCTTTATATCACAGTATCTTTGAGTCAAACAACAAAATGCAAATTTTAACATAATAGCTAATCATATTAGTCGGAGAAGGAAATGGCAACCCACTCCAGTATTCTTGCCCGGAGAATCCCATGGACAGAGGAGCCTGGTGGGCTTCAGTTCATGCGATCATGAAGAGTCGGACACGACTGAGCAACTAAGACAAGCATATTAGTTTACAAGGTCGCCTTGCTCTCACCATAATTTCCATCGTTTCCCCTACCCCCATCCCCATAAAATTTCATCTCCGGGTTAGCATTTCTAACAGTTGACCGGGAGAACAAGCTGCCTTCTACACAAAAATAAACATTTAAAACTTGTGATAAGAACGTAACTTCGAAGACCGCAAGGGGGAAAAAAAAGAGCTGTTTGGGATGGTAAACACTCTTTCAAGGATACGCAGGAGGGAAGCCCCAAACACCGGTCAAGAGGATTTGCAGCCCCGGTCACCGTCCGGGCAGCCCACGGCTGGGCGCACACTGCGCAGGCGCGAGCCCCCGGCTTCGAACGGAGCGCGGGCGGCCGAGGCCGGAAACTGCCTTTCGGTGGGCGGTCGCCTGGGGGAATGGAGAAGCAGGGGGCGGAGCCCGAGGAGGCTGGCGGCCGCGACGAGGAAGAGGACGCGACTCGGGCAATGGAGCGGGCGGAGGCGGGGGCGCCCGGCGGCTGGCCGGGGGCGCTGGAGCCTGACGAGCTCGACGACCTCCCTTGGTGTAAATGAGGCGGGGCGGGGCGGGGCGGGGCGACGAGGGCGGGCGCCCCGGGCGGCGGCGGCGGCGGCCGTTGGGGAGCGACCGTCCCTGCCCCGCCCGCGTCCCGCGTCTTCCCGCTCCACCGAGAGAGCGGCCCTTCGCCGCCTGGTGTCCTGAGGCCAAGGTCCCCGAGAGGGGCGGCTTCGCCCAGTAGGGGAAGGCCGGGGGCGTCCAGTGGGGTAATGGAAGCTGCGCTCGTCTCCCCTCAAACAGCCCCGCGAAAGCGGAAGGGGCCTCGGGTGCCTCAGGGTTGCGGAAGCGGGAACCGTGTCGCCCACTTGGCAGAGGTTGCGGCCCGGCCTCAGCACGGAAGGGACCGCCCGGCTCGGAACCGAACCCGGCCGGCACGTGTGCAAGTGGCCGCCTCTGCTGACCCGCTTTCAGCCTCGGGGCCCCACCCCCGGGATTTGGGGCCAAGGCTCTCTCCTTCCCAGCCTCCCCGCCCTTCGTTTTTAAAAGGCTTTAAAATTTTTAAATACTTTTAGGTTTACAGAGAGATGCACAGATAACTTTTTACCGATTTTAGTGTCTTACGTCACCGTGGATACATTTGTCAAAAGGAAGTAACGTTGGCATAGTAATTAATATTCTTAACGGAAGGACAAGCTTTATTCAGATTTTACCAGGGTTGTTTATTTTTTTTCCATTTAATTTGTTTCTGTTCCAAACTCCAAACCAGGATACCACATGGCATTTAGCCTGCCTTGTTTTTAACTGCTGTTAATAGCTGAAATCTCCTGTCTTATCCCTCTGCCCCCTCCAAGATGTGAACTATTTAAAATCCAGGAAATATTTACTCAATCTTTAAATTTAGCAAGTATTTGTTGGTAGTCTAGGTATCCAGTATTCAGCATTGAACCAAACAATCCTGATCTCATAGAGTCTGTCTGCTGTTTTGTGTTTCAGGTTATTTTTTTAAGGACATGCCACTTAGAATAATTTTTTGTTGTTTAGTCGCTAAGTCATGTCTGACTCTTTTATAACTGCATGGAATGGACTGTAGCCCACCAGGCTCCTCTGTCCGTGGAATTCTCCAGGCAGGAATACTGGAGCGGGTTGCTGTTCCCTCCTCCAGGGGCTCTTTCCCACCCGGGGTTTGATCCCATGTCTCCTGCATTGGCGGTTAAAATCTTACAGGGAGCCACCAGGGAAGGATAATTTTTAAGTTGGTTGGAAGATTTGTGTTTTTAAACTTTTCAGCCCTTTCCGACTTACTTTAAATTTTCCAATAAGCTTCAAAGTCCTAGGATTACCTCTTGCATCTTCCATTATTGATAAAAGTTTTTTTTTCTTAAAATTTATTACTATCCTGAGAAAAATACAATTCACAAAGAAATAGTAAACAGGACTGAGGACTCTACTGTGGGTGGAGTTTCTCTCATATCCTTGTAAGTTTTAGATTCTTTGACACATGTAATAAATCCAGGGGGAAAAAAACTTAAAAAATCACTCTATTCTTTCTTGGTTGCCATGTTTTAAGGGACTGGCAGTTGCTCAGAGATGATAAACAGCCTGAATGTGTTTCTTTCATTTGGTTGCGTATTGTGCCACAGTTCATGATGAGCTGGAACCAGCAGGAAGTTCTTCATGTAGAGTCATAGTACACGTGGATCTGGATTGCTTTTACGCACAAGTAGAAATGATCTCTAATCCAGAACTAAAGGACAAACCTTTAGGTAATTCTGGACTTTGATATTATTTTCATTGTATGATATGATTTGTTATTATGTTCTATTAATCATATTAATGTTGGAAGCAGTTCTGTGATGCTTTATAGACAGTAATCTTTGTTTCGCTACTGGCTGTAAACTTTATGAGCCTCATTTACTAAAAGGCAAATGTGACAGAAGTAGTATAATTAACCAAATAAACAGAAAGACCACAATAAACTTCTAGTCCTTTTCTCAATGTTTGAAATTTTACAGCCATCTTATCTCAGAAACAACCTTTTAAAAAATTTTTTAATAGACATTTTCAACTGTTCTCCCACTTTTGAAATTAACTGTTGAATTGTGTGATAGTTGGATTTTGTGTGACAAAATAATTGGATTTTGAACAACCCAAAATATTAAGGCATGCATAGTACAAGCTTTTCATGAAAACATAAGTATGTTTTAAAATAAAAAGCAAAGAAATTTTACATTGGGGAGTTACTGAGTATTGTGTTGGCTTATTTTAATATTTTGTTTTTATATTAGAAAAGTAAATTTCTAGAATTTTATTTTATGCATGTAGTAAGGATTTACCTTTGAGTAAAAGCATAAACAGAAGTTTTGGTCACTTGCTGCCACCCCCTGGTGTCTACTTTGATTTTGATAAAGCCCAATTCAGCTCAGCCTAGTTTACTAAGGAACAGAGGATGACTGATGAGTACATTTTGGTTTGCCAAGGTCTAGGGTCTTTAAAATTTCCTGAAGCTGTCAAGGAGTTAGGATTAGGGGACCTGAATTTTCTTCATTAGGCATTTCTAATTAGTAGCATTGTAAGAAGATGTTGTTTAAATAATGATTAGTAAAGAGGGATTGTAAAATTAAGATGCCAGCTTCCCTGTTGGCTCAGTGGTAAAGAATCCACTGCCTGCCAATGTGGGAGAAGTGGGTTTGATCCTTGGGTCAGGAAGATCCCTGGAGAAGGAAATGGCTACCACTCCCAGTATTCTTGCCTGGGAAATCCCATGGACAGAGGAATCTGGTGGGCTATAGTCTACAGGGTCCTAAAAGAGTTGGACAGGACTTAATGACTAAACAACAACAATATTTGCTAATAAAATGAAAGACTGTTGTTTTCTTCTAGAAACTGTCAGCATAATATCCCTTATTTCCTGGTAATCATTCATTACTGCATTTTAATTTGTTTAGTCGATAAGTCATATCCAACTCTTTTGTGACTTCATGGACTGTAGCTTGCCAGGCTCCTCTTTCCATGGGATTCAATAGGCAAGAAGACTGGAGTGGGTTGCCTTCTTCAGGAGCTCTTCCCAGCCCAGAGATTGAGCGCCAGCCTCCTGCCTTGCAGGTGGATTCTTTACTGCTGAGCCACCATCAGCAAATATATGACTGCTTAACTTGGGCGGTGACTCAATGGTGAGTCCGTATAATCCTGCTTTAAAAGACTGATTTTTTAGTTAAGGAAGTGACTAACCTGGTTTTTTTATATAGTTTACTGATGAATCATAATTTATTACTTTTGACCCCGTGATTCTGTTTTGGGGCATCATCTGACATATCAAAAATATGTGAAATGTTTCTTTGCCTGTTTATAATATGAGAATTTTAGAAAAAAGCAAACAGTTTTAGCAATTATAAGTCACTGGTAAATTAGAATTTTTAAGCAGTGTGTAGGTGATCATAATTTAATCTTTTTGATAAGGAGCGGGCTCATTATGCCACTTCACTGTCTAATCTTTTCTGTAGGTTACTGTGAAGAAAAGCTCAGTCATTAGAACATTTACTGGGGGAGATTCCTAAAAACTGCTGTAGGTTGGCACCTGTAACAGAACATAGCTTTATATTAACTGGGAAGTTATTCAGAAGACAAGTTCGATTTTCCAGCAGTGACCAGTAGTTAATTGTATTCAGTTACTTTCATCTGCCTTACTTTTGGTAAAACAAGGCCTAGAGTTATATGTAAAGTTACACAGAGTTAATTCAATATAATTTGTTTTTTTATTGTTTGAAAAAAATCCTGGAAGGACTTTATTTGTATCTTTTTGCTGAAGATTTCATAGAGTTGTTGATTTGTGGTGAAAGTGAAAGTTAGTTGCTCAGTCATATCTGACTCTTTGCAACTGCCTGGACTGTAGCCCACCAGGCTTCTCTGTTCATGAAATTCTCCAGGCAAGAATACTGGAGTGGGTAGCCATTCTTTTCTCCAGGAGATCTTCCCAACTCAGAGTTCGAACCTGGGTCTCCCACATTGCAGGTAGATTCTATGCTATCTGAGCCACCAGGGAAGATCCTGATTTGTTAAATTGTACTTCATAGAACCTTGGTGGATGGAAGCTATATTTTCTAACTGAGATAAGAGCTTTTTACTATTATCAAAACATTGTATTATAACTTAAAATTAGAATATGGAATAAGTAAATTTTAATTTTCAATTCTACTTAATTTTCTCATAAAATATTTGTTTTTTATAGGGGTTCAGCAGAAATATTTGGTGGTTACCTGCAACTATGAAGCTAGGAAACTTGGAGTTAAGAAACTTATGAGTGTCAGAGATGCAAAAGAAAAGTGTCCACAGCTAGTACTAGTTAATGGAGAAGACCTGACTCGTTACAGAGAGATGTCATACAAGGTTACAGGTACAGATTATGGGCAATATACTTTCAGCATTAAATTTTATATAGGATGCCTGTTAACTACATGATTGTTTAGTAAGTGTAAAGTGCGTAAGTCAGTTTTCTTTTATTTGGGGGCTTTCCCATTTAAAAAAAATTTATATGAGAATGACTTAATATGTCATGAGTAAATGGTGAAAGAAACGTATAGTTGGAAGGAATTGAACTCTGTCATGGGTGATGTTTATATAAATATGAGAAAATGTAAAAAAAATTTAAAGTGAGAAAATGGAAGAAGATAAATCAAAGAAAACCAGATACTTAAATTTAAATGCAAGCTGGAACTATGAAGAATTATGTTGCACTCTAATGTACTAATGGCAGTTGAGAGAGACTTCTGTAATGTTTGATTAACATAATTACAAAACAATTTGTTAGGAACTATTAGCAAAGATAATGAGTCTATTAGTTTTTTTTTTTTTTTAGATTTTTATGTATGTATTAGATATTTCAGTGTGGATAAACTCCTCCTTACTAAGGTTTGGATTTGAATCTTGCTGTTTTAGTAAATTATAGGAAAAATGAAACCATGTGTGTACCGGCATACGGCAAATAGATATCATTTTAAAGTGTATAAGAATCAGCTTTTTACTTGTTTGCTATTATTTTTATTTGTTCTTTTGTTACTTGCAGCAGCTTTCAGCTGAAAGGGTTAAATATACTATCCCAGAGCTCTTACAAATTAATAAGAGGAAACAAGCTGAAGCAAAATGGACAAAGGATATGAATAGACAGTTGACAAAAAAGCAGACTCGACAATGTGAAAATGGAATGCTTAAATTCATTTGTACTAAAAATAAGAATGTGAGAAAAAGTAGAAACAAAGTATTACAGTCTTAAAAAAAGCAATCTAGGAGCATTTTTTGAAATTAAAGATACATACTATGTTCTTTAACCCAATAATATAACTTCTAGGGTTTTATCAAATAGAAATAAAATGATAACATATATATACAAAAATGTCTCATAGCATGATTCATAATTGCTAAAAATATGGAATGAAAACATGCTCATCAGGATGAAAATGGCTAAATGAATTTAAGACTTCTCTATAATGGAATATTATATGGCCATTAAAAACAGCTCATTGGTATAATTTCATTTGATTGATAGAGGTATGCCTTGTTGAGTGGGTGAAAAACAAGATGCAAAAACCTGTATCAGGTTTTTCCATATGAGTAAAACAGTGACCCAGACACCTTCCCCCACATATGTGTATGTGTCTATGTATGCTCAGGAAGAGAAAGAAGAGAGGGTGTATACTCGGTGTTTAACCCTGGATAGCTTCTGGGGGGGCAGAGGTGGTGCTGAAACAGGGGCGCCTGTTTCAGGGGAGGGGAGAAGGGATAGCCAAGCAAAGAGCCCACGACTACTCCCAAACCCCACTGTGTGTGCGCACAGTTATGCGTGTATGTCTGAACATTTAGAAAGTAATTGTTTCCGTACATAGATGATGTAGCACAGACAGTTGTACGTCTTTGTTCTTGGTGATCTTTCACATCATCCATATGGCTCTTCCTCATTCTTTTTAATGCCTGCACGGTATTCTATTTTGTCTCAAACTTATTTAACCATTCCTTTACTGATTTGAAGGCAGTATATCTCATTTTATGCCTGTTGTCCTTATGTAATCATTAATAGTATCTCCTTTCATTCAAAAGATATTTTGGATGATAAATTATGTGATTTCTCTTATAGTGAGGGGTTATTAGGCTCTTACCAACTTTTTGCTCTTAAAAAATATCAACATGTGCTTCAGTAGACATATTCATATAGAAATTTTCACATACCTCCGTGAAGATATCCTTAAAGTAAGTTCTTAAAGGTTAACTGCTTGATCAAAGATTTGCATTAGGAATTTTGAAGACTGCTCTATGGTGCACCTCAGGTTTTCCTAGCACATTGCTAGTATGTATGAGAGTATTAGATATTCATAAAGATTTTGCCTGATAGTTAAAAAAAATAGTAAATCATTGTTTTGATTTGCATTTCTCTATGAGAAGTTTGAACATTTTTTTCGTGTATTTTTGATCATTTATATACATGTTTTGTCTTTTTTGCTTTATAATGTCAGACTAATCAGTCTAAATGATTTCTGTACCACTGCAACTCTTCACAGTGAAAAGTATCATACTAGAAAATCAATGCATAAATCTCAGTTTTTATACCGATTCTTAATTTACAAATTAGTATCTTGAAAGAATTAAAACTGCACTAATATAACAAGATATATTCTAAGCATGATTTATACATTGATAAAAAGTTATTTTTTTTATTTTTTTCATGGTATTTTTGGAGTTGAAATAGGAATGTAGCCTAATAGTCCTATACTGAATTTATCTCAGACCTATTTATAACATATAACCTTATTGTTTACTTCATACCTTCATTCTACAGTATTCCATTTTTTTCTCTAATTATAAACTCCTTTCTGTGGTCTTGTGTAATCATAAGGTTTAATAAATGCATCTGGTTTATGAAATTGACACATTGACAGCAAAAAAGGTTAACTTCACAAATAGATAAGTGATTTATTCCTATGACCTGGTAATAGAACTAATATAATCAATTTATGTTCAGCAGTCCATCAGCTTTGTACATGATTCTGTATTTAACTTGCTTTTCTGCTTGGTAGTTAAAATAAAATTTTTCCTTTATTTTTCTTATTGTAGTATTGTTTTGATAAACTTTGATTTTTCACCTGTTGCTGCTAGGCTTCAGATATATACTTTTGGGAGAAAAAAAGCAGAAATTGGTGAGGAAAATTCAAAATAATTCTTTTTTTTTCCATTTATTTTTATTAGTTGGAGGCTAATTACTTTACAGTATTGTAGTGGTTTTTGTCATACATTGACAGGAATCAGCCATGGATTTACATGTATTCCCCATCCCCATCCCCCCTCCCACCTCCCTCTCTACCTGATCCCTCTGGGTCTTCCCAGTGTACCAGGCCCTAGCACTCATCAAAACATGTATATTATCTAGGGTGAAACAGAACACCAGCCCAGGTTGGATGCATGAGACAAAATAATTCTTTTATATGGCAGACACATTGTCAGTTTTTCCCTCAGAGTAGATAAATGGATTTCTCTTGGTAGGTTGGAAATGATTTTTGAAGTTCACTAAATCATACTGTTTCTTTATTAATTGTTTTATCCTGCTGTTACAGTGTTAGCACCAAGAAAACAGAGCTTTCATATTATAGGACTTTAACAACATTTACGTTTTTATATAAGTGACTGGTAAGTTGTTTTCTGCCACCCAGCTGGTATCAGTAGATGATTCGGAGAGAAGTGAAAACTCTTCCTAATGGTTTCAAAGTTATTAGTTTTAATCCTAAAAACGAGACTTGATAGTCTTTTTGACTATTTCAAATCTTGGTTCAGTTCAATTTAGGAAACATTTGACATAAGGACTAGGCATTGTGCTAGAGGCTGGACGTTCAAATACATGTAAGTCATGATCTGTTTCTGTCCTTATGGAATGAGTTGGAGGGTGACTAGTCAAAATATTGCATTGTAGTATATTTTGTATTAAGTAACTTTTCTTTTTGACTTAGTATTAATTAGAAATTTAAATTTTATTTTTTTCCTTTTTAAAATTCTAGTGAAAAATATAGCTTGAGTATATTATTACTTATCTTTACTTTTCTAAGCAGACTCTATGACCTACTGCTTCAAGATCATAATTAACTGTATGCATTGATATTTAATGTACTACAGATAAATTATTGGTGTAGGAGATTGTGCTAAATATATTGCTATGAGTATCTGCCCAGGGAATGTTATTTTTGAACTTATTTTATTGGAAAATATTGCTTTTGTGCAGAATATGGCACAGAAAAAAAAATCCCAGTTAACTGACTTTATTCAAGATATTGTGTAATTGTGAATGTACGTAAAACCTTTATTTTGTTATTTTTTTAAGCATTACAGAGTTAAATCTAGTCTAGTTATAACTGCAGTTACATCTGTACTCCAATATTATTTTAATTTAGAGTTGTTGGAAGAATTTAGTCCAGTTGTTGAGAGACTTGGGTTTGATGAAAACTTTGTGGATCTAACAGAAATGGTTGAGAAGAGACTAGAGCAGCTTCAAAGTGATGAACTCTCAGCACTGACTGTGTCGGGTCATGTATACAATAATCAACGTAAGTGGGATCTTATGCACTCTATTTAGTAACTTAAAGTACCTGCATTTCCTAATGTTCAATCAGTTCAGTGAGTTGACTGTGTCTTTCGAAAGTTTTATGGCTTTTGTTGCCATAGTTCAGCCATCTAAGGTGATTAAAATTAGATATTGTTATTCCATATTAAACAGGCAGAAAATGGTATTTTGATGACATACAGCTCAGTGCTTTGTGCACTTTTCATTTCTCTGACACGGTCCTGTGTTAACCACTTTTAAGTGTCATGCCTCTTTAGGCCATCCTTAGGTTACAGGAGTTGGCTTCTCAGAGTAATGTTTGGTTTTCCTAAAACCATCTTAAGCGAAATTCTAGGTCGACTAAATTTGCGCTTGTTGCCTCTTTTCTTGTTGGCTTCTTTTCTCCCAGGGCAGCAAGACCCTCCCACGTTAGGCCTTGTAGGAGCTTATCCTGGCCTGCCTGCCATCCTTTGCATGCTCATGTTTAATCAGTTAGAATTCGTCTCCTTCACTATTAAAGTGCCAGTGACTGATGGTATTTCCAGGGCAGTATTGTGTTTGAAAATAAGCTGCAGTCAGCTTCACTGAATATCTTCTTAGGCTGTCAAACATCCAGTGACTGCTGGTGACTTGCAGACCCTACCGCGTAGAAGGCGAGTTCCTGTGTTTCTGTGTAAGATTTGTCCTGACCTCCTTGCTCCCGGGTCTCAGCCCGCCTGTGCTTCCTCTTACTCTCCCCAGTCATCCTCCACCTCTCTGATGTTAAAGAAGAGGTGGCGCTCCAGTTCTCCTTTGTAAGAAAACATGCAGCTTTCATGTGTCCTTTGTACCTGTGCTCCTTTGTCACTTACAAGGTCTGGGTAACAAGAAGGTTCCAGGCGTGTTTCTGTATAATTTCTAAAGCAAACTTGGAGTCTGCCGGTTAGAACATACTCTAGAGAGCTAGGTTTTATGGCCTTAAAAAGTCTAATTCTTCATGATTCTTTTCTCTTTCGCATAAGATTTTGTTACTTTTTTTTTTTAACCTATAGAGAAGTTGATGGAGCAATACAATGAGAACAGTCATTATGCCTTTCGTTGTAGATACTCCTTTTGTATCGTTTTACACATTTGCTTTATCTTGCTGCTTATTGATCAGTTGATAGGTCATTGAGCATTTGAAAGTAAATTATAGACATCATGGCACTTCAGACATAAATACTCCTGAGGATCAGTACTGTCTCATATAACTCTTGTGTCATTTTCACATCTAAGGAAATTTGTTTCTATATAGCAATTTCCCTGTACTTTTAATAAATGATGTCTTAAACTGTATACAAATCCAAAATTGTTTTTAGTAGCACGCACCACTAGTGTGAAAACTTCAAATTAAAATCTTTGAATCTGAAATGTTAGCTGTACCATTAATGTAACATTTTTACTTCTATGCTTACCTCCAGGTAAACATGAGTAAAAGTTCTGGTAGTGCCAGTAGGAATTTTTTATGAGAGATCAGTTTTTGTAATCTGTTAATCATTCAGCACTCTCAGTATGTATTTGCTATCACAGGCCCTTGGAATTCACTTGTGATAGTTATTTTACAGAATTGCTGTGAAGAGCCAAAGAGATTAGTTAAGTGTGCAGCAGTGTGGTGGTGTTGAGGGGTAGGGTTGGATATAGATTAAGCCCTTTGTCTTTTAAAAATTCATTTGTTAAAAAAGAAAACAAAACAAAAAAAGTTTTGTCGATGACTTTTAACAACATTGGCTGTTTTCTGTAGCTGTAAACCCACGTGACACGTCGCACATCAGACTCCTTGTTGGATCTCAGATTGCGGCCGAGATGCGGGAAGCCATGTATCATCAGCTGGGTCTCACTGGCTGTGCTGGGGTGGCATCTAATAAATTATTGGCAAAATTAGTTTCTGGCGTCTTTAAACCAAATCAACAAACAGTCTTACTACCTGAAAGTTCTCAAGATCTCATTCATAGTTTGAACCACATAAAGGAAATGCCTGGTAAGACAGATATATTTGAAAAACATATATTGGTTTTACTGTATTTCTTTTAAGTTAAAAAGTTACAGTTATGCATAATTAATTCTCACAGAGTCTGTGTACTTGGCTCTTGTGTGTGTTAGTTGCTCAGTGGTGTCTGACTCTGCAACCCTGTAGGCTCCTTCCAGGCTCCTCTGTCCATGGGATTCTCCAGGCAAGAACCCTGGAGTGGGCTGCTATGCCCTCTTCCAAGGGATCTTCCCAACCCAGGGATTGAACCCGTGACTCCTGCACTGCGGGCAGATTCTTGACTGTCTGAGTCAGCAGGGAAGCATACTTGGCCCTTGGTGAAAACCAAAAGCCCCCCAAAAATCCTGACGTTTTCTGGAGAGAATCTATATTAGGAATCTATATATATGAAAGTGTTTTTCTAGTTTTACCTGCTTTTATATTGTTTGAATATGATCATGAAAGTTATAAACTGGAAACATATGGCCCTTTATTTTTAGTCCCTGGTTCATACTTTAATACTGTAGAGAATGGAGTTGGTCTTTCACTAACTCTGTTTTGGGCTTGTACATAAAATATTAGGGCCACAAAGGACCTTCGAAAGCAGCTGGGCCCACTTTTTATTTTAGATACGAGAAACTGATTTTCTTGAGGGGTTCAATGACCTATTCATATCATTGGGCAAATTTGTATCTCTGAATATCAAATGGTTACATTTTTATAGACTGTCAGTAATGTATGTATTAAAATTCATTTCTGTGGCATTAAATTTTAAGTTTGGTCTCAACAAAAATGCCAATGGTATGCAAAATTATGGTATCAAAAGATGTGGTTGATACATTTATAATATGTTCATTAGCTGATTATAAAGAGAAAAGCTATTGTAACACTACATGTACCTCGTTCTGCTTTAGGTATTGGCTACAAAACGACCAAACGTCTGGAAGCACTGGGTATCAGTAGCGTGCGTGATCTTCAGACCTTTTCATCCAAAATATTAGAAAAGGAATTAGGAATTTCAGTTGCTCAGCGGATCCAGAAGCTCAGTTTTGGAGAGGATGACTCTCCTGTGACTCCCTCAGGACCACCTCAGGTATGTGAAGGTGTTACTTATTTTAATTGAGTACTGGTGGTCACATTATTGGAGATAAAGATTTCCAGTGTTACTACTGTATTCTTACTGTTCCAATTTGCTTATTAGGTTAGTATGTGATCGTTTTCCTGTGAGAAGGCTATTTATTATATTAAATTAATAAATATTCTTAAATAGAATCTAAGAATTAGTATTTAAATCTCAAGTTAGCCACTTTGACTACTGCTTAATTTTAATAGCCTATATTGTATATAGGAGGCAAAACAATTTGTAAAAATATTGTTTTCAGAGTAGTCTAATGATTTAGGAAATGGAGAAAGTTTATAATCACCCAGGTAACAGTGATTAATTTTTTTCCTGTAAGGTAAGAATATACATATATATAATCCCATTTAATCATCACCATAAACCTTTCATGTAGGTAATATTAACGTTTGTTCATACCTTTTCCTCCCTCTCTTACTCCCTTTTTCTCCTGTAATTTTTTTTAAGATGAAGATACTGTATTTTAGAGAGGGTAAGTAACTTGCCCAAGGTTAAACTGAGATTCAGGTCCTAGGAGATTAAGAGCCTCACTGTAATCACACATTAAAGCTTGGCATTGGTACTAGAGCTTTGTAATTTTCTTGACTTCCAGTTTACTTTCTAGTGGAGTACAATAATTTGCAGATGAAAAGATTTAATATAAAAGTGAACTAAATGGCTCAGACTAAGCGTAAGAGGTAAAGAAAGTGTTGAATATTTATTTGACATATACACTGATAATTGGATATGCTTATTTGGGTTTATGTTAATACTTATTTGTTCTTCTTTGGTAGTCCTTTAGTGAGGAAGATTCATTTAAAAAATGTTCATCAGAAGTTGAAGTTAAAACTAAGATTGAAGAACTACTTGCTAGTCTTTTGAACAGGTGATTTTTCCATTTTGCCATATTATCTTACAGATTCTCTGTACAGTACATGGAAATACTATATATTTACTGTATTTGATGTTCTTTCTTGGAATTTACAGATTAATTGGAGACTAAACATGTAAAGATCATCTATCTTTGAACCTCTCCACATTATAAAGTATTACAAAGGTAGTAATACATGTTCTTAACTAAATTTAATTCATCTGCTTCCACTGGTCTTAATATTAGTAACATTAGTAGTTCACTGTGGATCTTAAGCTGCTGATCATTACCTAAGGGAGTTTTGTGGGTATCTCTGGAATCGCTACACTTAAAAATTTGTGATGATTGAGGATAGTCAATTGATGGAGAAAGCAGAACCCTTTTATCTCCTGTGCCTCAGAGTATAGAGTCAGATGAAGGAATGACTTAACGGGACTGTGTGTGAGCAGTGAGGGTGATTGTGTGTATGCTCAGGGTTCAGTTCAGTTCAGTCGCTCAGTCGTGTCCGACTCTTTGCGACCCCGTGAATCGCAGCACACCAGGCCCCCCTGTCCATCACCAACTCCCGGAATTTACTCAAACTCATGTCCATTGAGTCGGTGATGCCATCCAGCCATCTCATCCTCTGTCGTCCCCTTCTCCTCCTGCCCTCAATCTTTCCCAGCATCAGGGTCTTTTCCAACGAGTCAGCTCTTCGCATGAGGTGGCCAAAGTATTGGAGTTTCAGCTTCAGCATCAGTCCTTCCAATGAACACCCAGGACTGATCTCCTTTAGGATGGACTGGTTGAATCTCCTTGTAGTCCAAGGGACTCTGAAGAGTCTTCTCCAACACCACAGTTCAAAAGCATCAATTTTTTGGTGCTCAGCTTTCTTCACAGTCCGGCTCTCACATCCATACATGACCACTGGAAATACCATAGCCTTGACTAGACGGACTTTTGTTGGCAAAATAATGTCTCTTTTTAATATGCTTAGGGTTACTGGCCTTTAAATACATGAAGAGTGTTAATTGGAATTATGAGTATACAAATAGCATTGCAGAAACTAATTTCATTTTCTGATGCTCCTTTGCCATCATATATCTATTTCTCAATACTCCATAGAAGAGTGTTAACTTCCTTTCCTCCCATTTCTTTGATTTCTCAAAATAGGGTGTCAGGGGTCTAACAGCTCTGGTTAAGTGTGCTTCTGTAATGATGTTAGGATGGCCTCTGTGACAAAAAAAATGGTTTTTGGATGACTAACTCTCAGAAAACTGATAAAGTGAATTTTCCTTCAACTTTGCTGCCACATGCATTTTAGTTCTCATGTCTTGAGCAAGGCCATGCAACTCATCATTTGCTGCACGCAGCTGGCTGACTGTATGACGCAGCTTCAGGGATATGACTCAGGCCGAGCCTTTGAGTGTGCTGGTGAAACTGGGTCATCTGCTTTGCTTCAGCTAAATAAGACTACTGTGAAATGCCTAGCCACTGGAGACAGTTCTGGACAAAGGGAAACCACAAGAATTATACATTTTATAGGTTCCCTTAGTTGAAGAATCAACCCATAAATGAGTCTGTGTGTTAGTCACTCAGTCGTGTCCGACTCTTTGCGACCCCGTGGACTGTAGCCTGCCAGGCTTCTCTGTCCATGGAATTCTCCAGGCAAGAATACTGGAGTGGATTGCCATTCCCTTCTCCAGAGGAACTTCCCAACCCAGGGATCGAACTCTGGTGTCCTGCCTCGCAGGCAGATTCTTTACCATTTGAGCTACAGGGAAGTCTGTAAATGAGTCTAGATGCCCTAGACCTATGAAATACTACTAGCTATGTCTCCTTATCTCTGCTTGGCTTGCCCTCTTCTATACAGTGGCTTATAATGCCATCTAGCTGGCAAAGAAAAAAGTAACTGCGTATGTGTGACTGTTCTCGAGCATATGATTATTAATACTATAGGTATGTAAGAGGTATAAAATCATACATTGTTTAATCCTTTCTCTAGGCACTGGCCTTAAGATTGCTTAGAGTATAACCCTTTTTTGGTATGTCTTAATTAGTTATAGGAGCCAAATCACCCTCTTTGAATTGCATATTAACTTAACAAGTTTAACTGGAAGATGTTTAAACTAGTAACATGTTTATAGGAACCAGTTGAGATATTTTATTATCTTAATAAAACAGCAGTCAAGTTTTGTGATTAAGCAATAAAAAAAATGCTTACTACAAAAATCTAAATATTCTAATTCAAAATCAATTTGATTATGCTTATTAATACTATTTGTATTTTATCTTTGTGATCTTTTAGTGCGTTGACATATATATAGAAAGGTAAATGTTATGTTTTGATGACATTTATTTTCTGTTAGTGATTAGATTTTCTACTTTTTAAGCGAATTTTCCATGGCATTAAAACTTTTCAACACCAAAACCAAGATCATTTGGATGGATCACTTTTAAGATTCGTGGACGAGTGCTTACTTTCCAGAATATAAATATCTAGTTGATCTTTCACATTATTGCTCTAATATGCCATATAATGGTGATATTACTGACTCCCTTGGATATATTTGAGAAGTGCTTTTTGACAGAAATAATTTCATTAAGTATTTGTTTTCTTTTTGTAGTTTTACTTTTTAATGTGTAAAAAATTTGTCATTTTTCATATATTTGCTTCTGTCAGTAAATGATTCTCAGTTTCTTAAATTTCCTGCTGATTTTAATATGTTATTTTAGTTATGATTTGGATTTGGATAATAAAATGGCTTGTTATAATTGTATCTTATTTCTACTTTTTCCCTGATAGCACTCAATTCTGTGTGAGGCCTGAGAGCCTTACATTTAACATTTCAAGATAAATTAAAATTTAAAATTTATTAATTGTTATTATATTATTTATTATACATAATATATAGTATATAGAATATTATTATATAGAATATTATATAACATATATTATATATAATATATCATATGTTAAATAATATATATAATGTATAATATATGATTACATATATAATATATATAAATAAAACATAAATTATATAAGATATAATATAATTATGAATATTATATATTATGTTGTATATTATATATTATATAATTATTATATAAATACATACATTAAATATACAAATATTGTGTATGTATATTTTATATGTATATATTATACATAAATATTATATATATTTATATTTAATATATATAAATATATATTTATATTATTTATATTTTTATACATTATACATTTATATATTTTATTTTATAGTTTATATATTATATTTTTATATTTATGTATATATAATATATAATTGTATATAATTACATATATATGTAATTATGTATGTATATGTACATTATATATGTACATATATGTAATATATGAATTATGTAAATATAATATAATCAAATAATTATATAATGTATATGATATATAATATACTATAATATTATGTTATGCAATAATCTAATTAATATATATTATATATATCATCCAAAATCATTATTATATATAATATATATTAATAATTAATAATTATATTATACACATGTTAAGATATAATGTTATAATTTAATTATATAATGTATAATTATCAATATGTTTATATATTATATAATATTTAAAATATATTATAAATATATTTGTATATTATTATATTAATAGCAATTAATGTTTATTATATTTATAATATATAATGTATAATTATAATATTATAATTATAATAGTTGTTAATTATTATTAATTTAAAATTTCATAATAAATTATGAAGACTTTATGAAGTTTACTTGAGCTGTTCAGGCACCTTTATTGCCTACTGCCTGATTATCAACTATATTTATAATTGTTACAGTTACTCAGTCTGGCACTTCTAAATAAATGAGGTATAGTTGATCATCAAAAAAAAAAGAAAACTTTTTCTAATTCCTTGTTTCCTCTTTCTCTTTATTTTTAGAGTCTGCCAAGATGGAAGGAAGCCACATACAGTAAGATTAACAATCCGTCGGTATTCATCTGAGAAGCACTATAACCGTGAGAGTCGTCAGTGCCCAATTCCATCCCACATAATTCAGAAGTTAGGGGCAGGTGATGGATTACTTTCTGATCATTTAATTGGCAGGTTGAACTCTTAAAAAAACAAACTTTGAGTTAGAAATGTCCAAAAATGGGTAATACTCACATGCAGTTAGTGAGCTATTAAGTACTTTATTTTCTATAAGAAATTTTCATTAGAAAACTTGTGTTGTTTCAGTAGATATTAAAAGTAAATACCCTGTTGAGAATGCTTCCCAACTCCAAAGAAAACAAAACTATAATAATTAATTATATGGCGTTAGATAATTTCTTTATGAGCAATTAGGTTGTTTCCATTTTTTGGCTGTTCTAAAAAATGGGGCTGTGAACATTTGAGTGCAAGTCTTCAGGCAGATATATGCTTTTGTTCATCTTAGGTAGATTACAAAGAATGGAATTTCTGGGTTGTATGGTAGTTGAACTCTAAGAAACTGCCAGATTTTTTCCCAAAATGAGTATAACAAGGTGGATATTCAGCAACAGAGTACAGAGGCTTTCAGGTTTTTCATATTCTCATTTATGTTTTAATACTATCATTTTCTTGACTCATTCTCATGACTATGTAGTGGTCTTTCATTATTTTTTCTTTTTTTATGGATATTACTTTTGATATATCTAAAAATTCTTTGCCTAATGCAAAGATTATAAATATCTCCTATGCTTTTTTTTCCCACAAATTTTATACTTTTAAGATTTATATTTAAATCCACTTTGAATTAATTTTTATGTGTTGTGTAAAGTAAGAGTTTTAGTTTATTCTTTTGCATGTGAGTATCCACTAGTTCCATAGAATTTGTCAACAGACTGTTCTTTCCCCATTAAATTGCCATGTCATCTTTGTCAAAAACTAGCTGACCATAAATGTAAGGCTTTCTTTTTTGCCTTTCTTTTCCCATTGATCTGTATACTTAACGCTTATTCCAGTTCCACCCTGTCTTGAAGATACTTTGTTGTAAGTTCTGAAATTAGGTAGTGTAAGTTCTCTAGCTTTGTTCTTTGATGAAGTTGATTTGGCTATTCATGGTCCTCGACTTTGTGGAAAGATTTTTTTTTAAAGGAATTTTATTTCTTTGTTATGAGTTTTTTCTGATTTTCTATTCATTTTGAGTCAGTTTTGGTAATTTGTATCTTCTCAGAATGTATGCATTTCATCCAGGTTGTGTAACTTATTATCATGAATTGTTAATATTCCTTTGTAATTCTCATTTTTATAGGGTCTACAGTGATATCCTCTCTTTCATTCTCGATTTTGATAATTTCTTTTTTTTTCCCTTTGTTATTCTAGTAAGGTTTATCAGTTTTGTTCATCTTTTCAAAGATTCAACTTTTGGTGTCATTTATTTCTCAGTTTTCTTTCTACTTTGTATTTCATTTATTTCTACTTTGATCTTTGTTATTTCCTTCTTTCTGCTTGCTTTAGGTTTAATTTGCCTTTTCCTCCTGGGTTCTTAAGATGGCAGCTTACTCTATTTCTTTTATACTTACCTCTTTTCTAATAATTCAGGTTAAAAGTTACACATTTCCTTTTAAGCAGTGCTTTAGCTGTATTCCATAAGTTATGTTGTGTTTCTTATTCATTAAGCTCAGAATAGTTTCTAATATCTGTTGTGATTTCAAACTTATTTAGAAATTGGCTGTTTAATTTACAAATATTTGATTATGTTTCAAATAACCTTTTGTTGTTGATTTCCAATTTGTCTTTATGTTGACCAGAGAAGATACTTTGAGTAATTTCAATCCTCTTATATTTATTGAGGCTTCTTTTGTTGCCTTGCCTCTGGTCTGTCCTGGAGCATGTTCTAGGATTTGCATTTGAAAAGAAGAGTTGAGCAACACTGTCATACCATTCTACTGAACTAAAATTTGTGGCCTCTTCCTCTAAAATAGCATTTTTTGAATGACAGTTTGTCTGGATATGTAATTTTTGATTGGTTTCTTTGCATACTTTAAGTATGGTATTCCATTGCTTTGTGTTCCATTATTTTTGATGAAGAGGCAGCTTTAATAGTTTAATCAGCAGAGATTCCTGTTACTAGTTTCAATCAAGAGAGCATAACCACACAGAAATTTGAACAATGAAGGTTTCAAAAATGGCTAAACTATGATAGGGAGTAACTACAAAGATATAAAGATACCCTTAAGAGGTACCCTGGGGCCAAGCAAAAGTAGCCAAGGAGGAGCAGACTTGGAAAGCGAGTCTTCCTCCCTCCAGGAGAAGATGTGGTTGCAGAACCCTGGATGGTGGAGAAAGCCTTTGAGTTGCCTGGCCCAGAGCGGCTCCATAGTTACTGGGCCGAGGGAAAGCACCCCCTGGCCCCCAGAGGAGCTGTGGCTGACTGGTGGGCACACAGGCGGCCGTGGGCACTTGCTCCCTGGCAGGGCAGCGTGTGAGCTGGGGTTCGCAGGCGTCCGTGCTGGGAGGGCTTCTGTTGACAGTCCTCTAGGATGTGGGCAAGCTGAGATCAATGGGTGTTCCTACTGAAGGGATCTTCGTTTTTGTGCCAGTACAAGGGTGGAGGGCATGGTGCCTGCGTAGGAAGGGCTGGAGGAAGCAGCCCACACGGGCGAGGCAGGCCTGTGAGCTGGGTGTGTGGAGGGGCTGCGGGCGGGGCACAGGCCTGCTGTGTGCAGGGTCTGAGTTGGTGGTGCCGGGGAGCACGGGCACTGGGCTTGACGGGCTGGGGCTGCTGAGCCTTCCACGCACATGTGGTGTGGCAGAGCACTAGTTGGTATCTCCACATGTACGTACTGCACGCAGACCATGTTACACAAGCAAGAAAAAGTACAGAACAGTGTACTGGAGCAGGAAGAGAAGCCCCCTTTCTAATTTAATGATCCTCCAGTTCTCTCTACTGACAAAGCTTAAGAATTATGTTTAACATAAAAAAAATTTCAGTGTCTACCCCATTATCACAGCAGGTACTAAGTGTGATTTGGAGCTGAGAGGCAGTAAATTGTTACCAGGCATAGTCATATCGTTGTTCTCCTTTATGTGATGAGTCACTCACCTCTCTTGTTTTAGCAGTTTGACTGTATGTGTGTTAGTCCCTCAGTCGCGTCTGACTCTTCTTGACTGCATGGACTGAGTCTGCCAGACTTCTCTGTCCATGAAATTCTCCAGGCGAGAATACTGGAGTGGGTAGCCATTCGCTTCTCCAGTGTTTTTTTGTATTTATCTTACTTGGGATTTATTGAGGTTCTTGATTGTGTAGACTAAATTTTTAAATGAAATTTGGGAAGTTAAGGGCTCTTATTTCTTCAAATATTCTTTCCTTTTTCTTTCTCTTCCTTCTGGGACTTTAATTGCACATATGCTTGATATTGTCCTATAGGTGTGTTAGCCGCAGGAGACAGGAATTCGATCTTTGGGTTGGGAAGATAGCTGGAAGAGGGTGTGGAAGCCCACTCTAGTATTCTTGCCTGGCAAATTCCATGGACAGAGGAGCCTGGTGGGCTAAGTCCATGGGCTTGTAAAGAGTGGGACAAGACTAAAGTAACTTAGTGTGCATGCACGCACACTGATAGTCCAGTAGTTAAGAATCCACCTGCTTTTGTAGGGAACATGGGCTCGATCCCTAGTCTGAGAGGATCCCACATGTCATGAGGCCACTAAGCCCCTGCGCCCCAGCTTCTGCATACCTTAGAGCTGGCGCTCTGCAACAAGAGAAGCCATAGCAGAGAGAAGCCCAGACACCACCTCTCGAGAGGAGCCCCTGCTTACCACAACCAGAGGACGCCCAAGTGAAGCACTGAAGACCCAGTGCACCCGAAAATTTGAAAATGAAATTTAAAAAAATCATGAGAAAAAAGTAGCAACTTTGAAGTCTTTGCTAAATCATACTTAAAGTCAGTTTCTATTGACTGCTCTTTCCCCCTGAGTATGAATCACGTTGCTGTTTTTTTGTATGTATTGTAATAGTTTGTTGACGATTGGACATTTTAGAGAATGTAAAACTCTCAATTTGGATTTTTCCCCTTTGGGCATTTTTTTTTTTTCCTTTTCTTTGTTTGTAACTTTTCTGGACTTAAGCTGCAAAATCTACCTCTCTGGTGATGTGTTGCCCTGATTTCTCTGCTTAGGTTCTTTTTGAAATTAAAAACATTTATTTTGGCTTCCTAGGAGGTTACCCTGTTGTCTGCATAGATTGGTAGTTAGACATAATTGGGCAAAAGTTTGCTCAAATACAATGGGCTGGAACGCTTTGGTCTGTGAGGGGAGATGTGCCTGGGTGGGAGGGCACCTTTGAAATGTAGGCTCTCTGCAGGACTGCGTCGGCCTTGTCCTCTGCTCCCGCCTCTTGCGTCTCCCTGCTGTGCTGGTTGCCATTCTAGGCAGAGACACGTGCAGAGCTGAGGCCTTCTCTGCGCTCAGTCAGCTGAGGTTCTCTCATTTCCAGATCTCCTGGTTAGATGTTATGTCTGGTCTACTGATCATTCACTCATCCCAACCACAGTGGCAGTCCCGGGCTCAAGAGCTATGTGATTTTATTTGTTTCCTACCAAGTTTGCTCATTTTTCTGGCATCACTGCTGGTTGTGGGCTCTTGCCCTCTTCCTCAGATCAGGTCAGTCTCTGCTGGCAGCAAAGCTGTTGGCTTTGACAGCCAGCCTCATCCTGGTGAAACTACTATCCCAACCGCCCTCTGTGAGTGGGGGATACAAACAACTCCAGCCAAGAAGGCTGCTGTCCCCACTTTGTTACCTAAGTTCTGGCAGTTTTTCATAAGTCAGTGCTTCTCAGTTTTTTCACCTTTGGTTCGTTCCAGAATTTCAAAATGATTATTTTGACCATTTTGTTCAGTTTTAATTTTATGCGGAGATTTTTCAACCTCCATATTCTCCCACAACTAAAAGTTCAATATTTCAAATCCTCTGGAAAGTTCAACTCATTTGGCAGTTGGTGTTAATGTTGAGATGTCCCAGTTCAGTATATAATGTCAAGGTGTCCCAATAATATCTATTTAGGATTTTAATTTCTTAATCTAGGCAATATAAATTAGATTAAGCTCTTAACATTAATTTATGACATAGTATGTTTAGATATTGTCTTCTTACACATTTTATTTAGGAAATTATGATGTGATGACCCCAATGGTTGATATCCTTATGAAACTTTTTCGAAATATGGTGAATGTGAAGATACCATTTCATCTTACCCTATTAAGTGTGTGCTTCTGCAACCTTAAATCCCTAAATACTGCTAAGAAAGGGACTATTGATTATTATTTAACACCTTCATTATCAACAACTTCACATGCTGGAAAACGCAGTTTTGTAAGTACACTGTTATTGGATTTGTATAGTTAAATTGCAAATATAAATTTGTGTTTAACTGATATAATTTAGAGATTCTTGGGGGATGAGATTTGAATGACTTACTTATATATATTAATAGTATCTTTCATATTATGGTTACTAGCCTTAAGTATATTGTACTGTGGTCTAAAAATAAAACATAAGTGTCACTGGATAAAAGAGAAAACCGTGATAGAGGTACTCTGTTTTGGAACTGTTAAAACATTTTTTAACAGTATATAGGAATATGATGGTGAGCACATGTGAGAATATTTTCAAATACTAGAAATTGAATCTTGTCAGTTTATACATAAGCTACCAGCAGCTCCCCCACACCAAAGTTTTTGTTCAAGTATTTGAATTTTTTTGGTTTTGAAATTATATTGAATTCTGGTAGCAATATTGATAGAGTGTGAATGCTCACTTTATAATTGTAGAAATTAAGAGTATGGTAATAGAGAGGCAGAGGTCAGTCATAATTTCAAATGATTAAAGAAAATGCTGTGATGGCCATTCTGTAAACTTTTGTTTACCAAATATGGGATGCTTTAAAAAATAATCTTTCACTAAATTATTTATGCCTACAATTAACTCTTAATTTAAATGTTTTTGTTATTTTCTTTATTGTTATTGTTGGTATAATTTTAGTAATATTTTCAATTACTTTTAAGCCTATAGTGAGAACAGGATAGTGTTATGGAAATAATGAATTAATGCTGTCTTCAAAGTACTTTTTTTCAGTGACCCTTTTTATTAACTGAAATTTTAAAAGATGTTTACTTTTTGAAATTAGTCTGTAGAATGAGGATTAAAGGTCTTTAATTCACTGTAGAATTAGAGGGGTAAAAATAAGTGGAAGTACCTTGTTCATGTCTGGCACACAATAGGTGCTCAATAAATACAGTGGCCCAAATCTCTTCTACTTTTATTTTTTTGAAATTACTGTTGTGTTGACGTTTCTTGAATTATATTTGACTATCTATACACTTTTTATGGTGCTTAAAACTAGAGGGAAAATTATGCACATTAAAATGGAAGGTGTTTTAAAATTTTTATTTCAGGTACATATAAAAGAATGTTACATCTTATAAATGATATTGGATTTTTACCGTAGAGATTTTTTTTTCCTTTCTGTTAAATGTTACACTTCAAAGTGGAGAATTTTAGAAAATCAGTCCTTGATGCTATCTGTGCACATAGATGTTTTAGATTGAGTCATTGGTGAGTCATCATTTGTATAGGCCACCATTCTCTTATCCTCACAATTGGAAGTTTGAATACATGATCGTTAAGGTCCTTTCCAGGTCTCCAGATACATACCTACCTTCTGGCTCAGTGCTGTCTAGGGAGGAAGCCCTCTTCCTGGAATAGTGAGCAAAGGTCCACACAGCAGTGTGACTAATTGTGGTGGATTAATCATTTCTAGTTGTTTGGAACTGTCCAGAAGGACTGAAGTTATGGAGTAGGATAGAAGCATATTGGTCCCATAATAGCTACAGTTATACTTCAGCAGCATGAATATTTAAAAGATATCAGATACCTAAATTACTCTGTTATCCTTACATTCTAGAAAATGAAAGACTGTCATATGGAGGATTTTTCTAAAGACAAGGAAACAAATCGGGATTTTCTACCAACTGGAAGGATTGAAAGTACAAGAACTGGGGAGTCTCCACCAGATCCCACAAATTCTTCTAAAGAAAAAGACAGTAATGAATTTCCCCTCTCCTCACTTCCTGAGGATATTGACCAAGAAGTCTTTAAGCAACTTCCTGTAGATATTCAAGAAGAAATCCTTTCTGGAAAATCTCGAGAAAAAGTTCAAGGAAAAGGAAGTTTGAGTTGTCCATTACATGCTTCTCGAGGAGTATTGTCTTTCTTTTCTATGAAACAAAAGCAGGATCGTTCCTTAAATCCTAAAGATCATGTACCCAAAAGCACACAGGTCTCCTCTGTATCTCCCTGTGAACCAGGAACGTCAGGCGGTAGCAGCTCCTCTTATGCATCTAGCCAGAAGGATTATTCACATTATTTAGACAGTAGCTTAAAAGATGAACGAATGAGTCAAGGACCTAAAGAATCTCAAGGATTCCACTTTTCAAATACAAACCCTGCTGTCTCTGTTTTCCATTCATTTCCAAATTTGCAGAGTGAGCAACTTTTCTCCAGAAGCCGTACCACAGACAGCCATAAGCAACCAGTGCCAACAGTCTCTCGTCAGGAAGGACTTAAAGAAAGTAGAGAGCAAGAGTCTCCCGATGAGAAAACTACTTTTCCTTCTGACATTGATCCTGAGGTTTTCTATGAACTGCCGGAAGAGGTACGAAAAGAGCTGTTGGCTGATTGGAAGAGAACGGGGTCAGATTTCCACACTGGACATAAATGAGCACTCTCCACAAAAGGGAAAGACGGTTGTTCTCAGATTAGCAGTTTATTAAGCTCTTCTCAATTAAACACTAATACTTTCAATAATGTAGAAACGTAATATGAAATGTTCCAGATAAAGCAAACATAGTTATGGGAAGAAATTCGGGCACAAAGCATAAAAATATAACAAATAATGTAAAATATTACCTTCCTCTCATTCCTAACATGTTTTATATTGCTTTTCAATAAAAAGAATATCATGATCAGCATTAGTGTATTTTCCATACATCATGGAAACATTGGGAGGAAGATATATATGATTGTGTATAAAAAATAGAGTAGCCAAATCATTGCTATGCTAGAGCAAAGAACAGGGCTTTTTCCTATGAAGTACAGAGTTGCTCAAGAAATTCACCTCTTTTAGGAAATAGCCATAAAGAAATTCTGTTGCCAGCTAAGCTGCTAAAAATGTATAGGTCTTGGTAATATGTACCATTTGCTAAGTTGATTTTTTAAAAAATGCCAAAGCAGTGCATATTCAATTAATGCTCCTTAGTATACCTAGAACCTACCACAATGCCTGGCACCCAGAGGGTGCTCAGTAAACACTGAATGGATGAATTGTATGGCACAGGCCCCATGAGGAGTTGGGTGGTGGAATATACATGTTGTAAAGAACTGGAAGGAACTCTCCATACAAGCTGATTAAGGGAAGGATGACACCAGAAATTCAAAGTGATCTGTCTTTAGGACTGTCAGATAATAGAAGTCCACTTCCTCTGGCCCGTCTGTAAGGTTTAAAAAAAGCAAGGTATTGGATGTGTTTGAATCTTCTCTACGATTTTGTAGATGGAGATTTAGAGATGAGATTAAGGCTGTCACACCCCAGCAGATACACGGAGTGACTACACTGATGGTATCCGCTGTTCCCCATTGTTGTCCCTTTTTGCCTTCTAGATTAAAAATCGGATATAAGATTGTGGACGTAATTTGCAAGGCATAGAGGATGTTTCTAGAAGACTCCAAAGTATGGCTCAGCACTGGTTTGGAGCAGTTCTGTGATTATGTAGGTTAACATCATATCAGTGTTAATCCGCTGATTGAGATTTATTGTAAGCATTTATTATCACATTTAGATTTATTTTAAGCATTCAGTATTATTCACTTTCACATATAGGTAAGCATTCTAGATGTCACCAAGTTCCATTAGTCAAAGTATGCATTTGTAATTATTGCAAAGTAAATGTTGCACTAATCAATAGTTATGAAAGCTATATATTGGTGACAACAATTTTCAGTTATTGAGTAGGGAAAGATATTGACAGTTAATATGAATGTTGAGGTAGTGCAAATACTTGATAACTTTATGGTAAACATTCTTTCTGAGTCAACAAAAAATGTGTGGTTATTTGTTTTGTGGCATTATTTTGTTAATAGGCAACTACTACAAAATTCAAGAAATGGGGAGCTGTCACCAACCAACAAAGCCCTGAAAATGTGCTTTTGGCTTCGGTAGGGAGTTGAGAAAACTGTTAGCTGAGGCTGGAAGAATGATGCGGAAGTTTCTTTATTAAAAAGCTTTTACGAAACATTTGATAAAACAGCTGTGTATGGTATCTTGGAAAACCTAGCTAATGAAAGGTTACCTAATGAAAGGTTATCTCCAGGCAAAATGTCTAAAGCCACCACCTGGTGGCTTTCAGTTATATGGGTTAAAGTACTACATGCAAGAAAGAGTTGAGCTTTAGAGAGAGGAGAGATGGTTAGGTTGCAAGCAGAAATACAGAGAGCCAAAACTCTGAAGTGGAAAACTTGCCGTCTTACTCTCCAGCCACCCCGGTTAGCAAGGCGGCAAAGTGAGATGTGAGCATGGGTCAGACATCAGGATTCGCGTCTCACTCCCACACCTCTGGTATTCATGCCCCGTTACTGTGTGACTTGACAGTTTCACTCAAAGGCAGGTTTTATTTCCTTGCTTACGGATTATGAGTTTAGCCAAGTGACATGCTTTGCCAATGGGATGTTAGGCACTTGAGGTTTTTTCCACTTCCTTCCTTGCTCCTTTGCCTTCGTTGTGAGAACAGCTCCATCCCCACTGGAGGGTGGAGACTCAGGAAGCAGAGTGACCTCACTCCAGTTGTTCCCGCCCAGACCATCCTTTCTCGGATGACCCACAGCCAGTGCGAGACATGGGATAAATAATGTTAATTGTATGCCTCTGAGGCGTTGTGATTGTCTGTTATACATCATTATTGTTGCACTTGATACATGATAATCTACAGTAGTGTACAGAAGTCACCTTAATTTATGAAAAAGATAAGTATGTGAAGAAAGCATTAGTGAAAAAAAGTGGCATTGGAAAACAACTTATTCAATTAAATCCCAAAACAACCTTCAAGTGAAGGATAAAGTTGAAAGCAACTTATTAAAATGATTATTATAGACTGCCATTTTTTAAAACGGATTTTTGATATTTGTCAAAGCTATAAACCCTAAGAAACTCCCAGATTTTATGTCCAAAGAAGTTAGTAATATCATTATATGTGCCACTTGAACCTGTGTAGAGAAGGTGTATAATATAGTGTCTGCAGGTATCGTCCAGAAGCTGACAAAACAAATCATTTTTTCCTGTACCCTGTCAAACTTTAAAATGTAGATTTCTGAAAAATTTAAGCAAAATTATAATAAATATCTTTTGATAAAACTTCAGATTTATCTCTCTATCCCAGTTCATCGTATGGTGGTGATAATAGGAAGGACCTTGATTTGGACAGATACTGATTTTAATACTATCTATTTGATCAAAATGTATATTTAATTCAATGTACTTATATTTTTATAGAATTTAAAATTATAAATTTATTTTGTTAAGTATCTCAAGACATGCAAGACAGCTAGGATGAAACTCATTTTCGTTGATAGTGGGTGTAATTTTATATTTCAAAGAATCTTGGTAATTTTTCTAGCTTGTGAGATTAACATATATATTGTTATTATTTACTTTCTAGTGTTGCAGAGATCTCACGATAGTGAAATGTCAGCTCTGCTGTATTGTTTTTGTTTTCAGTATTTGCATTTTCAGTCCCTAGTTTCTTTATAGAAATCTTTTAAAGTCATTTCTCCATTTTCCCAGGATTTTATTTTCATTAAAACTATCCGTTTAAACGTACCCATAGAAAACCCAGTTTTTCAAAATATACTGAAAGCCAGCGGTCACTTTCAGAACTTCCATATTGTGGAACTTACTGCTCAGAGTGTCGTGTATGATGTGTGTGTCTCAGGACTCCTTCATAAATGGCGAGGTGTGATGCTGGAGTCAATGTACACAGTGTGTTAGTAATTAGCGGTTTATTTTTTTTTTTTTAAATATAAATATAAGTTGTACTATTTTATTTCTGCACTCCAGTGGAACCCCCACCCCCACCCCACAGGTGGGGAATACCACAGGTATTTTTCTACCACAGGTGCTGGAATACCTTTAAATACCAAGCATGGCCATGTGTTCCACCCTTGGCTAATGAGATGTGAGCATCTTTGACTGAATGAGGGGGTTTCCAAAAAAGCTACGTGTAACAGGGTGAAATCAAATAAAATGTCTTTTTGCTTTTACCCCTCTTTGTCCTGCTCGGAACACTGGGACAGAAAGGAGCTGTCAGCAAAGCAGAATTGGTGTAAAGAGCCTCCCCTGTCTCAGTTATCATAGACTTCTGTATGAGAGCAGTAAGCTTCTCAGCAGTGTGTTCTCTGAAGGTCCTTTATTTCTTTTTCCAGCCAAATATTTTCTTAACTGATATAATCATGTTGCACTGTCTGGTTCATTAACATTACATGTCCAGCATCATGGTTAGATAAGGTCCAAGCTATGAAGGTGCATAGGGAATAAGCATTTCTTTGATTCAATATAAACATTTTATTTTGGTAATTCCAGTAATGTCTGAGTATCTGAGATTATTAGAGTTGCATGATTAGATTATTTAAAAGATTTAAAAATCAGTTTAGAATTGTTAGATTTTTATTTTTCATATTATTTGGATGACAGTATTACCTTCAAACTTGTGTTATATGGGATTTTTGTTACTACAGATGACAGCTTTCATAATACTTCATAAGGCCTTTCTTAGAGCAAAACTTTTGATGATTAATTTATTACTTTTCCGTACATGAATCATACTTGTGGTATCCAGTGTAAGAACTCTGCCTAGCTGTAGGTTGTGAAGATTTTTCTCCCAAGTTTTATAATTTAATGTTGTACATTTAAGCCCCTGTTCCATGTTAATTTTTGTATAAAGTGCAAGGTTAGGTCTTTGGATGTCAGTTACTCCAACACCATTTGCTGAAAGGTGGTTCTTCCTGCCCTGAGTCGCTTTCCCACCTTTGCTGACTATCAGATGGTGGCCTCCCAGGTGGCGCAGTGGTCAAGAATCCGCCTGCCAATGCAGGAGACGCAGGAGACACAGGTTGGATCCCTCGGAGAAGGAAATGACAACCCGCTATGGTATTTTTGCCTGAAAAATCTCAAGGACAGAGGAAACTGGCGGGCTTCAGTCCCTGGGGTCACAAAGAGTTGGACACGACTGAGTATGCACGCACAACCATCGAATGTGCTTTAATGTACTCCCGAGGATACACTAATGACATTTGACATTTTCACCTCTTTTTACCCACTCTGGTCTTGCTTTCCGAAGGACTGTGGACCCGATTGAAGCTTCTGTCTCAGCAGGCAGTCTCCTAGTTGCCGTGTCACGGAGGGCTGGTGGGAGCGTGCACTCAGCTTCCCACCCGGCCCAGCTCTCACCACCCTGCTGAACGGAGACACTGACCGAGCTGTGAGGGGGCAGGAATGGGCCCTGATTTGCATTAATTGTTGCCTCCAATCAAAAATACAAGCTCAGCTCTGCACTTGGTCCCGAGGACACCAGGGCAGGAAGGGGACGTGCAGTGCTGACCGTCCTCATGTCCCACATCTGGTTTCCCCTCCCCGATGCCATCTAGGAGCGGAGGCCCAGATTCCCGCTGAGCCCTGCTGACTGCAGCCTGGGTGCACCGGTTTCCTTAAGTGATGCAGATGACCACAAATTTGGTGGCTTGGAGGAACAGAAATTTATTCTCCATTCTGGAGGCCGGAAGTCTGAAATCCAGGCATCCGCAGGGTCACGCTCAGGCTGAAGGCTCTAGGGGAGAGTCCTTGTTTCCCTCTCAGCCTCTGGCAGCTCCCGGGGCCCCTCGGCTTGAGGTCGCAGCACATCATCCCTGCCGCCGTCTTCACACGGCCGCCTCTTCGCCACACGGCTCTCCCATGTGCATTTCCTTGGGGTTGGATGGAGAGCCCACCCAGATGATCCAGGGTGACCTCATTCTGAGGTTCTTAATTACATCTGCCGAGATCCTTTTTCCAAAAAAGGTCACAGGGCCCCAGGGATTTGACAAGGACATACCTTTTGGGGTCACCACTCAACTCACCACAGAGGGGAGGCCATCACAGCTGGGTGGGGCGGGCGGCTCGGCATTTTCTGGGCTGCGGTGACGCGGAGCCTGACTGGTGAGCAGCGCTTCTTTGAACTAGCTGGTTAATTCATGGTGCTGCCAGGAGGGGCTGGAAGCTCCTTTTGCCACTGGCTCCCACGGCCACCACCCCGGCCGGGATACCAGGCTCCGTAGCTGCCTCTGCCGGTGAAGGTGGACGGGGAGCTCCTGCCCAGCCTTGCAGATGCCAGGAGGAGGGGCGGCTGCGGTTTTTAGGTTGGTGTTTGGCTTCAGTTCTGTGGGTCAGCCTTCTGTGTGTGGACACTCCTAATGGAGCAGGGGAGCAGGCTCTTTCCTAAAGCCTCCCCCACCTCTTCTGATTTTTACCTGCGGTTCAGCAATGCCAGGTTGCAGCTTCTGCAGCGCCCCATCTCAAATATACATATGGTAATAAGGGAACCCAGAGAACTCTCTGCTAGGACACCCCTCAGGTGCCCAGGTCCTTGACTAGTTTGCTGCCTTCGTTCCGTCTAAGCTGGAGTCTTCCTATGCTTGCCTGGTGAGTGCAGGGTCTTCTAGAGGAAAGACTTCGGAGGAACGGGCTACTACATTCTGGCCAGACCAGAAATTGATTCATGATTCAGCTCCTGATGCCAGATTGTTGTTGTTTGGTCACTAAGACGTGTACGAGATTTTTGTGACCCCGTGGACAGCAGCCCGCCAGGCTCTTCTGTCCATAGATTTCCCAGGCAAGAAAACTGGAGTGGGTTGCCATGCAATCCGCCAGGGGATCTACCTGACCCAGGGATCAAACCCACCTCTCCTGTATTGGTAGGCAGATTCTTTACCACTGATTCATCAGGGAAGCCTGCAGATTCCAGACATCAACTGTCAAACATTCTAGCGGACTTCTTTTTGGTTTTTAGGTTCATGTTTCCTACAGTTATCGATTTAAGAAGTAAAAGAAAAACAATTTAAAATATATTTTAATCTTTAATTAATGCTGACTTCTGACTGTATATGCTTTCTTATTGATGCTTTTTTGCAGAGAATTTTACAGGGGAAAAAGCAAAAGTTAAAAGTACATTAAGAACCCTTGTTATTTAACATTATTCTCATATGAGATTAAAAACTATATTTAATGCTGTTCTCTTGTACAACTGTGTGGTCTTATTTTCATGAAGTACCTTCAGTAATTTGTTCAAGAATACTGTTTAGAAGAGTGTCACAGTATTTATGCATACTGACTTAGAAGCAAAAGGCTGTAATTGCCACACATGATTTTTAAATGGCCTCATTTCTTCTTTAGGAATGATGAATGCCCATTATGATGATATCCATGTCTTGATGGAATTTTTTGTGTCTTTATTCCATCTTTTACATTGAGCATGAAGCTTACTAAATTGGAAGGCATGGTTGCTTCAATTATTGATGGGGCCAATTTTCCTCTCATTTCTGTCTGAACAAACATCACTAGTTTGGAATATGCTGGATTCCTGTAAACAAAGGAAGAGTTAAAAAATATAAAGAATTTTTATCTATTGAATTTACAAGTTTATAAGGAGCAGGATTCTTATTCACCATTGATTGCCAACACAGTGCTTATGACAGGGGAAATAGTGACTGAAGGAAGGAAAAAACATGTGGAATGATTTGCACACTCAAAATTATTTTACATAAAAATATTAAGTAGTCAGACTATATCTTAAAGTCTTCAGTTTTAGTTATCATTTTTCTTGTCATTTTATCGACTTCTTAAAATTATAAAAGTAAGGTATGCTTATGAAAATTTAAACAGTAGAGCATTTTCATAATTCCCCTTCATTCTGCTCCCCAGAGACAGTCACTATTTATAGCGTTGACTGTATCTTTTCAGATGATCATCTACGGATATACAAAGATAACATGTGTGTACATATATGTTTATGTACCCTATATATATGCACATGTACATTCTTACTTTTGCAAAAATGAGACATATTTATTTTTCTGGAACTAATTTCATTCTCCTCTTAGTATGATACCATGCACCTCTGTGTCTATACAGATCAGCTTATTGTTTTTAATGACTGCATATGGTATTTCATATTAGATTAACCAGTCCTCTATTGACTATCATGGAATTATTTCTTACTTGTTGCCACGATAAATCAAGCTGCAATAAAACACATTGTAATATATTCATTTGCACCTCGAGAAATATTTATATTGAGTTTCCAGGTCAATGTTTTTGTGTATTTAACATTTTGAAATGTTATCTCCAAACTACCTTCGTATTTTATGTTCAAACCCAGTGAATTTCAAATTAGAGGATATGAAGACTTGCCAAGGGGTATGAGAGGCTGAATAACATATAAGGGAATACAATTTCAAATCTCTGACTTCCATGTACCTTCTCCTTAAAACTGATCTGAGAATATATCTCTGATGGACATGCCAGCTTTTGTCCTACCAGCCTGATCACACCAGCCTTCTTAATAGAACCTTCTGCTTTATAGAATCAAGGGATGTCTGTCATCTCCCCCACCTAAGACTGAATGGTACTAAGGTGCTTTACCCTGGCATATAAACGTGAGTTACTAAAGGAAAAATTCAATCAATTGGAAGTGAGTTAAGACAGTGAATGACGGATGATGGTAATAAAACCTTACTGAGTCAATTCTTTGCTTTCAGTAAAACTTAAGGATCTAATTGAGTTGTCAGCTGATAAGTCATTAAAAACAATTTTTGATTATAGGTCACTACGTAACATGGAATATAACTCAGAAGAATGTCAAGGGATTGTGTGATGGTACTAGAGTTCTACTCTCCATTTCAACCCACCTGTTCATGTGAACAAAGTTTCTTACACTTATGTTCATAAAAATGCACAGCATAAGTAGACTTGAGGTCATTCTATCTGATGGGATATCTACAATGGGCCTTTTGTCCCACGTTTTTTACAGTAAGTGAGTGTAACTGACAGAAGCATGATGACTCTCGAACCAGAATGCATAGTTTGAAGCTGAGCTTTGCTGTTACCTATGTGAGACCTTGAGAAAGTTACTTAATTTCTCTGGGTTTCCATTTTCTTTTCTGCAAAATGGGGGTAGTAAGACGACTACTTTATGGGGTTCTTGTGAGGATCAAATAGTTGACATTTGGTATCTGTAAATTGTAACAGTGTCTGACTAACAATTTGCTTTTACATTTAACAATTATGTAATACATTTTTATTTTGATCAATGGGTAATAATAACAATTTAAACCAGTACAAATAAACTTATTTTAACATTTAGATACTTCAGTTGAGTCACCCAGTGTCCGAGTCTTTGTGACCCCATGAACTGTAGCACGCCAGGCCTCCCTGTCCATCACCAACTCCCAGAGTTTACCCAAATTCATGTCCATCGAGTCGGTGATGCCATCCAACCATCTCATCCTCTGTCGTCCCCTTCTCCTCCCGCCCTCAATCTTTCCCAGAATCAGGGTCTTTTCCAATGAGTCAGTTCTTCGCATCAGGTGGCCAAAGTATTGGGGGTTTCAGCTTCAACATCAGTCCTTCCAATGAACACCCAGGACTGATCTCCTTTAGGATGGACTGGTTGGACCTCCTTGTTGTCCAAGGGACTCTCAAGAGTCTTCTCCAACACCACAGTTCAAAAGCATCAATTCTTTGGCGCTCAGCTTTCTTTATAGTCCAACTCTCACGTCCATACATGACCCTGGAAAAACCATAGCCTTGACTAGACAGGACCTTTGTTGACAAAGTAATGTCTCTGCTTTTTAATATGCTGTCTAGGTTGGTCATAACTTTCCTTCCAAGGAATAAGCGTCTTTTAATTTCATGGCTGCAATCACCATCTGCAGTGATTTGGGAGCCCCAAAAAATAAAGTCAGCCACTGTTTCCCCATCTATTTGCCATAAAGTGATGGGGCCGGATGCCATGATCTTAGTTTTCCTAATGTTGAGCTTTAAGCCAATTTTTTCACTATCCTCTTTCACTTTCACCAAGAGGTTCTTTAGTGCTTCTTCACTTTCTGCCATAAGGGTGGTGTCATCTGCATATCTGAGGTTATTGATATTTCTTCTGGCAATCTTGATTCCAGCTTGTGCTTCTTCCAGCCCAGCGTTTCTCATCATGTACTCTGCATATAAGTTAAATAAGCTGGGTGACAATATACAGCCTTGACGTACTCCTTTTCCTATTTGGAACCACTCTGTTGGTCCATGTCCAGTTCTAACTGTTGCTTCCTGACCCACATACAGGTTTCTAAAGAGGCAGGTCAGGTGGTCTGGTATTCCCATCTCTTTCAGAATTTTCCACAGTTTGTTGTGATCCACACAGTCAAAGGCTTTGGCATAGTCAATAAAGCAGAAACAGATGTTTTTCTGGAACTCTCTTGCTTTTTCAATCATCCAGTTGATGTTGGCAATTTGATCTCTGGTTTGTCTGCCTCTTCTAAAACCAGCTTGAACATCTGAAAGTTCATGGTTCACGTATTGCTGAAGCCTGGCTTGGAGAATTTCGAGGATTACTTTACTAGCGTGTGAGGTGAGTGCAATTGTGTGGTAGTTTGAGCATTCTTTGGCATTGCCTTTCTTTGGGGTTGGAATGAAAACTGACCTTTTCCAGTCCTGTGGCCACTGCTGAGTTTTCCAAATTTGCTGGCATATTGAGTGCAGCATTTTCACAGCATCATCTTTTAGGATTTGAAATAGCTCAACTGGAATTCCATCACCTCCCCTCGCTTTGTTCATAGTGATGCTTCCTAAGGCCCACTTGACTTCACATGCCAGGATGTCTGGCTCTAGGTGAGTGATCACACCATCATGATTATCTGGGTCATGAAGATCTTTTTTGTACAGTTCTTCTGTGTATTCTTGCCACCTCTTCTTAATATCTTCTGCTTCTGTTAGGTCCCTACCATTTCTGTCCTTTATTGAGCCGATCTTGGCATGAAATGTTCCCTTGGTATCTTTAATTTTCTTGAAGAGATCTCTAGTCTTTCCCATTCTATTGTTTTCCTCTATTTCTTTGCATTGATCGCTGAGGAAGGCTATCTTATCTCTCCTGGCTATTCTTTGGAACTCTGCATTCAAATGGGTATATCTTTCCTTTTCTCCTTTGCTTTTCACTTCTCTTCTCACAGCTATTTGTAAGGCCTCCTCAGACAGCCATTTTGCTTTTTTGCATTTCTTTTTCTTGGGGATGGTCTTGATCCCTGTCTCCTGTACAATGTCACAAACCTCTGTCCATAGTTCATCAGGCACTCTATCAGATCTAGTCCCTTAAATCTATTTCTCACTTCCACTATATAATCATAAGGGATGTGATTTAGGTCATACCTGCCTGGTCTAGTGGTTTTCCCCACTTTCTTCAATTTAAGTCTGAATTTGGCAATAAGCAGTTCATGATCTGAGCCACAGTCAGTTCCCAGTCTTGTTTTTGCTGCCTGTATAAAGCTTCTCCATCTTTGGCTGCAAAGAATATAATCAATCTGATTTTGGTGTTGACCATCTGGTGATGTCCATGTGTAGAGTCTTGAGTTGTTGGAAGATGGTGTTTGCTATGATCAGTGCATTCTCTTGGCAAAACTCTATTAGCCTTTGCCCTGCTTCATTCTGTACTCCAAGGCCAAATTTGCCTGTTACTCCAGATCTTTCTTGACTTCCTACTTTTGCATTCCAGTTCCCTAGAATGAAAAGGACATCTTTTTTGGGTGTTAGTTCTAAAAGGTCTTGTAGGTCTTCATAGGACTGTTCAGCTTCTTCAGGGTTAGATACTTAGGGTCACAGAAATTAAAACAAATTTTAAAAATTAGGTACTTATTCCTATAGAGGTATGATAGAAAAATAAAGTGATTGATAAAAGAACCTAAAGCATAAACACCGATTTATAAAAGAACCCAAAGCATAAAATATATTTTATTTGGATAAAATTATGCAAGGGAAAAAGAGTAAAAATATCAGATCAAGGATAAAAAAAATGATATAATATTTCTGACTGTTAAAGGTTATATGTATTTTGAAACTGAAAATGTAGTGGTAGGTTTCAAGTTGTTACAGTATTTAGGTTCTGATGAATGCACTTAGAAGGGTGATAAAAACATTTTTTTAAAGTGTCAAGATTTATAGTATGCTGGAAATTTCACCCTCGATATAATGCTATACAAAATTTTAATATCAACTTAAAAATGTGCAAGGCAATATACGGTTTTACAAAATTCTCTTAGAGGGGTTTGAAGACCACTGCTCCAACCAACCATATGAGCATCTATTTTCTTAAACCCTTTTCCATTCTGAGTTTAGACTATTTTTACATTGTCTCAAATGGCTGGACTCACTAGCAATTTGTATGGCCTTAAATCTCTATGTGAATTTACTAGGGCTTTACACACTTAACAACACTTTTCCAAGATTTCCTGGAGAGTACATTTACTGTAGATAATATGTTTTATAAATTTACTACAGGACTTGAGCTGCACAGAAGGAAAAGGTACAGAAGAATCACTTTTTTGTCAGTACCCTTCTCCAGCAGGTTGCTGGGCAGAGTTCCCACTCTGGGTAGAATATCTAAATTAGAGTTTTTCTCTTTTTTTTTTTTCTGCAGTGGAAAGGGAATGGTGACAAGATGCAAGAAGGGGACTTTGCCTGTGAAGCACACTTGAGGTTGTATAACTTCCCAACCAGAGTCCCCCTAGCAGCTGATTCACCTACCTGATACGGAGTAATAATTTTTCCCTTGTTTTATCCTTTCCTGCTGTGGAGAATACAGTTTTGGCTATATATTGAAAATTGACCGATGGGGAGAAAGACTACATTGTCATCATCATCTGAACCAATTATCCTGTCCATCAATGTAAATATTTTTGGATTTCTTTTAGTTCTCTTATTCAGTAGAAAATATTAAGGAATATGGGTCTAAATGTCATTTTATTTTGACTTCCTTCACATACATATTTTTCTCCTACTGAGTGGTTTACATGTCATTTTGTGTGCCAGTGTCTTTTATTTAATATAAAATCATTTAGCAAATATGTAAGGAAGTTGTAGAATGATATATATTGAATAAATATATATATATGCATTTACAGAATATGTGTATTGGATGTCACCATCTTATCCAGTGGCTGGCCACCTTTGGGCAAAGAGTCATCTCTAATTTCTCCAGCTCTTCCCTCTCAGAATTTACCTACTGGGTGGCTTGTTCTACAGGTAACTGTTCACAGTAAGTAGTCCACTGGAAAGAATATTTCAAAGTAAAGCATGATTCATTGCTGATAAATGCTAACTATTATAATTCTAGAGAAATTTATTTTTCATTTGCAAAAATCCTTTAATAATTCACAGAAGTGACTAATGGAGAAACATAAAACATCAGGTTAAGGTTAATTGGAGGGCATGATGATGTCTGTGAACATGTGACTGGTGCCAGAAACCACAGATTATACTTCATAGGGAATTGTCTATTCTTATTATACTTAAGACGAAAAATACTTGAAAAGTTATTTTAAAAATTGTTTTTAGGGGCATTTTTTCCCCCCAATAGGATATACCAGAAAATATTTCTGGTGAGTTCGTTAGCAAGTTACAAACTGAACTAAAAAATGGTTAAACAATAAATATATGGAAATAACACTTACTCTTGCACAGGTAAACATATATAGCCACAAGCATGGTTATAACCTCGGATGTAACTTGAGGATGAAGGATATGCTGGAAAATCCACACTAGTAACTAAGTGATCAAAAGAAAAATTAAAATGAAACCTATGCCACAAAGATGAAAAATTCAGTTTCCAATAGCATATTTTCAAAAATACATGACATAGCATTTAACAGACATTAATTTTAATATAGCTATGTATGTTTGCACACTTGAGTGTGTACACAGGCCAAAAATGAAAAAGTATCATGCTACAAGTACTAGCATGAAAAAGTATCACTACTGTCCTCTCAAACTTTTTCATGCTAGTTCTTCTATAGATCCTGCCTCCTCTTACATACAAGAAGAACTGTTCAAAGTATAATTTATTTACTTTCTGAGATCAGAAGCAGAAATTACAAATAAAAAGACTAATCTACTAGGATAGATTTTTTTGGTTTATCATTTTTTAAGTAAAATATTTGATGTGTTATTTAGCCTGTCAATAGAGGTAGTTTAAATGCTCTTTTCTGCCAATTCCCTGTAGCTAACTTCAATGTATGGTTAAAAATCAGTAGATTTTGTTTTAGGAATTATGCAGTGTAACTTCAATACTGCATGTGAAGGTAGAAGGGAGGGGATCTGATTACCGTCACATTTATGATAATTATGTGACTCTTCCTAAAAACATTGTAAAACATGTATTTCGTCAGTCTGTGCAACTGAATCCTGCTCATCAGAGGATTTCCCTGTGTGGTTCTAGTGCACATAACCCTTTTGGTGGAAATGCAACGTTCAGCTCTAGTTAGGAGACAAAGGTGGCTGTGCGCGTTTCCCATGTGCACGGTCCGCTCCGTCACCGTAACAGAGCCAGTTATGCTGGCAAAACGGTACTGCCAGAACTGATACTAACATGTTTCTTCTCTGTTTAAAATATGGAGATTATATTTGTCTTTATTTTTGAAAATTTTGTTATATTCCACAAACAAGTATGGGTCTTTTGTGAGGCACACAGTGAGGTAGTTAGCACAGATTCTGGAAAATCAGAAAGACTTGAGCTGTTGATGAGCTACGTAACTTGATTTCTGTGAATTTCAGTTTCCTCACTGGTGAGAAAAATGCATGCAAAACATTTAACTAAAAGCAAACTACACAGTAAGCTAAACAACAGTGGAAACATTAAGAAGAAAACTATCAGTGTTCATCAAAAACTCATTCAGAGAAAATCACTTTAAAGCAAATTCAGTAGTGATCACTGAATGACTGATTATAACTATTCATGGATTTTATCTTCTATACTTCTTTTTGACCTTCCCTCTGACCAGCAAAAATGAGACACAAATAGAATGGTTTCAAGATAGACAATAAGAGATCAATAAGAGATCTCTGATTCAAATGGACAGTATTTTGTGTTATAGGCAGTGAATAAATTGTTATGTGCCCTCATTTGAAAATGAGAGGACTAACGACAGCTGTATGAAAATATACGAGACAAATATGTGAAAGTGATGAACATCGGTCCCCAGTGGTATAGACGGTCAACAGAGCTAACTGTCTGCCTGAGTGCTATTAGCAGAGCTGTTACTCCGTCTTGTACTCTGAAACTTAAAGGGTCCTACAAGCGGAAAAGAGTAATTAACAACAGTTAACTGTCCCTGTCCCCAAGTAGTTACAGTAGGGGAATTCAGGTAGGAATAGCGAGATTAAATTGAATTGCAGAGGAGAAAAAAGGCTCTAGGCTACTACTGTCCTACCAAAGTCCCTTCACCATAAATTATCTTGAGTTCTAGGAGTCCAAAGATCTCTGGGGTGTAAACTGGTGTGTTTTAAGTGAATAATGCAAATAGGAAGTCATTACACATTTGCATTTTATAGAGTGATACATTTTTGGCCAGGGGTGGAGGGTAGGATAAGGACTGGAGAAGGAAATGGTGACCCACTCCAGTATTCTTCCTGGGAAATCCCATGGACAGAGGAGCCTGGCGGGCTACAGTCCATGGGATCACGAAGAGTTGGACACAACTTAGTGACTGAGCAACAGGCAATGGATAAGAGTGTGTTAAAACTTTTAGTTTTTAAAAGAAATGTAAGCACATTTATGAAAAGAGCTATCTAGTAGAATTTTCTTCAAGAGTTTTATCAGTTTTTAGATATATCCATTCTACATATTCAAATATAGAAGTATATATCCAAAGATCCATTTTGTTTCTTGGTAGTTTTGTAATGTAGCCTGAAAGTATCTGTCTATGTTCAGTGCTGCAAGGTACATGCTGCAAAAAGGCCAGGAGACGCCACAATGATTGACTATGATGTAAATGGCACCTCCAGAATTAGGTTAAAAACTTCAGGCTTACCTACATTACACATGTATTTATTGGTCTCACCAAGTAAATACAAGAATAATTAATTGAAAATATTCTTTCAAACTGTGAGTTAAAAGAAAAAAAATTTATTAATGACTCATAGTAATTCCCAAGTGTGGGCAAAATGTTTCAACTTACCACTGATAACATCCGTATTCCCTTCATAGTGCTTCAAAGAGACTAAGTCGATAAAGTCTCGGGGGGAAATTGAGCCCATGGCAAAGCTTTGTGTAATGGTATGACATATGAATGTATCCTGAAACAAATCACATCATAAAGATTGCAACAATGATTTAATATCTGTTCTTTGTACTGCTCCCCAAAGAATTTTACTGCCTAAGTTTGGCCTCTTTTTGGAAAAAGCAGGGCTTTAAGGTTTTAAGAATTTATCACCAAATCAGCTTGCATTTTCAGTGTTAAAGAAATATTAGATGTGTAATTTTAAGTGCAAGGCAACAAAAGCAAAAATAAAAGAGTGGGACTATAGTAACCTAAAATGCCTCTGCATAGCAAAGGAAACCATTAACAAAATGAAAGGGCAACCCACCGAGTGGGAGAAAATATTTGCAAATCCTACCTCTAACAAGGGGTTAATATAAATTAGAAATACAATAAATTTAGAAAAGAATCTTGATATTATCTAATCTTCGAATTTTCAGATGAAGAAATTGAAGCCTAACATTAAGTTACATGTAGAACTAGAGAGATGTACAGAACTAGAACCTGGGTTTCCAGATTTCCAGGTCAATAGTGTGTCTGCTACTCCACACTGACTAGGTAATATATTCGGAATAATATATTGACTTAACAGCCTGTGGTGTAAAGCCTAAAATTAAAGACCAGTATATGTGCTGCTTTGACATCTGTTAAAATTGGGAGGGTCTTGAATGGCCAAACTGCAAGATCCTCTCTCCACTTTGTTCCCATAAGTAAGAGCCCTTGGTCCCACAGCCCTCCATATCAGCAGGATAAGACACAGTTCCCACTTATACCTGAGTAGTGGGTTTCAGTTCCCTGCTACCCTGTAGAATTAGTCCAACAACCAATCAGATCCTCCTGCAAGAATCAGGGGTCACCTCAGCTTCCTGATACTACAAAGCCTGCGTGCACAGTCCCTGGTTATTAACTCTGTTCCCGATGCAGCTCCCTGTCACCCTGCGGGGCGCGGTGCGTCCCAGAGAGCTCAGCGGGGCCACTCCATGTGTTGCTGCCGCAGCATCCATTTTGTTTGGCCAAGCAGCCTGCGTGGCCTTAAACTAACACCAGCTCTCTCACGTAAGCACAGCTTAGATAACAGCCCGCAGAGTCACAAGCAAATGCAAGCTCCTGATATGACTTCCCCAACAGCCCTTCTGATCAGCAGCCTCCCACACTTCCCAGGGCCTTCCCCGTGTGAGCCCCTTAGATCAGACCCCCTGTGTGGTTTCCCAAAATCCTGTCCTGTTTGGTTCCAAATGATCAATCTGGCCTTAGCCTAGGAACCCCAAAGCACTCCACCCACAGGCCCTAATGAAGGTGCGAGTCCACCTCTGTCTGCACCCTGCCTTGACCTCCCCACACGGGGCCCTTGACGTGTGCTGTCCACTTCCTCCAGGACTGTAATAAACTTCTCGATTTCAATTTCTCTTGTGGTCATTTGTTGAACCTGGCTCACCACTGGCACCCTGTTCCCCACCAACAAATGTTAACTGAACAAAATCTTAACAGTCTTCCTTTCCTGGGCTGTGATTAGGATTAATAAACTGCTGTTGATCTTATTTGTCTAAGTGCTGGTGTCAAGCGTTTGTTTGACCACCGCCATAACCCTAGAGCAGGAATCCCTTCCTCACCAATAGGATGAGTGAGCCAATTAAAATGCACCCTTGCAAATGAATGCTACAAACATTCATAGGAAGGCAGAAAAATTCTTCTCGTTGTGTAATGTGATTCAGAGATATTATAGTATACTGAAAAAGACATCAAATCTGAATCAGGAGATCAGTATAAGTCCTGTTTCTACCATACACTGTCCGTATTGACCTTGGGCAAATCTAAATTTTTCTGGCCACCTGATGTGAAGAACTGACTCATTTGAAAAGACCCTGATGCTGGGAAAGATTGAAGGCGGGAGGAGAAGGGGATGACAGAGGATGAGATGGTTGGATGGCATCACCGACTCAGTGGACATGAGTTTGAGTAAACTCTGGGAGTTGGTGATGGGCAGGGAGGCCTGGTGTGCTGCAGTCCGTGGGTTTGCAAAGAGTCGGACATGACTGAGCGACTGAACTGAACTAAACTGAAATTTCTCTGAATATGTTTTCAAATCTTTTGATGCCAAATCTACTATACTTTCCATTACTATAGCTGACTTGCAGCAAAAACAGAAATATCTGAAATGCTAATGAAAGTATTATACAGTTATGAATGAAACAATCCAATGTTTGCATTTTCATTTGTGATAGACCAAGTTCAAATCCCAAGAGGGTCACAGACATGTGTTCTCTGTGGATAGAACTCCAGAGCCTTTCTACAAGATGAAACTACTTTACCTTCCCAGGCTTTTCTACAACCTCACCCTCATCCCAGATTTTAAAATCAGTTTAATAGAAGGAGGTACAGTTAACCTACAGAGTTCTAAATAAACGGTAAAGTGATGGCAGGTATGTGGGACATTTGTTTTGATGTGTGAAATGGGCTTGGAGACTTGAAGAACCGGACTCAGTCATCTGTAATTTTACAAATGCAACTGTTTGTAAAAATCATAAAAGTTTGCATTCCACCAACATTCTTCACCATTTCCTTCTAATAAAATTATTATTAGCCAAAATATAGAAGTCACTTTTTAAAATCAGCCTACTAAGGTGTAATTTACTGTCTTGCCGTCTAGCAGTCCCCCTAAGTAACGGAGTGCCACGGTACTGCCCCAGAGTTCAGAGTCCCTCGGCCGGCCCGTCTTCCGTTCCTCCCCCTTCCCTCCACATCTCAGTCTCTCTCATTTCATCCATTTTGTCTCCTCCCAAGCTCTCGGCGTCCCTCGCCTCACCCTGCTCCTCTCCCCTTCTAAGCCCTATTCGCCTCTTGCATCCTGTCTTCCCTTCTCTCACCTCTAGGACTTTAACTTTCTATTCCGTTACCTGTAGTTTTCCTTTCTCTGTTTTTATTCTTCCTGTTCATCTCTGAGATACTGTATTTGAAAGTGTTTCTAAAACCACAACCATTATAATGTTATTTCACACATGCATTTAAAAAGTTATATGCTATTTGCTCTTCACAGTGTCTACAATGTTATCTAGTGTGTTATCACTACGATAAATCTACTGACTTCCATCAACAAGGCATGCTTAATCTTTTTTTCCCCTTGATGGAGGAGGCAAATCCATGAGTTCAGTCCTCTCAATAACCAAAGGCACACATCTGCAGATTCAGAATGTGGTATGCACTAAAAATAGAATAAAGCTAAGTAGAATTGAACTCTCGGTAAAGAAAAAAGTTTTAAGCTTTTTATAAAGATCTCAACTTGATTTGAATATATAAAATACAGATGTAATAAACTGAAATACTAAGATATAAAAACTAAAACTGAATTAATACAGTAAAAGTCCAACATTAAACAATAAATTACCGAATCAATCTTTAGTACTATGTTGTACATTTTCAATGCTTTGTCCCATGTGACTCTGTTTTCAGGTTTGAAGAGGAAATCAGATAGTTTAGATGTTGATTCTGGAATCATTCCTTCAACACGATATCTATGGTTACCAAAATAAAGAAAATTCAAAATTTCATTGAATTTAGCCTAAGTTGAAAATATGGTATCCCAGTATAAAGCACACTCATTTAACAAGTAATATAAAGAAAATTTGAAGGTAATATTAGCAATTTAAAATACTAACATTCAATTGTAAGTTGTTGCTTAGTTGCTAAGTCATGTCTGACTCTTTTGTGACCCCATGGACTGTAGCCAGTCAGGCTCCTCTGCCATGGAATTCTCCAGGCAAGAATACTGGAGCAGGTTGCCATTCCCTTCTCCAGGGGATCTTCCTGACCCAGGGATCAAGCTTGTGTCTCCTGCATTGGGAGGGGATTCTTTACCACTGAGCCACCAGGGAAGCCAGTAACAGTTTTATTTAAATATGCATTGCAATAATATAAATTATTTGAAAATTTATTTTTCAACAAATTTTGTTAGTACTGTTTCTATGGTTGTCTTTTTTTTTTTTTTTAATTATTTGGCTGCACTGTATCTTAGTCGCAGCACCCAGGTGGGCTCTGTGTTGCTGTGTGTGGGCTTCTCTCCAGGTCTGGCTTGTGGTCTCCAGGCTGCACACGCTCAGTAGTCGCGGCGAGTGGGGGTAGTTGCCCTATGGCTTGTGGCATCTTAGTTCCCCAAGCAGGGATTGAACCACGTCCCCGGTATAGGATGGTGGATGCTTAACCACTGGACCATCAGGGAAGTCCCTATCATTACCTTTTCAAAGGGACTACGTTCATTTAGAATTTTTCTAAACTCTTTCTCATAAACATTTACATGCTGTATTTAGCATAAGTCTCTAGTAACTGACGAGACGCTTGTGCAGTTGTGCAGCATCTTGTGGCCTTAATTCTTAATTTAAGAATGTAATATGATATAAGCAGAGGTCAGAAAACTTTTCAGTAAAGAGCCAGATGGTAAATAATTTATTTGGCTTTGCAGGCTTCATGTTCTATGTTGCAATTATTCAACTTTATTAGTGCAGCAGTGAAACAGCCATAGACAATATATAATAAATGGGCCTGTCTGTATTATAATTAAACTGTCAGTTTTCACTCCAATACCAAAGAAAGGCAATGCCAAAGAACATTCAAACTACCATACAACTGCACTCATTTCACACGCTAGCAAGGTAATGCTCAAAATCCCTCAAACTAGACTTCAACAGTACGTGAACTGAGAACTTCAGATTTACAAGCTGGATTTAGAAAATGCAGGGTTTTGGAAAACCAGATATCAAATTGCCAACATCTGTTGCAAACACAGAAAAAGCAAGGGAATTCCAGAAAAACATCTATTTCTGCTTCACTGACTTCTGCTAAAGGCTTTGACTGTGTGGATCACAACAAACTGTGGAAAATTCTTAAAGAGATGGGATTACCAGATCCCCTTACCTGTCTCCTGAGAAATCTGTAGGCAGGACAGGAAGCAACAGTTAGAACTGGACATGGAACGATGGATTGGTTCAAAGTTGGGAAAGGAATAAGGCGAGGCTGTATGTATATGGTTACCCTGCTTATTTAACTTCTATGCAGAGTACATCACATGAAATGCTGGGCTGGATGACTCACAAGCTCGAATTAAGATTGCTGGGAGAAATATCAACAACCTCCCATATGCAGATGATACCACTCTAGAGGAAGTCAACCCTGAATATTCATTGGAAGGATTGATGCTGAAGCTGAGGCTCCAATACTTTGGCCACCTGATGGGAAGAACTGACTCATTAGAAAAACCCTGATGCTGGGAAAGATTGAAGGGAGGAGGAGAAGGGGATGACAGAAGGTAAGATAGTCGAATGGCCTCAGTGACTCAATGGATATGAGTTTGAGCAAGCTCTGGGAGATGTGAAGGACTGGGAAGCCTGGCATGCTGCAGTCCACAGGGCTGGAAAGACTTGGACATGACTGAGTCACTGAACAACCACCCCCCCGAAAAGAAACTGAATCAAACTTGGTTTTCTAAATAACATATCATGATCAATAAATGAACAACTCTTAAAAATATGGTTTAAAAAACATCTGCACAATTTCTCTTAGTGTATTTGAATTTGAAACAACAGGTTCCTAAAAAATATCCTTAAAGGCAGCTTACAGAAAAAATTATAAAAGAATCTGCCTGCCAGTGCAAGAGACTCAGAAGACATGAGTTCAATCCCTGGGTCGGGAAGATCCCCTGGAGGAGGAAATGGCAACCCACTTCAGTATTCTTGCCAGGAAAACTCCATGGACAGAGTAGCCTAGAGAGTTACAGTTCATGGGGATGCAAAGAGTCGGATACAACTGCGCAACTAAACGTGCATGCACGTGTACACACACACACCACACAATATCCTTAAAAGCACTTACAGAAAAAATTATATACATTTGCAAGAGAAATATATTGGGGAAATAAACTTTATCTTTAAGTGGTTCACTTAATGGAAAGATAAAATGTTGAAAAGACCACAAAATACTCTAAGAAAATACCAATCTATTTTTATAGTAATTAGTTCTTGAAGTGGAAATTTCCTAGCTTTGTGAAGTATTCACTAGAAGTGATTTTTTTTTTCTGTCTTCAGTTTTGAAAATTAGATGGTACATATTATTCTTTTTATTCATCCATGTTTCAATCAAGTGACTTTATAAGTAATTGCTATTTCCTGTTCGCTATCCAATAATGTCTTATAGCTAATGAAGTAGCACTGAATTCTAGATACGTCAATGTCATTGAATTCAAAACCATGATTATAAATAGGAAATTGTACTCACAGATTTCCATGGAATTTTTTAGAAGCCTTGCTGGAAACAGTTATTTTTTTCTCAAAGAGGAATAAAAAAATCCACAAATAAATTAGCTGTCAGATACAGAAAGAAATAAATTTAAAAAACAAACCAAAAAAAATGAAAGTAAAAACGTTTTTTAGTTTGTAAAAAAAAATATTAAAAAAAAGTCTTTGCAATGATTTGTCTCCATTAAAAAACAAACTCTTGAAATATATATAACTTGTTTTCTTACTGAATTCTTAACCACTTTCCAGCCTGATGTATCTTGATAGTAACCTAAAATTTCTTGAGCAGTTTGTTGGGCAAGTGCCTTATAGTCCATCTACCTGCAAATATGCAAAGTATTAAAAGCAAATGACTGGTGAGAATGCAATCATACAAAGATTTTTTTTTAAATGCTGTATTACACTTTAACACTATTTTTAAATATCTGTCACATAGCAATGAACAATAATTCTGTTTTGAATACACGCATCTCTTCTTTTTCATTCAGTATTTCAAATAAGAAAATGTGATATATTACAAAGAGTAGGCTTTAGCTTTGGAGTCAGAGACTGGAGTCAAATCCTGTCTCTGCCACTGACAAATTGGAAACCATGTTCTTTAATATTTCTCTTTCCCCATTTTACCAAACTGTAAAACTGGGATAATACCTAACTCAGTAGAACTGATGTGAGGATTAAATGAAACAATGCACTTAAACATCTTACCCCTTTACGTGGCACATATTCTTTCTAACAGCTCAGTCTTGCTTCCTTTCCCCTGTGAAGCAACATAATCTGTTGATCAGGGGTTAGTGGGGCTTTATCTCTTTTAAAGTGAGTGGCAGCGGCACTGAAGGGCCTGACCCTGGCTTCCTCTCCAAAGTCAACTTCTTCCTGTTTCCTTCTCTCCCTCTTAGTGCCAATTACATCGAGCTTCTTGGTTGTTCCTCAGATATAACCAAGCAACTTCCTACCTCAGGGTCTTTGTACTTGCTGTTCCCTGTGCTTGTAATGTTCTCCCTCAGTGTGTTCACAACTGACTCCTCCTCATCAGTGTCTTTGCTTAAATATTCTCTTCAGAGAGGATCAAGTTCATATCAATTCAGATCAAACAGATGTACTGAACTCTTGCTAAGGGTTAAATATTGTGGTATCTGTGGCAAAAGCAGTTGAGTATGATCCTGTTTTTGCTTTGAATGAGCTCAGGAAGGTGGTGTCTCATTGGTCCTTTGGCCCATCACCCAGTTTTCAGTTAAGGGAAGCTGGTTGGTGTGGTGGAAAGAATGACAACACAGAACTGGATTCAAATCTTGGCTTTGCCATTTACCACCAGCTTTATAATTTAGGGTAAACTGCTTAGCCTTTGGACTTCAATTTTCGTTTCTACAGACGGAGGATAGTAATACCTGTCTCATGGGGTTATTATGAGGATTAAGTGATTTAATATATGCAGAAGTGATTGAAACAGTGTCAGGCCCTTCTTGGTGATCAAAGGTTAGTCTTTTTCTTTAAATGGACATATTTAAATCTAGCTAAAAACAAATAAACACTCTCCTAAGAGCTGCCTGAATAAACCTTCTCAAAGTTTAATTCTCAGCACATGTCTTCCAGCTCTCACCTAAAGGCCTTTAGGTTGGATCATAAATCTACTTTTCTCTTGTCTTAGTTCTTTGGCAAGGCACAGCACCTAATTGACATCTATATTTGAAAAACATTGGTAAACTGTTATAATTCCTTCTTCTTAGGAGACTCTTGGTTTCTTTACCTTTCCTAGTAGATCTAATCCAGAATTTTAATAACTACTGGGACTCTTCTCCAAATCCTCATGGATATCTCCATATCTTTTAACCTGTGAAAGAACAAAAGTGGAAGCAGAATTATTTTGATCCATGAATTAGAAAATATATTTGATAATTTCCTTAATATTTTTTCAGCGTCTTTGATTTGTACTTTATGTACTCATTCAGAAACATATGTTTCCTCAATGTAAGAAAAAGGTAGTAAGAACATAAAGATAATGTTTATGAAAAGAATCTTTAAGAAATTATCTTTTAAAAGGACAGGTTTAAACGACACTAAGTGTGAAATGTGGATTAAAATGTCTAAGTTTTTAAGCTCACGCCACTAACAATCCTTGGTTGGTCTCTGACCTGGGTTTCTCCCAGTGTATATAACACAGTTCTTTATTTCCTGCCAACAACATACTTGATACTGAAGGATCATGAAATTGCAGATTTTTTGCAACATATCACTGGAATATAAACTTTCTGCAAGGACTTCATCTTATTCATTTTCAAATCACTAGCACTGCTTACTGCCACAACAAACATGTGCTTAACTGAACCACTCAACTAAATTTTATAGCTTCTGGACCTTTTCCTTTGCCAAGAAAAAAAAAAAGGGATGGTTAAGCCTAGTGGGCTAGAGAGAGTGACGAGATAAAAAGAGCCAACGGCAAGGCTCCAGTTGGACAGTATTACCTGGTGATGTAACACTGGTTGAGCAGGAACATGTTCAGATGGGATAATGATCAAGGATATCTTCACCCACAGGGTCAGGTGGAAAATAAACACAAACCAATATTGAGATGGCATCTTTTCTGATAACACCACTTGGTTGAAACTGGATTCTTCGCACCTCACATCCTGTCCCAGCCTTGTAGACAGGTTCCCATATGTTGTTAAGTGGCTCTTTACATCTGTTTGTATAATCTCCCTCTTTCTGGGCTGCCTGAGTGGGTCCCCAATCCGTGCTGGGTCACTGCCATTCTTCGCTGGGAATCAAGGTCCCCAAGGACTTTGTTAAGTCGCATCGCGGGCCCAACTCCCTCCTCCAATTCCGCGTCTGCTTTGAACGCGAGGGGGCTGGTGGGGAGACCAGGGGAGCCGGGTTCACGGAAGGGAAGGGGAAGGCGCAGAGGGAGGGAGGGAAGAATGTGGTCTGGGGAGCTGCCCCCCGGGCCGAGTGGCTGTTTTATCCTGGGAGCGGGTTTCTGAAAGCAGGGAGGCCAAGCGTGTGGGGAGGACTGGAATGGAGGGGCTAGCTCTCAAAAGACTGAAACGGAAGCCGCCAGGGTTCCCGGCCCCCCTTTCTGCCCAGTCCCCTCTTGAAGCCTCGGGAAACTGGCCGAAGGGAGCTCAGCCTGTCATCCGTGGAGACCCGCCGCGCGGAGCCGAAACCAAGGTCGGGAGGACGTAGCGCGTGCGGGTCAGCAACGCTGAGGTAGCCCAGCAATCTCCGCACCCCGCAAGACCCGGAAGGAAAAACTACATTTCCCAGAGGCGACCGCGACCTGGCCCCGTTCTCTCCGCCCTGCCCTCTTCCGAGCACCACGCATGCGCACCGCAAGTCAGCGCCATGTTGGGTCAGTTTGAAAGCGAGCGCGGGCGTAGCCCTGGGCCCTGACGGCGGAGGGAAATGCGAGCGACCTGAGACGGGGGCGGGGCGGCGACCGGGTCGGGATGCTTTGTCGCGTCTCCCATCCTGTGACAGCCCGAGGCTTTCAGTGGAGAATTGTGGACGTGTGCGCTTTTCTCTGTTTTTTTCGGGCCTTCGTCGGTGAGTTCGGCCCGAACGGCGGGTGTATTTTCGAGGGGCGTCTCATTCCTTGACAGCCTGAGGGGAGGGGAGGGCTAAGGGAAAGATGGCGGGGTGGGAGAGGAAAGGCGTTTCCTGAGGCAAGGCTCGGACTGAGAGGTCGGGTGTAAAGCGGCAAACTTAACGAGGAGAGGCTCGGAATGGGACGGAAGGGCCTGGCTTGGCCTTCGGGCGCTTCCGGAGGCTGAAGCGGGCGGGGAGGGAGGCTCTTGGGCTTCGGGGGCCGCTGCCTCGCAAAGACTCAGCCCACCCACTCCTGTTGTCTGATAACGGTTTAGAGAAACCTGTGTCTGTGACCGCGGCGTTGGGTGGACGGGCGGGGGATGCTGGAATCCCTGAGGGAGGTGGGTTCTAGTTCTTTCAGGGCGCAAGCTTTGAATCCGAAGATGCCCGTCAGCAGGGGCGCCAGCGATCTTCGCTTTCCAGGGTCAATAGGTCTTGTTTTTGCGGCAACCACAAACACGTTCATTTTCCTAATATAAATCACAGAGCCGTTGAGTCGTTTGTTTATTTCCTGTGAGCTATTACCATATTGGTTAACGCTGTACGTTTTGCGTTTGAATCAAAGGTAGTTGAAACCACTGGCCACTCCTTTCAACATTCTATTCGTCGGAATGATGGATTTCCTTTTGGAGCGGCATGCTGAAATGTTTACGGAAGAAATGGTAAGAGCGAATTTGTTTCCAAATAATTCTGTGGCGGACGTGAGGAGAAGTGAATGGATAAAGAGTGTGGTTGTGTTGGTCATTGATGGCAGAATGATGGGTGCCCAGGAGTTGACTTAAACTTTCGTTTGTGTACTTTTGGAAACTTTGCACAGGAATAATTCAGTCGTGGGTTTTCTTTTTGCTTCCTGTGAATTAAAATAAATGTTATTACCCACTCACTGAGAACTGTAATCCAACAGCTTTCCCTTTTAGGGTTTTGTTTTTGTCTTTAAGATTTTGTAAAATAAAATACAAAATCGGTAACCTGTGCTGTGTTGGGATAAGGGCGGAAACGTTTGGTCAGTTTTGTCATGCAAGCAATATTTACTTGAGAAGATTTAAAATCATTAGATGGGTGAAGAAAAGGCAACGCTAACTTGGTCTAGCCAGTCTTTAGAAGGTATACCAGTAGTATCAGAGCAGTCAGAGAAATAATTATCTTACGTTTGTCTGAGGCTTCGGTTGACTACTGTCAACTCTGACCTTTTTCTCTTCTTAAACTGAAAACTTTCTCAGTGTTCTAAAATCAAATTTGACAGTTATTAAGATTACATTAAAAATTGTTATAAGTTAAACATTCCTAAAATTATAACCCCCGATTGAGGGTGGGAGGAGAAGGGGACAACAGAGGATGAGATGGTTGGATGGCATCACCGACTCAATGGCCATGGGTTTGAATAAACTCCGGGAGTTGGGGATGGACATGGATGGACAGGGAAGCCTGGCCTGCTGCAATCCATGGGTCGCAAAGAGTCGGACACGACTGAGTGACTGAACTGAACTGAAACATGTTATAATATCATAGCATATGATAAGTCCTAGACATTAAGCTTTTATTTTTACCTCAGAAAATCCATTGATTTAATTCTAAAAGAATGTCATGTTATTTACTCAAGTAGTGCCTGTTCATTCTGTTATTTCTTAGGTTTTCAAATATAGATACTGTTGTTGCTCTTTTAATGTAGACCGAAATTCTCTCAATTTTAATAATGGAAAAAAAGATGAGTGCATTGAGGCAATTTTTCCATACTGTTAAGTCTCCTTCGAGAGGTGGGCTGAATCTGTTTTACATGAGAATTGAAAACAGGGTAGTATCAAAAAACGAATGTCAGAAAAGGATTGTTAAAACTGCATTATTTTAGGAAAAGAACATTTTGCCAGCTTACTTCACAGTAATACTTTCTTTATTGATGAATATTGTAAATTATTTTGTTTGCTCACGTCTTGGGGGAAAAGGTTGCCTAAAGTTACATATTGGCATTTAAAATGTTGAAAGTGGATAATTAGTCTCCATTTTTCCTCCTTGTTTCAACTATGTCATTTGATGCCTTTTAAAAATTTATCAAGCACCTACTGTGTGTAGTGTATGGTGGTGGGCTTATGAGTTGAACAATATTTTGTATGGGGGAATGTTATGTATTGTGATGTCATAGAGTGTTTCAGCATAAGAAAAGACTACATCAGTAGTTTACAGGACTTTAAAAAAGTGAGTATTCTTCCTTGACACTTCCTATATAGTCTTAGATGATTTTTTAAAAAATATATTTGTTTTTAGTTGGAGGATAATTACAATATTGTGTTGGTTTCTGCCATATATCAACATGAATCAGCCATAGATATGTCCCCTCCTTCTTAAATCCCTTCCCACCTTCCATCCCATCCCTCTAGGTTATCACAGAGCAGCAGATCTGAGCTCCTTGCATCATTCATCAGATGATTTTTGTATATATAATTCCAAGCATATATTAGGTGCTCAATGCATGTTTTCTAAATAGATGATGAAAGAATTTACATTAATTAAAATGGAAAATATATAATGTGTGTTGCCTAAAAATAATTTACAGATAATGGGTTTTATTTTTTAAAGTTGTAAAAAGTTTATACAAATTTAGTAATTTCTCTGTGTGATATTACTCTTTTTAATTGGAACTTTAACCTTTTCTTTTTGTATTATAGTTGTTTTTAGGAGAAATGAATAGAAATAACCAATTTTGAGGAAGCCATGGCAAAATCAAATACAAAACACAGGGTTTGTTCTCGGCAATCTTCAGTATCTTCTCTGTTAAGCTGCAGCCTGAGTGGCAGTAATTCCTCTAACTCTGGCTCTTTTCGGTATAAGGATAAACTGTACAGCTCTGCGTCTCAGGCTCTACAGGCCTATATTGATGATTTTGATCTAAGCCAAATGTGTCTTGGTGCAAGCACTGGAAAGATTAACATTGATAAATGTTCTACCAATATGCCGGAATTCTCCAGCTACATTTGTAAACCAAACAATGGTATGCTTTTATCCTTTGTTTTCTTTTTACCTATTGATTTAAAGCATTTTGAGAGATGTATAGTCTTAGAAAACTAAATGCTTTATTTTGTTTTGAAGTAAAAAATGACTTGTAATGTTGAGTTCTGCATATATTTCTTAAATGATTCTGTGATTTTTTGGTTCTCTGGAGTTTTGGGGTAGATCCTCTTTTGACTTTGGAGTAGAAGCTTATAAAATGCAACTAGTAATAGCAGATGGCTGATTCTAAACCCTTAAGCCATTCTGTTACAGTGTAATGGAAAGAGCATTGACTTGGTGGTTCTAGCTTTCATTACCTAGCTTAATGACTTTAAACAAATCTCAGCCTTTCAGAATTTATTTATTTATTTTTATTTTTAGCTTTTCAGAATTTATACTTGATCAGTTCAGTTGAGAGGATAGGGCTGTATTAATCTTCCTTGTCTCTATTCTGTGGGTCAGTAACATTCACAGGATGTTAAGGATTTTTCCTTGGTCAGATGTCCATTAGGGCTTCCCTGGTGGCTCAGTCGGTAGATTATACCTGCAATGCGGGAGACCTGGGTTCGATCCCTTGGTTGGGAAGATCCCCTGGAAGAGGACATGGCAACCCACTCCACTGTTCTTGCCTAGAGAATCCCCATGGACAGAGGAGCCTGGCAGGCTACAGTCTGTGGGGTTGCAAAGAGTCGGACACGACTGAGTGACTAAGCAGAGCACAGCACGGTATCGAGGTCCATGAAGACAAGTTTGGAAAATGTATCTGTTGATAACCCAGTTAACACTTGACTCACCTCTAGGGTGAAAAAAGTTTACATCAACTGTTAGAAGACTGGGCAGTATATTCCAGAAAGGAGAATTAGAACAGCTGTTCTGTGTATTTCAGGGTTAGCAAGCAGGAAAGCAAATTGTTTTTTCACCTAGTTTAACGACTTGTTTTTTTCCTGTGTTGCAGTTGAGTGACCGGTATTCCTGTGAGTGTATTAGTGCATTGGGTGTGTCTAGATGAAGAAACTGTAAATTAAAGAATATGAGAATATCTAGGAGGCTAGAGAGAAAAAAGTGTAGTGAGTAGTTAAATTGAAGACATGTGAAGGAAAAAAACCATATCCTATTACATCAGCCTATACCTTTCATGCTTTTAATCAAAGCTTAAGTAAAGATTAAGGGAAAACAGCAAACATGATTCTTAATTCTCATTTACTGTTGAATATTATGAAGTATTTTTATATGTGATACAAGAAGATAAACAGAATTCTGCTTTGTTTTTCAGCTTTTGAAAATCCTGATGACAAAAGACATTTATCCTTATCCTATAGCGGACAGACTCTTAATGACATAGACTCCATTAGTCTAACAACTGATGATCTATTAAAGCTTCCAGCAGATGGATCATTTTCTTTCACTTATTTTGGATCAGGTCACGGAAGTAGCAAGAAAAACAGGAAACACATTGGAAGACTGAGTTCATCTGACAGAGAAAAGAATCAGAATTTTCAAGAACCAGCTGCTCTCCAGGGCAAGGATAACTTAGATACCCCAGTTGTGTACACAAATATGAAAGGAAGGCAATGTGGTAGGCTGAAAAACCCAAAATTCATGAATAAGGCTAATAAAAGTGTTTCTGTACCTTCTTTATCTTTTTCCAAAAAATTACCTTTTAGGGACAGTTCAGAACACAATCTTGAAAAGAATTACCCAAGATGGCTCACTAGCCAGAAGTCTGACCTTAATATTTCAGGGATAACTAGTATACCGGACTTCAAGTACCCAGTTTGGCTCTACAATCAAGACTTGTTACCTGATACAGATAGTCAAAGAATATATCAAATGTTTAAAGAAGATCAATGTTCTCCTCGGCATAGTTACCAGGCACAAAGAACTTCTCGGCTAATGAATAAATTAGATTGTTTTGAATATTCCTTTGAACCATCAAACATTTCACATTCCTTGAGTGAGGATAAAGGATTACTGAATGAATATAAATGTGGTCCTGAACCTAGCCAGTGTCTGTGTGAGAACCCGCTTCTTCCAGAATCCAAAAAGCCATTCAGTGGTAATTGTTCTTTTTTTGTGTGTTTTTACTGTTTTTAGTAACTAAAGTGCTGTAAATTTGACCTAGCATCTAGGATCTGTTATATTCTTGATACAATGCTCAAGTGATATTTTTGTTTTGAATTCTTAATCACGTTTATTTATGTAGTATTCTGTGACTAGAAAAATGTCTTTATTTTTTCCTTTGTGTCACAATAAATGTCACATTTTAACATAGCTTGCTATTGTGGATATGTTTATATTCCAAATAATGTAAATTCTTGTTGCCTTTATAAGATTTTACTATGCTTTGCATTTATTTCTTTTCTTAAAGAATTAATGTAATCTTTTAAATTAGGTGACAAAATTGAATTGCTTATCCTGAAGGCCAAGAGAAATCTAGAGCATTGTACTGAAGAGTTACCAAAGTCTATGAAAAAGGATGACAGTCCTTGTTCATTAGATAAACTTGAAGCGGAAAGATCATGGGAAAATATTCCTGTTACTTTGTAAGTTAAAATAGAGAAATTATTCAGTTTTCTAAATGAAGAATGCCATGTGCACATCTGATTTAATCTTTAAGTAACTTAATGATAATTAACAATGGTAGTATCATGGTATTTTTACAGAGCATAACTTTGTGTTTGCTTTAGATCGCATTTTTCATTAGTTACCACAAGATGGTGGTAACTTTAGGTACCTTATATAACTTTTGTCTTTGTTACATGATCCTTTCGCTGCACTAGAAAATATTGATATATGTTTAATAGGAGGAATTAGAACCAAAAGCAATTATTTTGCAAATGGAGAAGGCTATTAAAATTTTACTACTTTCTTTTTTTACTTTTAAGTTTTTTCTCCCTCTATATGTTCTCTATATTTTAGAATACTCCTTTCTCTTCATTTACATTTTAATATTTTTCAATCATTATTTTCCACAAATGATGGTATCATTTTTGTTTGGTAAATGTTTGAAGTTTCTAAGAGTGTTTTCATTTGTGTGCTAAACCTTTCTGTGATATAGTTGCTCAGAATAATTTAAAGTGTTTACCCATGAATGTGAGTGTAGAGGAAGAGTCTCGGAAAGCTTCTTTTCTTAGTGATATTAATTCCATGTTAGAAATGCATTCTTTGTAATCCTATATCCTGTCCTAGGCTCTGATAATTTAATATCTTCAGTTGTCTAAACCTTCATTCTGTTTAGAGTTTATTTCCTGACTCCTTCTTTGATTACTTCTCATTTGAGTGTCTTATTTTCTTAAATGTGGACATTGACTGTAATTGCAGTTTGGAATCTTGATTCTGTCATTTCCTTGCTGAGATTTTGTACAGGTTGCTTCTACTTTGGAGTTGTCAGGATTCAGTTGATTAGAAAATAAATATAAGGTACTTAGGACAGTTTCTGATCTATGACACTCCCTTGTAAATTGTAATAGTGGTGGTGATCATCCAGAATATTTTTTGTTTGTTCAGCTTCATTTCTCAATGGTTGGTTCATTAATGTGTTAAAAAACAAACAAACTAGGATTAATAATTAGCTCTCTTAATTCTTAAAGTTCTCTTATTTTTCATATTTACTAATTTCTTATTTTCTTATCAGTTGGTTGTATTGTATCTGTATTTGTAAAATCCTATATATAGGGTGAGCAGATATCAGAGGTGCTTAAATTGAGTAAAGTTTTTTAATATACTAAATGTATTTTGTAATTAGATACTATGACTTCTGACTTGTATAATTATCGTTTATGGTTTGCCCTAGTACCATCATATTATGATGGATATGTTTTACATAAAATTATTGATGGTGTGATAAGGAATAGATCTGACTTAAGTGTGATATTGACAAATTATTAATCTGTCATCAAAAACAAAATTGACTAGGTAATAGTGTACTAAAAGATAGAATAACCACAGCCAGAAAATTGTTTTTTTGGTTTAACTTTCTGTAATAGAAAATGTCAGACAAGTACAAAAGTAGAGGAATAGCATGATGATTCCATATATATCCAGCACTCATCTTTTATAATCAGATAAATGCTTTTTTGATGATAGTTGGATGTACAAACTCTTTGTTAAAGAATGGGAGGAAAAGCTACTTGGGAACAAGAAAAAGTTCATAGTAAATTACAAATCAGATGAGTGAATAATGAAGAACTGCTAATTACCGAGAAAAAAATGTGCATTATGATGTTTAAGTGTTTTAAGAGTCTTAGATATGTGAGTACTTGAATAAGAAACACATATTGATATATAAATGAGAGATAGAATGAGTTTATTCTCTGCAGCTAATGGATTTTTGTTTTGAGAAAATTTTTACTTTTGCTAGGGATGCACTTTTCTTCCCCTTGAACATTAAGAAAAAAACTTTCATTTATTGAACTTCTTTTAAATGTCCCAGGTATGGAGAGTTAAATTTATGTAGTACATGAGATAAGAAGGACTGTGAATGTAGAAACTGAAGTGAAGGTAAAGTTTTGTGAAGTCATACCGGGAGTGAGATTGGGAGTTGAACTCAGGAATTTTAATTTCAGAATTAATCCTTCTCTCACTTTAGTCTGTCCTTAGTGCCAGTTCTGGAGGAGAGTCTGTCCTGTTGCTTTGATGTAGAAGCAGCATGTAGTTCCATCTTAATAGAAACTTATAAATTTGTGGGGGCTTTGTGTATTAATGTTGAGTGACCAAAAATGTTTAATTGGAAAAATGTACTGCTTGTTTCAAACAAATGAGCTTTTGGAGGATAAGTATATTTGAAGGCTCATTTATTTAATTAAAGACTAATGTCTTCAGTTTCTTTATATTTTTCCTTAAAGCTTTACAGGAAAAGCAAGGAGATAGGGAGCGATGAAGGAAGAAGTTTAGGGAGAAGATGAAGGAATTATCAAGCAACATCCATAGGAATCCTATCTATAATGGTTACTTCATGGTGACCATTTTAAATGATAACCGTCAGTTATATACTGTCTAATTTTTATCAATTGGGAACTTATATGCTGTCTTGTATCCTTAAATCCTAGCAAATCTCCTGTTCCTGTTAACACTAATGATAGTCCTCAACAAATTGCAAAGACAAAGTATGCTAATGAATTCCTTGAAGATTTTTTAAATGATGATAATCAGGTGGGTGATATTAAATCTTTTTATCTTATTAAAGGAATATTTATGACTAATTTATAGATATTAATTTCTAAGTTATTTGGATATTATAAAACAAAAAATGGCTCAAATCCTCTCTTCCCCAGCACATATCCGTAAGACCATCACTCCTAGAATTACTGATAATATTGGTATTCTGAAGTAGAGGGACCTGGGATTGAACTCTCTGGGGAGCCTAAATTGTCATTACAGTGGTTTCTTTTTTTTTCCCCCTGGAAAACATGTAAAACAGCACCTTACAGAGTAAGTTATATTTTCCCATAGGGCAGTTGCTTATTGAGAGTTGTGTTTCTAAGAGACAATTATACATCTGTTTAATTTAAAATGGGAAATTTATTACTCAGCTTTATAAAATCAGCACATGTACATCTTGCAAGTAATCCTGAAATAAAGTGTAAATGTTTATATATATACATAAGGAATGATTATATGATTTAGAATTTTAATTCATGGCTGTTAAATATTGAATACACTTTTGAGATACTGACATCTGGAAGATTTGAGAGATTGAACATTCCAGACAAAAATTAGCTAAAAATTTTAATATATATCTTTTCTTTAAGTGAAATTTACTAGAGAAAGTAGAGGTTGTCAGAATATGTCTGACCTTAGTGCTCTAAGAAGATGCTATAGCAAATGCTGGGTAAGTGAAACTTAATTATCAAATATTTATTTGCCAGATAAATTTGAGTACCAAACACTTTTCTAGGAATTGTATTCCTAATAGTGAATAAAAGAAGAATCCTTGCCTCTTGGATTTTTTATTCCAAGTTGGACAGAGGAGCTATATCAAAATGAAATAGGTAATGGTGATTGAATAATAACAACAAACAATAATATATAAGTGCTGTGCTCAGTCATGTCTGACTCTTTGCAACCCCATGAGCTACAGTCCACCCGTCTCCTCTGTTCATAGGATTTCTCAGGCAAGAATACTAGAGTGGGTTGCCATTTCCTACTCCAGGGGATCTTCCCAACCCAGGGATTGAACCTGTGTCTCCTGTATTGGCAGATGGATTCTTTACACCATTGTGCCACCTGGGAAGCCCATGTATAAAGGAGAATCTTATAGATATTGTGAAGAAAAACTGATTGAGATAGAGAAACGAGGGCAGAGAAATTTTAGCTGGAGTGGGCAGGAACGAACGGCCTCTTGTGAGGTGATGTTTGCACCAAAACCTAGAATGAGGGAATAAGCCATATGTGTACTCAGAGGGAGATAACTTTTCATTTAGAGGGAATAGTAAGTGCAGAAACCCTAAAGCAGAAAAATGTTCAAGGAAAATCAGAGTCCAGTCAGTGTAGCTCAGTCAGAATGAGCAAGGAAGAATGTTTAAGAGATAAGATGGTAACCAGGAGTCAGATCGTATAGGTAAGTAAGCAGTGGAATGAAGATTTTACCTTTTAAGTGAGATGAAAAGTGCCTGAAGTACTTCGGAGGAATGAAATGATCAGATCTACATTTTAAAATATAAAGTGGCAGTGGTATGGAACATAGACTTGAGAGGAGCTGGGGAAGGACAAGGAACCCAGTTAGGAGGTTTTAGCCGTCTTCCAGAATAGGGATTGTAAAGACTTGGGTTAGGTGGGAGCATTAGAAGTGGTCAGAAATAGTTAGACTTGAAATGTGTTCTTAAGGTGACTGGGTAGGATGGAGACAGAAGATTCAAAGGGTGAGTCCAAGATGTTTGAGCCAAGCAACTAAAGCAGTGAGTGGTACAGTTTACTTAGTTGAAGTGAGCCCTGGTAGAGGAACAGATCTGCGTAAATTTTGTAAAGTTTGAGATGGGTGACCATTAAATACTAGCCAGCCAATCTCTTTTCTTTTGCCTTTACACAGACACCACCTCACTACCACTGTGTTTCTTAATTTTTAAATAGTTCTAAGTTTATAGAAGGTTGCAAAAATAATACAGATAATTCCTGTCACCCTTCTCTCAGCTTCCCTAATGTTAACATCTCACTGACCATAGTGTAATTTTCACATTGGCATAATACTGTTACTTAAACCACAGACGTTATTCTGATTTCACCAGTTTTCCTGCCAATGTCCTGTTGTAAGATCTAGCATTGCATTTAGTTGTCATATCTCCTCAATCTGCTTCAGTCTTCACAATTCCTCAGTTTTGTCTGTCATGATCTTGACACTTTTGAAGACTTAATGGTCAGTTGGTTTTTTCCTGTAGATTGTTCCTCAGTGGGGTTTATCTGAAGTTTACTCTTGATTAAAATGGGGTTATGAATTTTTGGCAAGAATGCAACAGAAATCATGCTGTGCCCTTCTCAGTGCATCATATCAGAGGGGTCATGTTGTCGTTGATAATGTTGATAATGTGTCTTAGTTCGGGCTGCTGTAGTAAATATGCCATAGACCAGGTGGCTTAAACAACAGACATTATTTCTCACGTTTCTGGAGGCTAAGAAGTTCAGATGAAGGTGTCTGGTGAGATCCTGCTTCCTAGTTTTCAGGTGGCCATCTGCTTGTTTCCTCATGTGGCAGAGAGCAGAGAGGGAGCAAGCTTTCTGCGTCTTTTCCTGTAAGGGCACTAATCCCGCTCGTGAGAATTCCACCTTCATGACCTAGTTACTTCATAGAAGCCCCTCCTCCAAGTGCCGTCATGTTGGGATTAATTCACATTGCACATTTGAATTGTAGGGGGTACACACATTCAGTCCAGAGCAGTATACTGATAATGATAATATGTAATTATCTTAGAAATTTATTTTTATATTTATTTATAGATAATTTATATTTATTATAGGTAAACCTATAATAATATGTTAGTACTGGTAATATTAGTCTTGAACATGTGCCTACTGGCTTTCTCTTTAGTAAAATTACGGTTTCCTCTTGTTAATTAATAAATGTCTTAGGGGAGATGCTATGAGACTGTGCAAGTATTAATAGTCTCAAACTTCCATCCACTGTTTTTAGCATCATTGGTGGATCTTGTTTTTTCGTCTGAATTATTAGTTGAAGTTCTTGTGTAATGAGCTCTTCCTCCCTCCCCATTTGTAAAACTGTTTTTATTGGGACTCAGATTTTTTTAAAACTTTATTTTATATTGGGGTGTATCTGATTAACAATATTGTGAAAGTTTCAGGTGAACAGCAAAGGGACTCAGCCATATATATACACGTATCCATTCTCCCCCAAATTTCCCTCCCATCCAGGCTGTTACATAACGTGGAGCAGAGTTCCATGTGCTGTACAGTAGGTCCTTGTTGGTTATCTGTTTTAAATATAGCAGTATGTACATGTCCATCCAAACTCCCTAACTATCCCTTCCCCCCAACCCCCCTAGCAACCATAAGTTCGTTCTCTAAATCTGGGGACTTACAGATATTTAATTCTAGGTTTGAAAGAAAAGTGAAAGTGAAGTTGCTCAGTCATGTCCGATTCTTTGTGACCCCATGGACTGTAATCTGCCAGGCTCCTCCGCCCATGGGATTTTCCCAGCAAGAATACTGGAGTGGGTTGCCATTTCCTTCTCCAGGGGATCTTCTCCAGGGGATCTTCCCGACCCAGGGATGGAACCTGGATCTCCCACATGGCAGGCAGACTCTTTATCGTCTGAGCTACCAGGGAAACCTGGTATTACTTTCTAGGTTTACAATATAATATTATTAATTCGTTGCTTAAATTGTTCCAGTTTAGGCCGTAAGAGTAGCTTCAGGTTGGCTCCTGTGTCCTTTTGACATGTCCCTATCATTTTTTGAGGACTACTCTGAGGAGCCATGGTTTCTTTTTATTTGAAAACTGTTTAGAAACTAAGATCTAAGCATGAGGTGCGCTGATTGCTCCTGGGTTGTTCTTTATGCTAGACTTTCTCAGCAGGCAGACTTAGAAAACATGTTTGCTAACCCACATATACACGTATACATATTTCTATGTCTATTTACATATGTATTAATATATTTTATGTGTAGGTGTAAAATCATGAGTTCATACTGACACCAATTCCAGTTCAATACCACAGTATTAGTTTCAGCCCTTTCTGTTCTTTATTTGTAACTTCTTTCTCCTCTGGTAAGAATCTCTGCTGTTACTATCTATAATAGATTTACTTGTTTTTTCAGTGTTAGCATATGCATAGTTTCAGAATTGCTGTAAGAAATAAATTTACTAGCTAAGTTATATTGTTTGTGTGCGATTCTGTTTGTCTTTGGGGCTTCCCTAGTAGCTCAGACAGTAAAGCATCTCCTGCACGACTGAGCGACTAACGCACACAGACACACTTTTTGTCTTTAGCTGCACAGTATCCAGTCAACGTATTCTTTTCCAAACGTACCTTGGTTAATTATTTTCTGCTCAGCTCCTTTCAGTGTGGTCATGTCATTGGTTTGTAATACTCTTAGGTCATTTTTTTATTGTGTAAATTGGGTTATTCCCACATTTTATGTGGTTTAAATGGTTGTTTTTTGAATATATGAAACAGTACTATAGTTCTAAGAGTCAAAGCTATATCAAAAGATGTATACCAAAAGATGTACTCAGAGGCATTCACTACCAGGATTTAATGCCAAGTCTCAGAACAAATTCTATCAAATGTACTGAATAGCATTTATTAAACATTCATTCATGAATGACACATAACAGTTCATATAATCTGTTTTTTTTAGTTTTCTCGTTTTTGGTACTCTGGCCACAATTTTGCCTGAAAAGCTCACTCAAGGCAGACACCAAATTTCAGAGGCAAGCTTTTGTAACTTTTATGGTTAGTATTAGCAACTAGAATTTCTTCTAAACCAGTGACTGGATGCAGATCATTTAGAGATAATGCCTCAAGTGCTGTCTCCGAGGTTGTTAGGAGTATAAGCCAAACTGAATCCTTATGCTGTTTCTTTTTCTTCTTTTTTAAAATTTTGGTAAAGTATTCATAATATTTTGACCATTTTTAAGGATATAGTATATAGTTCTGTGCAGTAAGTATCTTTACATTGCTGTGTACCCATCACCTCTATCTATTGCTAGGACTTTTTTATCTTTACCCACTGAAACTCTGTACTCATTAAACACTTAACTACTCACGCCTGTTTACCTATATACCTGTTTACTACCCTCTGCTGGCACTGTTCTACTTGCTCTTGATAAAGTTGATTATTCTGGAAACCATGTATGTTTTAGTCTGCTGAGGCTGCCATAACAAAATGCCATAGGCTAGGTGGCTTAAACAACAAATATTCAGTTCTCACAGTTTTGGAGGCAGGATTATCTAAGATCAAGATGCTAACTTATTATTTTACTGGTGAAGGCCCTTTCCCTAACTTGCAGACAAACCACCTTCCCACTGTGTCCTCACATGGCCTTTCCTTGGTCTCCTAATTCAATGGTTGTCAGGGTCCCACCTTTATGACCTCACTTAACTTAATTACCTCCTTATAGTCCTGTCTCTCAATACAGCCACATTCATAGTCATGAATTCTGGGGGTGGTGGCAGGGGTGGAGGACACAAATTGAATCCATAGCATAGTATAAGATGAATTGTACTATATTTTTCTTTTTGTTATTGACTTATTTCATTTAGTGTAATGTTGTCAAGGTTCATCCATGTTGTATTAGAATTTCCTTCCTTTCTTAGAATGAAGAGTACACCATTGTGTATTTGAACTGCTAGTTCTTGTTCAGTTGATAGCTTCATTTACACACTTGAAAGGAGCATGTTGGCTTACCTGCTTTCTAAGGACCTTTCACTTGTAAGAATCTATGATTTTAAATGTGGTAAACGAATATGTTGCAAATGTAAACATGCACCATTCATTGTAAAAGAACAAGGACTAGAAAGTATATGCCAACATTTTAATAATGATTGTCTTTAAGTGACTCCATCTGGGGGCTGGGTAAGAGGAGGTTGAGTTACAGTTTTGATTAGGTGAAACACTTTATTGACATGTATTATTTGGATTTTGCATTAATTTTATATTGTGGGGAAATAATGCAGAATATAACTTTTCCCCTTATGAATTTGAGTGGTTCATGTGTTTTAACTTTAGAGCTGTACCCTTTCTGGAGGGAAACATCATGGACCTGTTGAAGCCCTGAAGCAAATGTTATTTAATCTTCAGGCAGTGCAAGAAAGTTTCAATCAGAATAAAACTGCAGAGCCAAAAGGAGAAATTAAACAAGTAAGCATAAACTTAATTTATGAATTGAAATCTATGAATGCAAATTGAGATCTGTGAAGGATACGATTTCCTCCTAGATCTTTTTGTAGTTTTTCCCTCTAGTTTTATGTTAATAAGCATGGTATATAGTGAACAAATATTTAGAGGCATACTTTAGGACTGTTGCAAAATAAAGTTATATTTTTAGAATTAATAGTATATATATATAAGCTTTACTGAAAATTATTTACTAGATTTATTTCCTTGGGAATACAGACAATATTTCTTAATGTGTTCTTATTAATCACATATTAAATAACATTTAAGTTTGTAATTATATAACATTTTCACTATTTCATTATATTTGGTGTTTTCAATAATAGATCTCAGAAGATGATCTCTCTAAATTACAGTTGAAGGAAAGTATGGCTCCTATTACTAGGTCACTTCAAAAGTAAGTGTTCTCTGTTAATTTCTGAGTATGTTATGAATACAAATCTGTTTTAGTCATTGCTTTGATTGAAATCAGAAGGTTACAGGATGGACTTAAGTAGCTCTAAGAAGGAAGAAATGTACTAGGTATATTTAAGCTTCCTGGAGTATGTTGTTTAACCCTCAGACTTTTCTCTTAAACGTTTGCTATTCTCTATCTAAAATATTCTTAGGGCTTAATGAGATAACTGTGGACACCTAAAATATAATAGCTGTGAATGGCCTGGAGAAATTTTCCTTTTCCCTTCTGAGTAATATCAACAATTTGAGAGAGCAATGGTGTGAATATTCTGGAAGGACAACTTGTGCTTGAGATGTGTTGTCCTGTGTTCTCTCTAGAAGAGGTAAATAACTGTATCATTGTTTGATGTATCTCCACAGAAATCTAAAGTGAGTATAATGCCCTGGATGTAAAGATAGGTCCAAATGCCCTAAGGTGTTAATCTACTTATTTTCTTAGTTCCATTATCTTAAAAGTTGGAAAGAATGCAATTCTTTCCTATAGTCATGATATTGATGGAAGAGAAGGTTATATTTTAGGGATTTGGTTGTGTGAATATGAAGTGCCCTCAAAAGATGGAATAGGCAGTTTAGTTAATGCTAAGATTAAAATTTTTTACTTTGTAACATTATTTTGCTTGGCTGTAAGTGGGCTAGACAAATACTGACTACCGTTTGTCTTTTCAGAATTGCTTAGGATTCTTTTATGTAAGGAAGCAGTGGAAAAGTGAAACCCTAGACTTGTAAACTTATAATTGTCATGAGAAAGATATGTATCTCATTTTTGTTTTCATACTTTAAAAAGTATGTATGGATTTCTGCCACTATTCTAGGTAGAAATAATGCCTCTTCCTTTGTTGCTTGCCATAGTCTTGGCTATAATGTTTCATATCTAATAGGGTTCAGTGAGTAGTGATACTAATAACTAATCTTTATTGAACATTTACCAAGTATCAGTATTCTTAGTGCTTTGTATGTAATTCATGTGATTTTTACAACCCCGTGAGGTAAGTACTATTATTTGCTCCATAATACAGATCAAGTAATAAAGTAACTTGCTCAAGGCTGCCTGGCTAGTAAAACAGCACTGGAATTCAAACCAGACAGATTCTACAGTCTCTGTTCCTAATACTACTCTCATTAATGATAGTGGTGCATTATCCTTTTAGTCTCTGTGCAGTACCTCAGTTGATTATCTTGGATAAAGACCTCCTTCTGCTTTAAAATTTAAAGTAGATGACCTTAAGCTTTCCACAGTTCTTAAAAACATTGATATTGAACTTGTGTCACAAGACTTGTGTATTTCCTGAGTTGAAAGTACGTAGCCCAGAAGATGTTTTTCTTGGTGGAAATGAACTCTGAACCATACGTAGTTAACCACAAAAATTGATACTGATTGTACAGTTGCTTTTACCATTTTCTATAATTTTTTTTAATAGTAGTAACTTTTTTCTAGCTTAGACCATCAGTAATCTTGTCTACAGAATGCCAGTTTTAGAGAGTAAGAGTCCAGTTTTGTTAGATGGGTCTTAGCTGTTGATTCTTTTGGATTAGCTGACGCAACCTTAATTTGGCTTTTATTTTACATTTTGAAAGTATTATCAGTAAGGCATTTGTAGTATTATGAAGTAAGTTTAGATTTATGAAGAAAGCATGTCATTTCCCCTCTCCCCCTTATTTTCAGTCTTTAGATAGACTGTTTTAAGGACAACTTAAAATTAATTCAATCTCAGAATTTCTCTTACAAGACTGCAAAGTAGCCGTTTAGGATTATGGTCATCTTTTCATACTTAAAAGGAACCCAACTTTTGCAGAAGTTATAGGTTGTATTTTAGGAGCTTTAGTTACTTTTCTAGGGTGTTTCTCCCCAATCCTCAAATAACTGGATTTTCTCACAGTTTGGATTGCTAACCAGTTCATTAAAATATCTTTCATTAGCTTTAGGAAACTGCAGGATCTTGGTATGGGTTCTGTTTACTCCCCTGGACACTCAGTTTTCTTAGGTTCTCCTATTAGAAATAACAGAAAAATGTTCATTGGACCTGAAGTATAAATGGCTGATACAGCTTAAGGTGTTATTTTTTCCAGAAAGATTTTGCTTTTAGTAGGAATCAAAGTTATATTTGTTTTGTATCCCTATAATACTTAGTTTTGTCTTATGTGTTTACATATTAAAGTTATCATCTTTAAGCAAATGAAAGAATTGGTTTTTGAGCCAGTACCTTTTCTAGGATCTTTTATTATGTCGTATAAGCTTAGGATGGTTGTAAAAAATGAGCAATTGCATATTGTTCACATACTATAAAGGTGAGCAATGGTGGATGATTGCAGAATTATCAGTCCTCCAAAAATAATTTGGTTTTGGCCTCAGGACATGTAATTTTATATATTAATTGGAGATGAATGTGTAAGAATTCTCAATAATAAAGGTCATGCTGTGAAGACCATGCTTAGTGATAGCTGGAAAATTGTCTTGTTTCTCAGATCTCCTTTCCTGCTCAGTTTTCTGGTGTTCATTCTATACTAGGGATAGACAGAATTAGCTCTCAGACTTGCAAAACATGACCCTAAAGCAAAGATTTTTCTTTGTTCTAATGTGCCCGTATGTTACTTAGATCTAGAAAATAGTAGGCAGTTTGTCCAGAAAAGCCTTTTGTTCAGTTCTTGCTGAATACTAGGCTGAATATTGGTCAGTAAACATAGTCTTTAAGAGAACAGCCAATATAGTAGTATTAATAGAAACGTAAATGCAAGATATCAATAAGTAAATTAAAATATAGCTGAATTGTCATCATATAATCAGTGTTACTGAGTTTCTGGGGATTGATTTGTATGTATTTGAATGGTTACTGGTAGATGCATTGTCAAAATAAGAAATGAGTTTTTAAATTTCAGTTTTTAAGGTGAATGATTACCCAGTGTTGTAATATAATCCTTAAGTTGATCTTTTCCCCATTAACGTGCTTTTTCACTTTTTGACAGAAGAAAATCAAGAAAAATTTCCTTCTGCAGTTTTATCCTTCCCTTCTCCCTTACTTTCCTTTGAAATACCAGTCACTTTTGATAGTCTCTTTTCTAAGCTTTATTCTCAAAAGAGTTAGATGAAAGAAACTGCCAACTGATTGTGTAACTGAGGTAGAGCCACTAAAGGTTTCATATTTCTACTTAGCTTTTGTATTCCTTTCCTTTATTACCCACCCCCCCTCTCTACCTGACATTGTGTTTTAAAGGCGTAAAATATACTACATGGGATTAGAAAGGAAACCAGTTACAGTGAATTAATTATGAAAATATTTAAATACATTTCTGATTAGTAATAATATATGCTTCTCTTTATTGCATTTAAAATAAGACAATACATTTAAAATACAGGTAAGTTAAAACTCATTTTGTAAAAACGTGTATTATTGTGAAAGCCTTTTGCATAACTTGAATAAAAGCATTAACCATTTGTGTGGTCTTTTACTTAACCTTTCACATGTTGATCAGCAAACAGAGAATATTGGAAGACATTGATGTCTGGGTCACCACTGAGACTTCACTGTTTGGTGGCTCAACAACTAGACTTAAAATTTTCTAATAGTTACCTAGTTATGTCATATGAACTTCTAGACTGAGACAGAAAGAATAAGAGTAACTGTGTTACAGCAGTGGATTTAATAACTTGTAATTTTGTAACTATTATATAAACTTGTAATTTTGGAATAGTCATGAGTATAGAACATACCTGCAATGACTTATGTGATATGAAAATATCTCTGACTTCTGTGGCATGTGAGATCACTTTGGTCTGTTGCTTACATTCATAATGGAAGGAAATGCTAATTTAGAGATAGCATTTAGTGAAAATAAAGATAATTTTTTTTCCCCATCCCATTGTATAGATCTTCAAATCTAAAGAATCTGTGGTCCTCCAATTTGTAAACAATGAGATCGAATTCTAGCCTCTTGTCTTTCTGTATCTTGAATCACAACCTGAAAAGAAAAAGGAAGATAAGCCCCAAGTATTATATTTACAGATTGTATTCTTCCTCATAAATGTGTCTAGGAAGAAGAAAATTCTTTAAGTAGAGATTATTATAGGATGTAGAAATAATAAAGTCTAGTTTTACCTCTAATTGCTTAGTAACCCTGGATGAGTTATTGTCATTTAGTTAATGAAGATGACAGTCTCAAAAATTAACAGAAGCTGTTGAATGGGTGTCAGAATTCAGATTCTTACTACATTTGAGTGTCTAAGAAGTAGAGTACAGGGAAATAGATACGATGTAATATAGTAATTAACACTACTAGTTTCCTCCATCTTCTTACTCTTGGTAAAGTGGAGGGTGTATTTTATTTATTATACATCATTGTAACTTCTCACTAATTTCTCACCTTAGAGATTACTTCATGTCATAAATGTTATATTATTTCTGTTTTTCTTAGTCTCTTGTTTACAAGAGACATATTTTTGGATGGTTGATTAACATTTTCTGAGTGATCCTCAAGGATCTGAAAGGTAGGGGAGAGGGAAAGCTGGAAGAATACTTTCAGAGGAAGACTGGAAAGTTAAGGGTCCCTGTCTTCTTGGTTTGTCTGAGGAATGATTGGGAAGACCAGGTTGCTGGTATAATACTACATTATTCAATGTAATTGTCATTTGTTTTCCCCATGCTCAATAAAAATGAGTTTTCCTCAAATGTAACTGATTCTTTAGTGCTATTTTTAAAATTTTAGCTGCTTTGAATGTATATGCTAAAAATGAATTATGTCCTTTATTTCTTAAATGATATACTTAGTATATCAGAAGGCATCATCTCTCTCTGAAAATCACATGGAAAAGATGTTCTAAGTGTGATACAAATGATACCTGTTATTGTTTTTTATTAGGCTACTTGGTACACTTAAAAAAGAAAATCTTTAAATGTCAAAGATAAGTTTTTATCTGTTTATAGAATTTTAGATGAATTACTTTAGCCCTGAGTTATTCAGATTGCAAGGTTTCATAAAGAAAAATTTTCTTAGTTTTGATGCTAAACATATTCCATAAGTTTATCTCTTATACTGATTTTGAAGTTAATAAACAATGTAATGACCATTTCTTACTGTCTGCATTACCTATTCAGTCCTTGATGTTGGTTGATAATGTGTTTTATACTTTTTAATGAAGGGCTTTGCACCATTTATCTCGCCTGAGAGACCTGGTTGATGATACCAGTGGGAAACAGTCACCGAAAATATGAAGAGGAAAATAAAAGTTTAACCAATAAATAGTCACCACAGAACAAAATGTATTTTTTTCATATCGCTTAAACTGACAAAGTTAACTATAAGCCATACGTTATTCTGTGATTGGTTCAAGTATTACATATTTTTTAAAAACCAGACTTGAATACGTCCATATATTTTTTTGTGGCCTCTCTTCATTTTGTGCCAAAATACCAGAGGTGAATTGGGAGGACCCATAGTCCTAGTCTGACTTTGGTCTTCAGGCTATCATATGTCTAATAGTCAAAGATGGATGTTTTCTGTTCTTGAAGGTAACATGGACTTAAACCTTCTTCAGCATCCTCAGGATTTTATCATCTGGTTCTGGATCATTTAGAAGCTTTTCCTGATTTCTATCCAAAATCTCTTAATTAAATAGGCTCATAAAGTTAGCATCCAACATAAGGAGCTTAAGGAATATCAAAATTGTTGATGTATCTTATCCACATGGAAGTATGTTACTTTCAGGTCTCATAAAGCAAACATTTAAGAATATGTTGTATTTGCAAATAACATTGATGGAGTGCTAAAAGGAATGTTTTATATTGTGAATTCCAGGAAAACCTCATTTAATTAATGCTTTGATTTTATGTGAGATAATCTGACAGTACTTGACAGTTTTTAAAACACTTTGCGGGGGATATTTAAGAATTTAATATTTTGATATTTCTTAGATTTAAATTTTGAGGTTAGCTCAAACTAGTAAAAACTATTTGACCAATTGCTTTATGAAATTTGGTAACTGAAATGAATATGGAAAATCAGTTAACTATATTAAAGCTATTTTGTAAATGCTGAACTTTTATTTAAAGCAATCTATAGTCTTGAAGATTTGTCACTAGGTAGAACTAAACAAAGCTCTCTAATTTTGCAACTTCTGCCAAGTGAGCTTCTGATGAGCAGGAAGTATGTTTACTAACAAAGAAGAAATAAGTCAAGATGTGGTGAAGTGTATTAAAAAAGCCTGATGAAATTAAAGAGTATGTTTGTATGTATACAAATTAACACTACTCAAATTTTGGAGCATTTTTTGCTAGTACCTTTACTGTCAAGAATTTCTAAGCACATTGGGTCAAAGAATTCCTGCCCCCCCACCACCTCAATTTAAAACACCATATAAGACCTTTGTTACAGAAATTACATGTCAAAGACTGTAGAGTGAATCCTGTCTTCCCCTTGCCGAGTGAGTCAGAGTCACTACTGTTCTTTTTGCCCAGTGTGAGAGTCACTTGCTAGTAAGTTTGTTTTGTTTACTCTGGATGTGTTTTTGCCACCGACACACATTCAATTTTCTGATTACCGTCTTCTGCTTCACAGCAACTAGTTTGCATGCAATGAAACAAGACATTACTTTGATGATTGTGATGTGGTTGGCCGTTAAGTGTGAATGGATTGATTTTAAGTTGGATGAATTGAGCTTTTTTTAAGTGGATGAATTAATGGATCTGAGTTGAGCATGTTTCAGTGAAATCTAGGATTTGATGAATTCTAAAGGCACAGCAGATACAAGATAATTATGTATTACATGTTGATCAGACATATATTTAATGTACATAGACGGAATCTGCAAAGGGACTATGCTTAATGACTCTCTGTAACACTGATTTGGTTAGTGCTTCATTTGCAAAAACATATCTCCTAATACTAAATAAGATAAACTTGTTCTAGAATTTTAACTAATATTTTAAGAAACTTGATGATACTTATCCCAAAGTTTTTTGTATTAAGGAAGTTTTAAGTTTTTTAGCAAAAAGAAACTTTTAATGATTAATTGTAACCTTTAAAAAAATATCAATGATGCAGTAAGAAAAATGTAAATGATAAATGTTCAATAAATTATTAAAGGAATTTAATTGAATATTTTAGCATTTTTTTGAGATTTCCAAAGGAAAAAAGGAGACATCAGTATTGAGACAACTGAGTTGGGAATTTAAGGCAATTAGATTTTAAAAATAGCATTGTGAATATAAGGCTTTATCAACCCTTTTCTCTCTTTTAGGTGTATTGAAAAATAATGAATAGAAAAAGTGATAAAACTTTAATGACATTTCAAGTTTTTAATTGAGTGAAAAAATTGAACAAACCTAATTACAAAAGTTATTTGAGATCCAGGGATAAAACTGTGATGAATATGTGAAGACTTGAACTTAACTACATTTTCTTTATTATCAGTAGGAACTCTTCAGTTTTTTCTGGGATAATTCATTTCAGATTCATAGAGATTTCTGACCACATTGAGGAACACTGTGTTGGGTTCATTTGGGTTATGTGTTTCTCTCTCTAGTTTTGTTATTTCTTGTTGAAATTTATGAATGTGGGTTTTGGGTATTTTGTATATTTAATGTTTGGGATAATGTTAAATCATAAATGTAAATCATATGTAGTTATACCAAAATGTTGCCTGAAGATAAGTCATGGCAAGATTTTCTTCCCCTGATGTTTTGCATATGTGGAATCACTCACAGTTTTGATTTTATGTTTCCTCTTTTTCTGTCCTGCTTTTCACAATGTCTCAAAATCTCTTTGGTAGAAGTGCTCTCAGAAGTAAACTTGCCAAGGGGTGGGCTGAATTGGGGGTTGGGATTGACCTATATAATACACTGTGCTGTGCTTAGTCGCTCAGTCATGTCTCACTCTCTGCGGCTCCACGGACTGTAGCCTGCCAAGCTTCTCTGTCCGTGGGGATTCTCCAGACAAGCATATTGGATGGGTTGCCATGCCCTCCTCCAGGGGATCTATCGAACCCAGGTCTCCCACTCTGTAGGTGGGTTCAGTGCCTTCGGAGCCACCAGGGAAACCCAGGAATAATGGAGTGGGCAGTCTATCCGGTCTTCAAGGGATCTTCTGACCCAGGAATGGAATGGGAGTCTCCTGCATTGCAGGCAGATTCTTTTCCCGGCTGAGCTACCAGGGAGGCCCATATGATACACTCCAGTGTATAAAGTAGGTGACTAATGAGAACCTAGTACAGCACAGGGAAACCGCTTAGGGCTCTGTGGTGACCTAAATGGGAAGGGAATCCAAAAAAGGGTGTGTGTACAGTAGGTTCACTTTGTTCAGAAGCATCGTACACAACATTGTAAAGCAACTGTTTTCCAATAAAAATAATTAAATGGCTAAAAGGCAAGTAGCATGAAAGGGAGCAAAACTGATGTATGGCTAAGATCTTTTTTGAACAAAAACCTAATTTTTTATCTTCCCAGTTTATTCTACATTGTCCTTACTGTAGACCAGACCTGACCAACTCTCTGTGTAGCAGCCTCTTTACTGAGACTAGTTCATTTGCCTCCTAATACTTGTTTCAACCTTAACCATTCTTCCCCTCATTTTTGGCTCAAAGATATCCTAACGAGTCTTTGCAAGACACTGTTATGCACACCACTACTGAAATCTTACTGATTTATTTCAGCAAGTTTGCTGTAGCTAAATTGCTTTACTCAGATTCTCCCAAACTTCATAGGTATGTTTTCATTTTCACCTTTGTACATATTGTTTCCCATACTTGAAATACTGTGCAATTTCTTTAAAGCTCTGACAGAGTTTATCATTTATTCCCCAAACACTTAAACCTTCCAAACTCTGGTAGGTTGGCTCTCCTTTATCTTTCCCCACCACGTGTTTAACTGTTAGATTTCTTACTTTAAGTGTTGGATGTACCTCTTGTAGCAGAATTTGTATCCCAGGGGAGAAAATGTCTTAAAAAATACGAGGTTGATTTTGTTTTGTCTCCTTGATAGTGTCTCTTACATAGTGATGTAATAACCAGAGACATGTTAAATTGATTATTTTAAGCCAGGTTTCCCGTGTAAGATTGTAAATTCATGGTAGAAACCACATCCTTTATGTGATGTCCTACAAATCCTTTTTAAAATGAGGTAAATTAAACCTATTTTGGAAGAGGTTTCTTTTTTGTTACTGCAGTTTATCAAACAAGGTTAACATTTAGGTATTTTGGGTGACTTGGCTGTAAGCTTTCTAACGTCTTGAGCCTTCAAGACTTTTACGGTTTTTGGGTTTTTCTGTATTCTGCATTTCATCCGGTACATGACCTATGTTACAGATCCGTTCCCCAGACTAAGTCTAGGGAAGCTTTCAGTGACTGGTTTTCATTTTGTTGCTTCTGTGAGCCTGGCTAGATGGGAACCTGTCAGTCTGGGTCCAGTTTAGAAACAAACCACCCAGTGATTTTAAATAGGAGCAACTCAACATACAAAAGTTTTAAACTAGTCAGACCCACCGGAGTTCAGTGTTTGCAGCAGCCAATGAAGTGGTGTTGCCCTGGACCTGGCTGGCTGCCTGCCTCCCAGGTTCCACAGAGCGGGGCCAGAAGTTCTGAATTATGACAAAATAGGAGAAGTCTATCTGGTACCCCTGAGCTAAGGGAGCAGACTCAAGGAGGGACAAGCCTGTAAGGACAAGCAAGTACTCAAGGACAAGGGATCTCAGATGGGAGTCAGACCTTGTTGAAGGGGTAGTTGCAGCCCACTGGATGGCAGAGAAGTTTATAGGCTTGCCCAGACCAGAGTCGGTTTGCAGTCACTGGGCAAGCAGGAAGCCACCCTTCAAGGTTCAGGGGAGCTGCAGCTAGTGACCAAGTGTGGGCCTGGAGAGGGAGTGAGGGAGCCTCCGCATGCTGGACGGTGCTGGCTGGATGCCAGGAGCAAAAGAGATTTGTACTGGGGAAGTTGAAAGAAGGTGATCACTGGCCTGGGCCAGGTCTGTGTGACGTTGCCAGGGAGAACCATACATTCTGGGATGGTGACTGGGCCAGAGAACCACTGGGTTTCTTCATATCCGTCGTGTTAACTGATGCTGGAGCTGCCGGAAAGCTGCAAGTGAGCCCCTTCAGGGTGAATTTGGAGCTGAGAGACTATGAATTGTTGACTGGCTCAGAAACTTGTCAGGTTCTTGAAAGGTTTTGGTGGGAAAAAGCATCACAAAGGGAAATTAAAAATTGCTTCACCTGTCCACCTCTGACATCCTGTTTTGCAATATAGCCTGTCCAAACCAAGAACCTGGCATAAAGGTAAAATAACAAAAATATCAGCTCATTTAGGAAACAGGCCCAATAAGAAACCTTGGGTCAATACTTTCAAAACCTAATAAATTTGATAATTTTATAGAAGAAACTCTGAACCAGAAATCTGGGACTGTTATAAACATTCTGGAATTATACAAATGAAGATCAGAATTTTAGAGGAGTAGATTGCATTTAAGTGTTTTTCATCGTGGTAGCCCCATAGGTTTTATATGAGTGTTTCTGGAAATTGAGCATTTCTTGCAATTGGAATGCTTTGCATTGTAGTATATTGCTTAAATTAAGCCATGATTTGTTTTTCTGTGTCTTCCACATATTACCCTTATTTAATTTTGCCTTTCAAGGCAATCTCATACACAGTTTGGTCGTCTTAAAATACTGAAACCAACAAAAATAATGCTACTTCCATCTTTCAGGCTGTCTTTAATTTCTAAGTACTTTGGACACAATTTAATGTTCATAATTGCCTCACTTGTAATAATGTCATCTGGCTTTCCTTTTATTGTTTAAATGTCTAAATTGATCCAGAGCCCTACCTAACAGCAAGACGCTAGAGTATGCATTTATTTTGCATATTGATAGGAGGATTGATATATATTAGTTTTAGGTGTCTGACATAATGATTGAACGTTTATGTGTAAGTCTAGTTAATATCCATCCACTTTAATTTTTTCTTACTGCCACCCATAGCTGATTTTTTCCAGCTTTGTTGAGGTATAATTGGCAAATTGTAAAGATACTTAAAGTGTATGTTGTGTATACACATTGTGAAAAGATTCTCCCATCTTATTAATATATTCATCACCAATTACTGTCTTTTTTGGGACAGTTAATTTTTTTAAAATGTGGTATCAGATGTCCAACATGCATAGAATAGGTACATGAAAAGTCTACATATGATTCTTTGATGATTTATTCCATTCAGCTAGCATGCATTTGATTTCCCTGGTGGCTCAGACGCTAAAGTGCCTACAATGCAGGAGACCCAGGTTCAACCCCTGGGTCGGGAAGATCCTCTGGAGAAGAAAATGAATGGCAACCCACTCCAGTACTCTTGCCTGGAAAATTCCATGGATGGAGGAGTGTGGTAGGCTTCAGTCCGTGGGGTCACAAAGAGTCAGGCACGACTGAGCAACTTCACTTTCACTTTTCAGCATGCATTTGGCTCTGTGGAGGTGGGAAGGAGGAGAGGAGAGGGTAGGGGTAGGAGAGATGATGGCAAATAAGGTATGACATCACGAGGAACTCGATGGAAATATGTAGACAGATATATTACCACCAGGTAAGTATTGTTTCAGAGAAATGAAGATGGAGCAATAGCTATTAAGGCACAGATGATGGAAAGTACGACCAACCTAGACAGCATATTAAAAAGCAGAGACATTACTTTGCCAACAAAGGTCCGTCTAGTCAAGGCTATGGTTTTTCCAGTGGTCATGTATGGATGTGAGAGTTGGACCATAAAGAAAGCTGAGCACTGAAGAATTGATGCTTTTGAACTGTGGTGTTGGAGAAGACTCTTGAGAGTCTCTTGGAGCGGAAGGAGATCCAACCAGTCCATCCTAAAGGAGATCAGTCCTGGGTGTTCATTGGAAGGACTGATGCTGAAGCTGAAACTCCCAATACTTTGGCCACCTGATGTGAAGAGCTGGCTCATTTGAAAAGACCCTGATGCTGGGAAAGATTGAGGGCAGGAGGAGAAGGGGACGACTGATGATGAGATGGTTGGTGGCATCATTGACTGTATGGACATGAGTTTGGGTGGACTCCGGGAGTTGGTGATGGACAGGGAGGCTTGGCGTGCTGCAGTTCATGGGGTCGCAAAGAGTCGGACACGACTGAGTGACTGAACTGAACTGATGGGGCAGCTAAGTGGCCGGAAGAATCAGGAACAAGGTCATTTAGGAGAGGTTGCTTGAATTGATCTCCAAAATGAACAAGTTTACCATCAAAGGAATTGGACTGAAGGATGTTTAGACAAGAGTAAGACATTCAAAGGTCTTCCTTGGTGGCTCAGTGGTAAAGAATCTGCCTGCCAATGCAGGGGATGCAAGTTCAATCCCTGGGTCGGGAGATCCCCTGTAAGTGGCAGCCCACTCCAATATTCTTGCCTGGGAAATCCCATGGACAGAGGAGCCTGGCAGGCTACAGTCCATGGGGTTGAAAAAGAGCTGGGCATAGTGACTAAATGGCAACAGCAACAAGACGTGCAAAGACTTGAGTTGTTAAAAAGGCCTGATGCAAAATTTTTTATTGACTTGGGTATGCTGTGTGTCATAGTGGAGGAAACCTGTGCTTTAATAGCAGGCAGATGTGTTTTATGATTCTACCATTTATTAACTCGTGTGAACAAGCTCCTTGGTCTTGCCTGAGGCTTCATTTAAAATTTCCCTTTCATTCGACCCCCTCCCCCCGCCCCGCCCACACGCCCCCCAACCGCCGTCCCCCCCCGCCCCCCGGCCCTTTCATCTGTAACAGCTATTTCGAAGTTTTGTTTCAAGGATTGAATGATAATGCCTGGCATCTGTGATCTCAGTAAACACTAGCTGCTAATAATGCTAATACAACTAGGTAACGGAGGTGCTAGGAATAAGACAAGGCTGATTCTGCCCTTGTGGTTACCCGTTCTACTCTACATCATTGTTGTGCAGTTGTGTCCAACTCTGCGACCCCGTGGACTGCAGCACTCAAGGCTTCCCTGTCATTAGCCATCTCCCAGAGTCTGAGCTGGTGATGCCATCCAGCCATCTCATCCTTGCTTTTGTCCCCCTCTGCCTTCAATCTCCCAGCATCAGGGTCTTTTGCAAAGAGTTGGGTCTTCGCAGCAAGTGCCAAAGTATTGGAGCTTCAGCTTCAACATCAGTCTTCCCAATGAATATTCAGGGTTGGTTTCCTTTAGTACTGACTGCTTTGATCTTGCTGTCCCAGGGACTCTTCAAGAGTCCTACACCAAGGTTGGAAAGCATCAGTTTTTCAGAGCTCTGCCTCCTTTATGGTAGAGCTATATGCTCTACATTACAGCAAGAATTATAAAAATGCGTCCAATGATGTACTTCTTAAGCCTTCCAGTGGCTTCCTGCTGGAAGAGTAGTTGTGAAGAAGTTCCCACCCTACCCTGAAAAGCCCTAGACGACGTACGTGCCCACGCCCCTCCCATTGCTGCTCAAGGCCGAAACCTTTGCTACCACTCTGCTTGCTCTGATTCAGCCACATTGGTCTGGGTGTTACCAGATAGCCACAAATATGCCTCTGCGTCCAGGCCTCTGCAGTGTCCTTGCCAGTCTTTCCACAAACGCTTCTTAATTCCCTCCCTCGCTTCAGGTGTCTGCTGAAATGCCACTTTATCATAGACAAGCCTCCCCCCCCCCCCCCCCCCCATGCTGTTATACTTTGGTGGCGGTGGTTTAGTCACTAAGTCATGTCCGACTCTTGCAACCCCATGGACTAGCCTGCCAGGCTTCTCTGTCGATGGGATTTCCCAGGCAAGAATCCTGGGATGGGTTGCCATTTTCTTCTGGGGATCTTCCTGACCCCCAGGGATTGAACACACATCTCTTGTGTGTCCTGCTTTGGCAGGCGGATTCTTTATCAACTGAGCCGCCAGGGAAACTCCTACCTTATTTTTCGTCACTGAATGTTGAGGGCTGGAACTTTGTATTATTCACTATTTACTCCTGAACAACTAGGATAGTGCCTAGCAGTAATTTAAAGAGCTACGTAGCTGTTTCTCTGAGTGAAGACCAGAGAGTGGCTTGGGGACCCTTCTGAGGCAGTTGGTGTGCTCAGCTGAGAATTTTGGATTTTATTCCCTAGGAAAAGGGACCTATGTTTTTGATGCAGCCTTGAGTGAATATTAATTTTTGTTGTTAGTCCCTACGTTGATTTATGGCTGCAGTCAGACTGAACTGTTTTCCAAATACTAGAACCAACAATTTTTCTTCCTTCTGATAGTTAAATCTTTAAAATCTGATACCACAGCATAAATGCATTGTTTTAGTAATTTTTTTAGGAAGTAAAACTATAAAGCAGGCCTTATTTAATTTTTTGCTCAGAATTAACAGTTTTACTGATGTTCCTGTGATGGTTTATTGTAAAATAAGTCCCTAGAATATAGGCTTTTTTTCCCTAAATACTAATGTTTAGGGGACTATTTATTTGTCTCAGGTTGAAGTACTAAATGCTATTTGATTTACTGGATGATTTTTGTGGGATTTTGGACACGAGTATAAGAAGACAACAGAAAGAAGCACAAAGAAGTCTCTTGGAATGGGATTCAGAAGTCCTCATGACAGGAGCCCTGGAAGGACCTTGATAATGCCCCCGACAAACGAACCACTCAGCACTCCTTCAAATCATTTCAGTCTTCATTTTTTTTTTTTTAAGACCTGAGAGACATATGAAAAATTTTATTTAGATTTATTTCATCATCTCCAGTTAAAGTGGTATCAATTTTCTATTAAAAATGAGCAAAGTTTAGCAAACGTTTCCCAACTTCCTGCTGTAGTTCTCATTCATTGTGTGTGTGTTTCTGAGATTTCTTACAAGGGTTTAAACTTTAAATGTCTTATTCCCTCCTGCCCCTTCTTAGTTGGGGTGCCTTGAGCAAGTTAGAGCTGTAAGATTTATAAAGCAGAGCTAATGGGGCTGCTTCAGGACACAGTTGAAGGGACTGAGAGAATGCCTATAAAACACTTCCTTAGCACAGTGCCTCACCGTAGGGAAGTGCCCAGTGTAAACTATTATTGCTAAATGCAGTTAGTCAGTACTGGTTTTCAGAATTTCAGCTAGTTATAATTGTTGCCATTTAGCTGTCTGTGTGTGGATATTTTGTAGAAGCTGATCCAAGTCTTAGTAAGGACTGTTTAAATTTTTTCCCCCACTAGAGGGCACTGCCTGCTTTGGCAGTAACAAGATTAAGACATTTTTGTCATTGGCCTTGTTCAATAGCTGAGCCGTGTCCAACTCTTTGTGACCCCATGGACTGCAGCACACCAGGCTTCCCTGTCCTTCACTATTTCCCAGAGCTTTCTCAAACTCATGTCTGTTGAGTCAATGATGCCATCCAAACATCTCATCCTCTGTCACCCCCTTCTTTCAATCTTCAAGCCCTCAATCTTTCCCAGCATCAGGGTCTTTTCTGATGAGTCCTACTACTCCTTAATCTGGTTTTGAGCTTGTGAAAGTCACTTGGTCGTGTCTGACTCTCTGCAACACCATGGACTGTACACAGTCCATGGAATTCTCCAGGTCAGAATACCAGAGTGGGTGGCCTTTCCCTTCTCCAGGGTTTTGAGCTTAGTGCCTGGCATTCGTTCTCTGTTATAGCTCTTAAAAGCTGATGGGGGTGTGTTAGGAGATGATCTTGTCTCCCTCTTCTTTCCCACATCAAGTCACAACCTTTTATAAAGAAGCAGCTCTCCCCATTCTGTAAACCAGATGTATTCTTTAGACTGTAATCATTCCGATTAGGACCCCTATTCTCTTCTCCCTCTTCAGGAGGCTTCAGTCCTGAAGTGGTTCCTGTTAGGCCACTAATGGCCTTTGTGTCCTGTCTCTCCCTAGTTACTGTCCCAACACTCACATAATGGAAAGGTGTTTTAGCCTAGGCACGTGTGTTTGCCATTGTACAGGGGTGGCCCCTAAAAGAAACACCTGGCCTTGGGTCTTCAACAAGATACAGGCTTGACGTCTTGAGTTGGGCGTGGAGGTTCAAGGGAAGGACCCTTGTCACTTATGCTTCATCCTCTTTCCCATAGGTAAAGCAAGTTTAGCTGGTAGACTAAGCCAGTGGCCGTAGCCTCCCCAACAGTCTTTTTTTTTTTTTTTTCCCCCAACAGTCTTAATTTCAAGTCAGAGGAAAGAGAAGGTGTGAGATGGGGAAGGAGTGTGGGTGCTCAGTCGCTTCAGTTGTGTCTGGCTCTGCGACCCCGTGGACTGTAGCCCGCAATGCTTTTCTCTCCGCGGGATTTTCCAGGGAAAAATACGGGAGTGGGTTGCCATGCCCTCTTCCAGGCGATTTTCCTGATCCAGGGATCGAACCCACCCAGGGATCGAACCCACATCTCTGTCTGCTACGTTGTAGGCTGTCTCCTGTGTTGCATCTCTGTCTCCTACTCTTTAAGCCACTTGGGAAGCCCTGGGGAAGGTCAAAAAGCCAAAAACCCCAAAAAGATGAAATATGAACAAATTTTAATAACACCACTATTTTGAACTAACAGACCTTGCTTAGGATAATCTTTTCATGGATTAGTAGAAACTTCAGTTTCCTAGCTAGTGACTATGCCTACAAAGTAACCTTACACGGGAGGTTATAACACCCTAGTTTGCTTGTGGCTTAGTATTTGTTTTCTGTATACAACGGAACGTCACATTGAGGGTCCCAGTTTCTGTGTCAGGTCTCTACTTGGCCATGGCCACAAAGAGGAACCCCCAAACATGAAAGAGTGAGTAAGGTATAGAGGGATGAGGAGTAGAGGGGAGGATCATCCAGGATGTTCAAAAGGTGGGGGTTTCTGTTGTCCAGTAGGGATAGACGGGGAGCTCCCCTTTGAGTCACCTTTGTACAGAGTTCTGAATTGTAAAATGAGTCTCTGTATCTTAGTTCTAGATTCTAGACATGTCTAGATTTTTATAGCATGAAGTTTTTATAGCATTCTCCATGACCCAGAGTCTCAGATTCAGTAATACTGGTTTGCCATCTCCTTCTCCAGGGCATCTTCCCGACCCAGGGATCGAACCCATGTCTCCTGCATTGGCAGATGGATTCTTTACCACTGAACCACCAGGGAAGCCCGTTGTCTAGATTACGGACGGGCAAATTATGGCTCACTTTTGGAATTTAGCCTGCCACTGGTTTTCTGTACAGTCAATAAGCTAAGAATATTTTGTAAGTTTTTAAATGATTGAATACAATTTAAAAGATGAACGTTTTATGACACATAAAGAATACAGCCTCTGTCAACATTACGAGACCAAGTACTCAATATTTCCAACTTACAGAAAAGCAAATTAGAAACAACTTTTTAAAAATCACAGCATAATTTCTTCAAAAATATAAAAAATGAAAATGAGGCTGAAGTCCCAGTAAGTTTAGAATGGCTTGTTTGTTAGCCAAATAAGGAAAACTGTTTACTGACAGTGGGTTTATTAAATTCTGCTTAATTGAAACAACTGAAGGAATGTGTCTAGAGGAGATAAACTTGTTTAATACTATTAACCTCTTAGGGAGAACAATTGACCAAAGAGTTGATGATTTTGGGGAGCAACATTGGTAGTTAAAAATTGGTCTAGTGATGTTGCTAGAGACTCTTTGGTTTTTCTTGTCTCTTGATGAGTCCAAAAGGTATTATTGATACTATTAAGTTGTGTCAGGGAATGTTTGACTGGAGGATTCCTACGTGCTGTCTCTCATGAGTCCTTTGTCCCTCTTCAAGCGGAACAGCACGCTGCTCCCAGGGACTGAGGTCATTGTGTGAGGCAAGCATGAGTCTCCTTTAGTAAACATTCTCCTTAGGACAAAACAGCTTAATCTCCTTCCCCTTACTTGAGATATAGGTTGTCTCCTGACCTTGTGACTAACGTTACCCCTTGTTCCCCTTGGTAACGGTTGCTGTACATTTGGTTTTCTGATCTCTATCATTCCCGAAAGAAGTTTCTTGTACTGCAGTCTATATATACTCATAGAAAAATCATTAAAGCACCTTTGCTCCACCAGAGCTTAGGTCCCCGGGTCTTTTTTGTCTCTCTCTCTCTCTCTTTCTCTCTTTCACTTTCTTATCGTCGACTCCGTACCACAAGGTTCCGGTCCATTAAAGGACCCCAACAAATGGCGCCAAAGAACAGGGACACTGGTATACGTGGCATATCGGGCGGAATGACTCAGGGACCTATTGAGGTTGGTAAGTACTAAGGCATGGGTTAAACGGCTGGCCAGCCCCATTATTTTTCTACTTTACTTCACCATTTGTTTAAATTTCAGGGACTTCTGGCTTCACGGCAATGAATAGAGGCTTGCCTTCAAACAGTAGTTGAACATAATCCTTAGTTTCCAGATAAATGCAGTTTTGATTTAGAAATTTGGCTCCAAGTCAAAGAAAATGTTAAATGAGCAGCCAAACAAGGGAAAAATATTCCAATTGATCTCTAGCCCCTATGGGCTCTTATTAAAGCTGTAATTCTGCCATTTCAAGGTACATTCTAGCCCTTCCAATATTCAGCAACAGATAGAACACTTATTACATAAATATAAATTAAATGATTAAACTTTATAAAAGGCCTAATTAAAACAATACAAAATATCTCAAAATTTTCTTACTAGCCCTGCCCCGGCTGCTCCAAATGCTTCTCCTCTGCCAACAGTCGCAACTCCAAAAGTCTCTCATTTATTGGAACCTAATGAAAAGTTATGCTAATTTTTAAACTAGATTAGAAGCTGCTATTTCCCATACTGTAATCGGAGAAGAAACCAAAAAACAGCTAGAGAAATTACTTGCTTATGAGAATGCAAATCAGAAATGTCAAAGAGCCATAGCTGCAATTTGTGAGACTAGGACTATTATTGATTATTTAAAAGCTTATTGCAATCTAGGATCAGAAACTCAAAAGATGCAAATACTGATTGAGGCAATGGCTACTACCTTTAAAAAGGGAAATGAAGGATGCTTTAATTGTGGAAATGAAAATCATTTAAAAAGGGACTGCCCTAAGAAGGCTAATAAAATACCAAAAAATTTGCCCTCTCTGCCGTAGAAGAATGCACTGGGCCAAAAGTTGTTAATTTAAATTTGATATTGATGGAAAACCTATTCCAGGAAACTCCAAACAGGAACAAATTCTATCTTTTCCCTCAAACCCTCAACATCCAGCAGTACTGCCATCTGTATACCAGCCCTAAATGATTTTTTCCTTTACCCTCAAAACAGTCCCTACTAGAGTGCCTACCGGACCTTTTGGACCCCTGACCCCACAAACTTTTGGTCTTTTGCTTGGCCGATCTAGTCTGACTTCTAAAGGAATTACTGTTCACCCTGGAATAATTGATTCAGATTATAAAGGAGAGATTCAAATTCTGATGTCATCTCAGATTCTATGGCAATTCAAAAAGGGGGACAAAATTGCTCAATTACTTCTTTTACCTTACATTTCTATTAATTCCTCTAATAATGTACGGACAGATGGGTTTGAAAGTACAGATCAAAAACAGTCTTTGTAGACATCATTAGTATCTGAGTATGCCCGACCAAATATAAATATCAAAATTAATGGTAAAAGATTTTCTGGTCTCCTCGACACTGGATCTGATATTACTATTATTTCCAAACATTTATGGCCCAAATCCTGGCCTGTACAAAAGGTCTCCTGCCAAATTACAAGAATTTCTCAAACTAAAGTACAAGAAGTTTATCAAAGTGTTCAAATATACTCATGTGAGGGACCAGAAGGCCAACCTGCAACATTAAAACCTTATGTGATAAATGTACCCTTTAATCTAATAGGAAGGGACTTACTTATACAATGGCAAACTCAGATATGCATTCCACATTTTCCCCAGGGGCCACTGCTCATTTAACAAACAAAACAATTATTAAAATAACTAAGAAAAATTATGAGCCTATTTAGACAAAGCAATGGCCCCTTACGAAAGAAAAATTACAAGCTACTAAAGAACTTATAAACACACAATTAAAATTGAAACATATTGAAGAATCTTGCTCTTTTTTGCAACCAGAGATCCCATCACCTATTACTATTCCTCAAAATTGGCACATTATTATTACTGATTCACAAGATTGCTTTTTAAATATACCTTTACACCCTTTAGACCGGGAGAGATTCACTTTCTCTCTCCCTTATCCTAATCATATCGGGCCTCATAGAAGATTTCAATAGACTATGTTACCTCAAGGTATGCTTAAAAGTCCTGGTACTGCTGCTGCTAAGTCACTTCGGTCGTATCCTACTCCATGCGACCCCATGGATGTCAGCCCGCCAGGCTCCCCCGTCCCTAGGATTCCCCAGACAAGAGTACTGGAACAGGATGCCATCGCCGTCTCCATAACAGTCCTAGTGTTTGTCAGAATTTTGTAGCCAAGGCTTTACTTCCTATGTGACAGCAATTCCCTCATGCATATATCACTAATAATATACTACAGCTACAAAAAAAAAATGATATTTTTGACACTGAGTGGCTATGATATTCTTTAGACTCCGGAGGAAACTGATGAAAATAAAATATTTTTTGAAATTGCAAAACCGGTTCTTCTTGCACGTGCAGTTAGGAAAAGGTTAACTTGTTAAAATTTTTTTTTTTTTTTGAGCTCCAGTTCTGCCTGGGAAACAAAAATAGGCCTAAGAAAAAACCTTAAGTTAACTCTTACCATGTCCTTGGGATACACAGCCCACTCTATCTAGGACTCCAGCCATTAACAAATTGGTGGAGCTCAAAATAAATAAATAAAACAAAAGGATATTTTAAATTTCAAACGGAGAACTGTGCCTATGTATCTAAAATTATCTATGTCTCAATGTATGTCTTTGTTTTTAGATAGTGTGGAGTTAATGAGCTCTATTTAGATTCAGCTTTACATGAACTGAAGGGTATTCAATGTTGGGTATAATGTTTATTTAAATGTGAATGTGATTTAAATATAATTATTTGTTAATCTAATTGGGACATGTCTTGAGTCATCAACATTATATAATACTTTTATTATGCCTTGGTTTAAGGTAAACTAAGTTTGTCAACAAAAGGGTAAATCTTTTTATATATATATATATATATATATATATATATATATATATATATATATATACACAAATATATAGATGAGATAAAAACTTTTAGATAAGCTCTATTAGAAATAATTGTATTTTTGATAGAATGATCTATTATCTATAATCTGGAGCCATCTCTTGGGATTAGAGTGACTTAGGTTTCTAGAGTTGTGCTGAACTAAGTAGTAGAAGTTTGTTGAATGGCTGGGTCATTTCCAAATGAAGTAGGATTTTGAAGCGTTAATTGCTGAACATTGGCTTACTCTTAAAAGGGGTTTTTCTTGCAGAAGAGCTGAAGAGATTTTGAGCTGTTAATGAATATAAATATATATTTATATATGAATGGATATATATATAATATAATATGATTTGAGAAATATGTTCAACGGTCTATAAAATGCTAACATATAAGACATTTCATGGTTGCTATAGAAAAGTAAAATATATGCTTTTAATAGAAAGATATAAAAAATGGCAAATAAAATGATGAATACAAAAATATTGTTTTAATTGTTGAAATATTTATTATAGAATAAAGTGGTATTTACATAGACTTTACTAGACTAGTTTTTCATTGTCGTTCTAGCTACAGCAAATGTTCTTTCTCCAAATTAAACCAAATTGGAAACAAGAGAAAAATTCTGGGAAAACAATATTTAATAGAATTAACTTTGGTCAGCAGATACATTCAGACTGCAAATATATTAGAAAATGCAGTTGAAATGCTTGGGTGGATCACAATGAAAACCACAAAGTATAGTATGTTTATTTAAAATAAACATTGGATTTGTTTATTATGCTATCATACTTTGTTTTGGCCTTTTAACTTTTAAAGATATTTAGTGCTAGAATTTTAAAAAGGCTTATGACAAATGAAGGAAAATTTTATGGCAAATTGATGTAACTCATTGTCCTGAACTTTCTTCCTCTTCCTTCTTACATGTCTCGATCAATACAAATTCTTCTTTTCTAGGGGCAACACCTCTCTAAGGTAAGACTACACAACATGTTATAACTCACCTATCAACTTACTTCACAATAATGAGAACACCTAATTCTATAAAAACAGACAATGACTCTGCCTATATTTCTAAGCAGCTCAAACAATTTTTACATTCATTCTCTATTAAACAGATTGCAGACATTCCTTATAGTCCACAAACACAAGACATGATTGGACAAACACATTACACACTGTAACTGCAAATAAAAAATTAAATAAGAGAAAATACACAGGAACACTTTTGTCTTCCTTGTCCAGAGCAAACTTTGCTAGATTCTGGTGTAGTGTAGTCTTTAAGCCTATAACTATTGTTGGTGTGACTATTTCTGCTCCCAATGTGTAGGATTCTTAAAACAGGGCGGAAAAAAAAAAAAAAGACACCATTTCCCAAATAGATTATTTGTTCCTAAGAATATCAGAAATGTAGAATGTTTGCCTTCTTTTCAGGTCTGTCTTGGAAGTGTAATCATCCTCTTTAACACACTGAACAGTGAGATTCAACAGTTGCTAAGCTGCATTTCTTTTTCAAAGACAAGGTCAAATATATTTGGATGTGAGCAACATTTCATTTGTCAAGTTGTTCTGCATCACCTTTTCAATAATTTCACTTAGGAAAAAATATTTGAATGGTTACTCCTAATCCTTTGCCCCAAATAACACAAACCACAGCCAAATACCAGTCCCAACCAGATTTCTGAATGATTTTTTTTCTTTTAGACTGAAATATTTCCTGAGAATGTTTTCATCGTTATCGCTTTCCTCTCTTTTTATAACTATTGTTAATATAGCCTTATTTGTTTTATAGTTTTTAAACTTACCACAAAGAGATGTTTTGACAAAAGCAAAAAACAAACAAACAAAAAAAGAAGTTTTAAAACATTATAGGACACCTCCTTTCCTTTGCCCATTTGATATCAAGACGGGTTAACTAATCAATAGAAATCTAAAAAAACTAATCTTACAGGGAAAGGATATGCTTCTATTTCTCCAGATGGATCCAACAAGCTCACATGACTTCCTCTTCAGAAGATTCAACCTAAGGGGGCCCCCAGCATTCAGACTAGAGATGAAGCAGCAAAAAACCCAGGAAGAAAGAATTCCAATATAAGCCATGGCAACATTAAAAATTTCCAAAAAACGCCGCACTCGACGTCATCAACCTTATGATCTCCCTACTTGGGGACAGATAAAAACCCTTACTAATTAAACTGAAAACCTGATTTCTCAACAGGGAATGCCTCAGAATCCTAAAAATATTTTTCTTCGCTATGCTTGCTTTGCTTGCTTTTGCTTCCCCCGCTCAGGCTGACTTGATTGATCACACTTACTGGGCTTATATACCTAACCCCCCTTTTTTATTGTAGGTTGTAAAATGGACAGATATAGAACCAATCATATCCACTAATGAGTCAACACATATGCCTCCTCCTTAGAACTTGGAGGGGCCCTCTCATCCTGAAGAAAAAGAAAAACTAATTAATATCGTTCTAGGTTATGAAGTCCTTCCTTTATGTATGGGCCCAGCAGAATTATGTATAAACGTTAGTCGACAAACTTGGGCTTTCATCCTGCCTCCAGAAAAGGATTTTCAGACACTACTTGGATTATTTACTGCCCTTTCTTTGTCAGTAAACCATGTTTATACTACTGAAACTTTAGAGAAAGAATTAGGGAAAGAACAAAGAACAGCATGCCAAGGGTTTACTAATAAGAACTTTAAATCTATTCCTGTTCACTGGGACAAATGTCAGGCCAAACCAGGAAAATTAATGTTTATAGCTAATCATACAATTATCAATTGGGGACCCCATAGTATGTGGTTATTGAACTGCTCAGATGATATTAACAATACTATGTATGATTATATTACTCAAGTAACATGGAAGGTTACTAATACTACAATAGAACATTACCATGACAGAGGACTTCTTGGCTAGCTTGATGATGGAATGGCCCCTGCCTCGTCCTCGAATCATCCTTGATAAACAGATTGGGCCTAAACAATGGGACATCTGAAAACTTGCTGCATACACCGAAGAACTTGGGACTTGGACCAGACATTCCACGGGGACCAATCATAGCTATAGCAATTATTTCTTTCACTATAATCAATCATATTTTATACAAGCCTATGTTCCACTTCCTTTTGTTGTAGCTATAAAAAATTTACAATTCAATAAGACTATACGTTTTGTAACTTGCATAAATTGCAGATTATATACTTGTCTTAACTCCTCTATTTCCTTAAGATATGATTCTCTTTTAATTCTTTGATCTTGACGTAGTCTATGGTTACCAATAAATCTCCAACGGCCCTGGGAAGAAGGTCCCATGGCTGGACTTGCTTCCTGGTTGCTTACTAAATTGCTCTAGCGATGTAAACGATTCATTGGATGACTGATTTTTGGCATTATAGGATTAATAACTATTTGCACCATTGCTGTCATCACTAGCATTACTTTACAAACCTCAATTCAAACACATAATTTTATCCAAAATTGGACTAAAAATGCTCATACTATGTGGGCCACTCAGTCTCAAATAGATGAGGATATTCAAAAAGAAATACAGGAACTGAAAACAGCCATCGAATGGGTTGGAGATCAATTAACGGATGTACAAAAACAGGTGATGCTAAAATGTGACTGGAATTCTACTCAATTTTGTGTTACTCCTGTTCATTTTAATAATAGTGCCTACAACTGGGAACAAATCAAGTTTCATTTACAAAACATACATGATAATGCCTCTCTGAATGTACAATTATTACAAAAAGAAATATGTAAAACCTTTTCTAATAATCTGCCCTCTTCCACTAGTATGGGAACTTTAGCTATACAATTGGCTAATCAATTATCTGGGCTAGACCCACATAGATGGTTTCAAAGCCTTACTCTTAGCATTGGGTCTAGAACTATAATTTTGGTGATTGTCTTAACAATTATATTTGTTGTCTACTGTTGCCTTCATGCAAAGATTGTCAAAACTAAACAAACTCTGATGGTCAGAACTCTTCTTACAAATATTATAAATAAATAAGGGGGAATTGTCAGGGAATGTTTGACGGGAGGATTCCTACGTGCTGTCTCTCATGAGTCCTTTGTCCCTCTTCAAGCGGAACAGCACGCTGCTCCCAGGGACTGAGGTCATTGTGTGAGGCAAGCATGAGTCTCCTTTAGTAAACATTCTCCTTAGGACAAAACAGCTTAATCTCCTTCCCCTTACTTGAGATATAGATTGTCTCCTGACCTTGTGACTAACGTTACCCCTTGTTCCCTTGGTAACGGTTGCTGTACATTTGGTTTTCTGATCTCTATCATTCCCGAAAGAAGTTTCTTGTACTGCAGTCTATATATACTCATAGAAAAATCATTAAAGCACCTTTGCTCCACCAGAGCTTAGGTCCCCGGGTCTTTTTTGTCTCTCTCTCTCTCTCTTTCTCTCTTTCACTTTCTTATCGTCGACTCCGTACCACAAGGTTCCGGTCCATTAAAGGACCCCAACAAAGTTGCTTTCTTTTTTATTCCAGGGGTTAAAGATGAGTTTAAAGTGACAAAGAATTAGCCTCTATGATTAGTCTGCATGTTACAACTAAAAAGGGAATAGTTCAAAGAATTTTAGAAAAACGAATCAGTAAACATAAAGTGCTGGGGTCCAGCCCCAGCAGGATCAAGGGGTACCCTCAGGATGAACGGCGTTGGCGAATGAGAGAGAGACAGTGAGACAAAGCTCGGGGCTGTCTGGAGTTTATTTTTGCACGGCTCCTTTATACCCTTAACAACTTTTTGGGGGAAGTGCATATTGCTTACACACAGGTCATCTAAAAACATTACAGCAACTTGACCTTCAACAGAAACAGGATGTCACCCACATACTTTTTGTTCACAAGAGTCTTTCTTATCATTTGGCCTTTAGGCCTGCTAACATTTTATGGCTTGCACCTGGTGTGACTTAAGCAACTTCAGTAGCCGACCCTGTTTTTCTTATAATTAATCTATTTTCTTTCTAATAGGCATCATCTCTATGGGAACTAGACAGGATTACATTTTTACAGAACAGAAATGTGAAGGACTGCAAAAACAGCAGATATAGCACAAAACAGGCTCTTAGTCTAAAAATTAACTACCTGCAAGAAGTCGCCAGCTAATCTCTAAAGTATTTTCTATTAGGCACATTTGTGGCTATTATATTTGTGGAGCTTTTCTCACCCCGCGAAGGGGCCTATGTTTAATAGTTTCTTTTGTTAGCGTGCTGTGCTTAGGATGTTTAGAACAATCATGAGCATTTTGTGCAATGAGAGCACACATTTATCAAACAAGCCAGAATGCCAGCAAAAGGGTTTGAATTGAAGCATTTCCTTCATAGGGTGGAAGCGTCCAGGAGATTTATTAATTAGGGTTATAAGTTGGCCCTCATTCAGTGAAAGAGCAGCAGGAGAGCTCTCGGCAGGCAACACAAGAATCTGCAACAGGGCAAACGAGCAACAGCAGAAAAAAGGGGGGAGGATACAGGGTGGGGTAGAGGCCGAGGCCAACCTGGAGGGTCCCTTATCCTAGACGGTCTTGCCTGTCAGGTTTTTTCCTCGTGAGCTCGTCGTGGATGGGGCCCCGGATGGCCTTGCCTGCCCGGTATTTTCTTCATGACCTCGTCATGGGCGGGAACCCCCATAACGGCTCCCAGCAGTGAAGTGGAATCTGCTAAGATGTATTACAACTTACAGTGGCAAAAACGTGTGTGAAGCAGAGGAACAAAGCTTAGTTGTACAAATTTACAAATGTTGTGAAATGTAAGACGTTCATAGCTTGCCTGTGGTATTATTTGTTAATAGGGAGTTTGCAGAAAATATTTGAGTCTACCACATGTTACTGAACCAGTAGTGTCAATGGTGAACTTCATTTGCTCTTGTGGACTTAACCTTTATCAGTTCTGTGAATTTTTATCAGAAATAGTAGCTGAATGTTCTTTCTTGCCCTATCACACTTCAGCTTGATGACTCAGCAGTGGTAAAGTTTTACTGTGATTTTTTTTTTTTTTTTTAATCTTAGGGCCAAAATCAAAATTTGCTAATGAGAAGAACCAGTATTCCTCTAGTGTAAACACTGAGTGACTTTGGAAATAAGCTTTTGAGACAGTTAAGCTTCTTAATGAGTTCAACCTGAAGTTGCAAGGTAAAACATCAACTATACACAAACCTTATATGTGGTATCGTCATTTTAGTGGCAACTAATGTGGCTTGCATCTTAATGTCAAACACTGCTGGTGCTTTCACATGTTAACACAAGAAAGGAGAGCTCTACTCCTCCACAAATTTAATAGATTTTAATGCAGCAGCATTTTTTGGACCTCCCTGCAAGTACAAAGAAGATTTCCAGATTTTTTTTTTATAGGTTCTTAAAATGTATTTTATTTTCATTTTTTAAGGCTTTCTATTTTGTATTGGGATATAGCCAGTTAACAATATTGTGATAGTTTCAGGTGAACATTGAAGGGATTCGGCCATATGTATACATGTATCCATTCTCCCCCAAAGTCCCTTTCTATCCAGGCTGCCACATAAGGTGGAGCGGAGTTCCATGTGCTATAAATAGGTCCTTGTTGGTTATCCATTTTAAATATAGCAGTGTGCACATGTCCATCCCAAACTCCCTAACTATCCCTTCTCCCCGGTCCTTCCCTACCCTAACCCCTCCAACCATAAGTTCATTCTCTAAGTCTCTGAGTCTGTTTTATGAGTTCATTTGTATCATTTCTTTTTAGATTCCACATATAAGGGATGACATATGGTATTTCTCATTTCTGTCTGACTTAAGAAGACTTCCAAATTTAAAAATCTATATAATTGTACAGCTGAAGAGCTTTCACCTGGTCTTCAGTTGGAGGTGATTAATGTATTTTAAAAAGGCAACTATCAGGAGAAGAATCTAATAGAATTCTCTATGTGCTTTCCAAATGGTGAATATTCTCAACTGAAATAATGTGCTTGTGGATTAGTATCAGTGTTTGTCAGTAACTTTCCATGTGAAAAGACATGTTTAAAGATGAAATATGTAAAATCTCAAATAGGTCAGCATTAACAGATGAACATTTATAATTGGTTTTGCTGATAAGGAGCAATAACTTTGGATCCTAATGAAGCAAAATGTTGTAGGAACTGAGTGTCAACAGTCAATTATTGGTTGTGATAATGGGCCTGCTAACAGGAGCATTAGAGGGAGTCCTCTCTCTTTTTTTTTAATGGTTACATAGGGCTTCCCTGGTAGCTCAGTTGGTAAAGAATCTGCCTGCAATGCAGGAGACCTGGGTTCAATTCCTGGGTAGGGAAAATCCCCTGGAGAAGGGATAGGCTACCCACTCCAGTATTCTGGCCTGGAGAATTCCATGGACTGTATAGTCCATGGTGTCCCAAAGAGTTGGACACGACTGAGTGACTTTCACTTTCACTTTTCATGAGTTTTGCCTATTATATCATGAGACCTTAAGTACTTGTTTTTCCATACAGATTTAACTTGTGAAACTTGATATTTATCCCAGAAATAATTCAATCTTTAAATTTCCCATGGCCAGCAGTACCTAAACCATTTTTCTGTTATATTTTGTTGACCTGGTATGTTGACATTTTAAAAACATACATTCCTCAAATAATTTTATTGTGATTAGTAGGGCCACCTAGGGATTTTTCTTCTCCTAGTAGGTGAGGATTGGCCCTGTAATTATCTGTTCTCTTCAGAAATTTAGCTAGCCAATATTTTTGGAACACACAATTGGAACCCTTCTTTTGACAATAATTGTGTGTAATGCTGATTATCTGTTGAACCCTCCTCCTTCTACTTATTCTATGTGACCATTGGTGCGTCTCAGCCCTTCCTGATTTGGATACAGTATCTGTTAGTCTCCGAATTCCTCATCTCCTCATCTCACTCGTTGTTCTTTTCCTTATGTTTATTTCAGTATCTTCATAGAAATAATATGCCTGTAATTTATAAACAGATATATCTTTTTAAGATTATGTCCTATTAATTCAGTTTTCTTTCATATAAGTTGATACTGAAGAATGTGGTGACATTTTTTTTAACATGAGTCTTGCATGAGAGAAATGTGGCAAAAATCTTTGACTATACATTTTGTTTAAAAGTCTTTTAGAAAAAAAAATAAATAAATGTCTTTTAGAGCCACAAGCAAGATTTGGGTAGAGCCATAAGTAGTAGTTGAGCTTCTGTGGCTCAGATGGCAAAGAATCTGCTTGCAATGGTGGGAGACCTAAATTTGATCCCTGGGTTGGGAAGATCCCCTGGAGGAGGGAATGGCACCCACTCCAGTATTCTTCCCTGGGAAATCCCATGGACTTAGGAGCCTGGCGGGCTGCAGTCAATGGGATGGCAAAGAGTCAGACATAACTGAGTGACTGACTCTTTCACTTTCATAAGTATTGTTGCTCACAAATAAAGATATGGGCATGTATACTGTGAAATTCTCAAGATAGGTGTATCAGGTTGGCTGGGTGATATTCCTTCCTCAGCTCCATCACTGGGTTGTGATGAAGGATCATATGTGGCACGTGTCAGTCTCTGGAGACAAAAAGAATCTGACACCCCCTTTTATGCTGTAAATTTTCATCCTTTAATGCTGACCAATGATATCTTCATAGTTACATATGTTTCAGAAAACGAGGGTTGTGTGTAACAAGAAATGTTGGGGATTTCTTTGTTTCTAAGGGCTAGGTGGGGACTCTGGAGTCAGACCTGTCTTTGTTTGAGGCTCTGCCACGTGCTAGCTATATGACCTTGGTTTAGTTAACTTCTCTACACTTTGCCTTTCACATCTGTACAGTGGGATTAGTGATCATAGCTACAGCCTAGGATTGTCATAAACATCTCATGGAACAGTAAAATAGATCATAAAGGAAGCCTCAATAAATGTTAATTAGTACATTATCATTCAATATTATTATTGTTATTAGTAACTAGGTATAGTGTTTCTATGTCTCTTTTGCATCGGAGCAATAGAGTGTTGATCATAATTAACTAAGATCATTGTTATTCCTCATGATTTTTCTGTTGTCTGCTTCTTGGAGAGGTTTACCATGCCCTTCTAAACAGATATATCATTAACAGAAGAAACAAGTTTCCTATGTATTAATATCCTTCTACTTGTGACAGTGGGCTTTCCAGGTGGCACTAGTGGTAGAGAGCTCGCCTGCCAGTGCAGGGGACATAAGAGATGTGAGTTTCATCCCTGAGTCGGGAAGATCCCCTGGAAAAGGGAATGCAACCCCCTCTAATATTCTTGCCTGGAGAATTCCATGGACAGAGGAGCCTGGTGGGCTACAGTCCACGGGGTCGCAAAGAGTCAGACATGCCTGAAGCAACTTAGCACTCTTATTACAATATAGAATATATTCTATTATTATTATCAATACTTTATATTACCTTTTATCTTTTGAGTATTGTTATGACCTTAGAACCTTCTATAGGTGTAATACAGTCTAATTAACCCCAGTAGACTATTATTGAAGTTCCAGTTATCACAGTCTGGCCTGTCAGGTCCCTTGAAAGCCTCCTTCATGTTGACATTCTTGACAGCATCATTGCTTTCTGGAAGCAACTGGATATTCAAGACCTTCCTGATTTTTTCCTGCCATAGGACATATTTATAACCTCCTCCCAAGGAACCCAGAGTTCTTGTTCCTCATAGCAGGGAATTACATTTGAGATCAAAGTCTGGACACTTGAGAAGCAAAAGGGAGTGGATGGAGGGCAAAAGCCCAGCGACTGCAGGTGGTGGTGGGCTGTTTTTGGTAGTGAAGAGCTGGAGCCGTGTACATGGATTCACATTTGTACTTCTTCTTTGGCTCCTCATGTTCCTATACTGTGGGCTTCCCAGGTGGCGCTAAGTGGTAAAGAACCTGCCTGCGAATGCAGAAGACATAATAAGAGACGTGGATTCGATCCCTGGGTCAGGAAGATCCCCTGGAGGACGGACGGCAACCCACTCCAGTATCCTTGCCTGGAGAATCCCATGGACAGAGGAGCCTGGTAGGCTACGGTCCATAGGATTCCAAAGAGTTGGACATGACTGAAACAACTTGGAACACGTGCATTCCTATACTATATCTGTTTATAGGGATAGATATTATATTCCTATACTATAACTTTTAAAAAAAACAGTTCTGTAATATGATTGCATTGATCCTTTAGATGTTATCCTATTTAAAAACACTGTAGAAGGGTAAGATAAAGGATGGCAGATGGAGCCTGGTCACTAGTTGGTGATGGTTTGGGGGAAAGAGATGTGATTATGTTGAATGTAAAGATGACGTAAGAGTTAAGCGTTTATTCATTTAAGCCCGCTAAGTGTCAGATCTGGTGCTCAGCTTTAATGATGATGTCTCTGCTCTTTGTAATCTGGCACTGGAGCCATCCATGCTACAAATAATTTACATATAACTGAAATGAGACTGTCAACACACAGGTGTTCTGAGAACATGTTATAGGAGCACTTAACCCAGTTGGGGTATTAAAGTTAAGATAGATGGGAGAAAGGAAAAGGCGCTCGGCAGGTGGATGTAAGGTCTAAAGAACTTGCTGTGTTTGGAGACATTATAAGGCCCACACAGATAGGAAGTAAAATTGTAGCTACTGAAGACTCATAGTTTCTTGGTTTTTAAAAGATTTTTCTATTTATTTGTTTATTTTTGGCTGTGCTGGGTCCTCATGGCTGCGTGGACTTTCCTGTAGTTGCGGCGAGCAGTGGCTACTCCAGGTGCGGTGTGCGAGCTTCTCACTGCGGTCACTTCCCCTGATGTGGAGCACGGACTCCAGGGTGTGGGGGCTTCAGCAGCTGTGGCTTCCAGGCTCTAGAGCACAGACGCAGTAGTTGTGGCGAAGAGGCTTAGTTGCTCTGTGACATGTGGATCTTCCCAGATCAGGGATCAAACCCATGTCCCCTGTATTGGCAGGCAGATGCTATACCCCTGGACCACTAGGGAAATCCCCTCATAGCTTTTAAAGAAATAGCTTATTACATTTTGTTCCAAATCTTTGTGAATGAAAAAAGGATGAAAGTTTACAGACTGTGTTAGACTAAGGATGCAGAAGAATTGAGGATGTTCCACTGTAGTGACTGGCAATCATAGTGTCAGTGTTTGTCAGCAAATGTGGACTGCCATTGTTTAAAACAAGCTTCCCAGACGAGTGTAGGATTGCCTGAGATGTTGCCTTCCTTATCCATGGTCTCACGGTAGGTACTTGAATCACTAGTCGGCAGGTCTTTAGAATGAAGCACACGTTTTTTGGGGTATGTTTCTTTTTTCCCCAGGTGAGCTATTATGAAAATGAAAATTTCAGTTTCTTTCGTTTTACTTTATGTATTTACCTTTTATTGGTGTACAGTTGATGTACAGTGTTGTGTTAGTTCCAGGTGTACACCTATCAGGAATCACGGTGCATGTTTTCCAGCATTCTTCTCAGCCCCTCAGCACACTGTTTGTGTAAGACAAGTGCTTGATGCATTATCAGTTGATCTGTTAGTTTGCTGTAAGAAAGCTGAGCGCCGAAGAATTGATGCTTTTTTCTTTTAGAATTGATGCTTTTGAACTGTGGTGTTGGAGAAGACTCTTGAGAGTCCCTTGAACTGCAAGGAGATCCAACCAGTCCATCATAAAGGAGATTAGTCCTGGGTGTTCATTGGAAGAACTGATGCTGAAGCTGAAACTCCAATACTTTGGCCACCTCATGCGAAGAGTTACTCATTAGAAAAGACCCTGATGCTGGGAGGGATTGGGGGCGGGAGGACAACAGAGGATGAGATGGCTGGGTGGCATCACCGACTCGATGGACATGAGTTTGAGTAAACTCTGGGAGTTGGTGATGAACAGGGAGGCCTGGCATGCTGCAGTTCATGGGGTTGCAAAGACTCGGACACAACTGAGCAACTGAACTGAACTGAATGGTTTCTGGCTGAGGGTGTCCATGGACTGATTCTTGTACATAGTAATTTGCTTCATTCTTAACACTGTGGGTTTTTGGCTTTTGTCTAATAAAAAAATTCAGTCTGTGGTGTGCAAGTTCAGGAGATGGTGTCAGAGGCAGAGACCTTTCCAGGTGTGTGGCACCAAATGAAATGTGTGACATATCTGCAAATTAAGCTGGCTTAGAGATCATCTGTCAGAAGGATCACCTAAAACCTCTCTCCAATTTATTTGAAGGATTGATCGTAACACATCTCTCTGGAGTAGACAGAAAGCAGATAGGATAGGTGAAATTTGAAGGAAAAGTGATGTGGGAGCACTGTAAGGGAAGTGAGAAACCTAGATGTATATTTATTTCTCTCTGAAGGGGGAAGACAGGTAACTGCGAATCCCTTTAGTTTTATGGTGAGTGTAAAAGTTTTCCAAAACATTTTCTTCTATAGGTCATTGAATTTTTGTCATAAACTTCTGAAGTATATTGTTGGAAAGGTCTTATGACCTTACCCATTTACCTGAAGAGTAAGAAAGACATAAAGAATTTGTATTCCTTATTGATATTGTCACCCTGCTTATTTAACTTACATGCAAGTACATCATGAGAAATGCTGGGCTGGAAGGAGCACAAGCTGGAATCAAGATTGCTGGGAGAAATATCAATAACCTCAGATATGCAGCTGACACCACCCTTATGGCAGGAAGTGAAGAGGAAGTAAAGAGCCTCTTGATGAAAGTGAAAGAGGAGAGTGAAAAAGTTGGCTTAAAGCTTAACATTCAGAAAACTAAGATCATGGCATCTGGTTTCATCACCTCATGGGAAATAGATGGGGAGACAGCGGAAACAGTGTCATACTTTATTTTTTGGGCTCCAAAATCACTGCAGATGGTGATTGCAGCCATGAAATTAAAAGACGCTTACTTCTTGGAAGGCCAGTTATGACCAACCTAGACAGCATATTAAAAAGCAGAGACATTACTTTGCCAGCAAAGGTCCATCTGGTCAAGGCTATGGTTTTTCCAGCGGTCATGTATGGATGTGACAGTTGGACTGTGAAGAAAGCTGAGTGCCAAAAAATTGATGCTTTTGAACTATGGTGTTGGAGAAGACTCTTGAGAGTCCCTTGGACTGCAAGGAGATCCAACCAGTCCATCCTGAAGGAGATCAGTCCTGGGTGTTCATTGGAAGGACTAATGCTGAAGCTGAAACTCCAGTACTTTGGCCACCTCATGCGAAGAGCTGACTCATTGGAAAAGACCCTGATGATGGGAGGGATTGGGGGCAGGAAGAGAAGGGAATGACAGAGGATGAGATGGCTGGATGGCATCACCGACTTGATGGGCATGAGTTTGAGTAAACTCTGAGAGTTGGTGATGGACAGGGAGGCCTAGCGTGCTGCGACTCATGGGGTTGCAAAGAGTCGGACACGACTGAGCGACTGAACTGAACTGAACTGATTCCTTATTGATGGGCACATGGCTTGTCACCAATGAAGCTGAGAGTAGCATAAAACTCCCTTTTCTAGGAAATTTTACCCAACTGCAGACAAAACCTGTTCTCATCACTGTTAAGCTTCCTCCCTCCTACCCCACGCCCTCCTGCCTGCTCCTGCTTAGTCAGTTCTCATAGTCCTTATCACTTTCTAATACAGTGTGTACATCACCTCTTTTTGTTTATTGGTTTATTTGTCTGACTCCTCTAATAGTTGTAAACTGCACATTGGGTAAGGAATTATTGTCTGGGGTGCTGATCTACCTCAGGCACTTAAAACATTGCCTGGGCATTGTGAGCATTCAGCCAGTATTTGTTGCATGAATTCATGTGAGCTGTAACAGGTTCTAGAGTTGGACTCAGCTGATTTTGTTCATCTCAACACTCAGTGGCCTTCTCTTTTAATGTCAGATTGGCACTAAAAATTATAGATGAAGCAATTATTTGGGGGGAAAAAACAAAAGCTGAACTGTTGAATATCTTGAATTATGTCAATAGAATCTTGAAAAAATGGGAGTGCTGGGAATCTAGGAATATTATTTCTCAAGATAATTTTACCTCCAATTCAAGTGGGTAGAGCTAGACGGTCTTAAGGGTTATTTAATCCAGCCTTAATTTTATGCCCATGAGGAAAACTGACTTAGCAAGGTTGAGGAGCTAAGCCAAGATCAGATCATCATGCAGAGCTGCATGAACAGAATGTTTTCATTTTCTGTACAAGTTCAAGGCTCCTGCCCAGCTCCTTCCCTTCGCTGACACTTACTTTAGGGGCCCATACCCACCAAACACCTGTAGTGTTAGGGTTCTTCTTGAGAACATTTTGGAATGGGTAGCAGTGGGAGCAATGGGAACATGTATTGAGCCTTTCCCCACACATATCTGAAATTTACATGGATGGCATTGATTTTGAGGTGACAAAATATTTAAAATGTTTTATCTGTGGGGCTAGTAAGGTGATTTCCGTCTTGATCTTGTACATGTGTGGTGTGTGCTCGGTCACTAAGTTGTGTCCAGCTCTTTGTGACCCTCCAGGCTCCTCTGTCCATGGGATTTCCCAGGCAAGGATATTGGAGCAGGTAGCCATGTCCTTCCCCAGGGGGTGTTCCTGATCCAGGGAATCGAACCTGTGTCTCTTGCATCTCCCGCGCTGGCAGGCAGATTCTTTACCGCTGCACTACCTGGGAAGCCCCATCTTGTTATCAGGATACTATACAACATCATTTTCTTGTTGTTTAATTTTCCTCGTGCATTTGTTAGCTGGTGTGAATCATTACTCTGTTGTCTTTGAGATGAGGGTCTATATCTTCTATGGTGCTGGTAACTGTCTCCAGTGTCTGGATATCTGAAAGCTGAGCAATAGATAAGAAACATTTGCATAGTAAGAGCATTGATCCATCTTGTTACTGGTAGACATTTCAAACGAAGTAATCAAAACTGATTGCCCAACTTTGTCTTATCAGCTTTCTCCACCTGAATCATTATATAATTCAGATAACTTGGAGATGGGGGAAGCTGGGGAAATGTTCTTACTGGAACATAGAAGCACCTCCTTTTCTCTTCCACCAACATGGCATAAAGTAAGAATCTAGTTGACTCAGGTTTTCAAAGAGAAACAGTATTTTTTGATTGAGTGTGTTCCAGGAAAATAAACTCCAGTCATTTAATGAAGAGTTATATCTTAATATGTATCCATTTGATAGATATTGCAATCAGCAGTTATTCAATTCAGTTCAGTTGCTCAGTCGTGTCTGACTCTGAGACCCCATGGACTGTAGCACGCCAGACTTCCCTGTCCATCACCAACTCCTGGAACTTGCTCAAACTCATGTCCATCGAGTCGGTGATACCATCCAACAATCTCATCCTTGGTCGTCCTCTTCTCCTCCTGCTTTCAGTCTCTCCCAGCATCAGGGTCTCTTCTAATGAGTCAGTTCTTTGCACTTGCCAAATGTATTTTTAGCATGCTCCTAGCCCTTGTGATGCAGATAAACATTCAAAGAATAAACCTGGCAGCATACTTTAGTGGCAGTAGGACTAGAGATATAGCTTTATAGGGATACAAGTTTGTTTCAGTATGTGGTAAAAAAAAAATAGATTGCCCAAATGTAGAATGTTGCAATATGTCAGAAAATTATTATTTGTTTACACAAGTTTGAGATGAGTGTTCTTGGTTGGCAGGTGGGTTTCTTCTACATAGTGAATCAGAGAGCTAGACTCTTTCCCTTCTAGCAGCTCTGCCCCCGCCCCCGCCCCCGACCCCAGTGCATCACTATATCCTGCAGGTCTAGACAGAAGGCTCATTGTATTGGCAATAAGAAAACCGGGGTTTTAGTTGCAATTCTGTTATCTTGATGTAAGCAGGTTTTTTTTTTACTGTGATTTTCTAATTTGTAGAATAAGGACCGTTCTATAAATCATTCAAGGTAGTGGTTGAGGATGTAGCACTTTGACTTACTAGGAGGGGCAATAGGTGATTTATGAATTCAGATGTCCTTCTGCCATTTAAAAATAAGCAAATTATTAAAGTAGTAAGTCTAATTGTGCTTATTAAAAAGGATTCACTGGACATTTATTATGTGCAGGCTCTGTATGAAACACATTATCTGGCTCAATCTTTTCAAACCTTAATGAGGGCAACATTATTATCTCTATTGTAAAGATGAAGAGGACTTCCCAAGTGGCTCAGTGATAAAGAATGTGCCTGCCAATGCAAGAAACATGGGTTTGATCCCTGGTTTGGGAAGATCCCCTGGAGAAGGAAATGGCAACTCACTCCAGTATTGTTTCCTGGGAAATCCTGTGGATAGAGGAGCCTTGTGGGTTACAGTCCATGGGGTCGCAAAAGAGTCAGACACAACTTAGTGACGAAATAACAAACAACAAAAAAATGAAGCGTTTGAGGCACAGGAGGTTAAATAACTTGCCCTGGGTCACACAGCTACTAAGTAGCAGAATTAAGATTCAAACCTTGATGATCTGGCTCCAGAATTTTCACTCTGAATCATACACTATAAAATTTTGCCCTGGTTATAGCCATTAGCAGGACTGATACTCATCTAGTATATACTGGTGAGGCCACACCAACTGTATTTCCATTGAATCTTATTACTCACTCATTGTAAAGCACATCCCCTTTTTAGAGATGTTAAAATGTAGAATTTTCTCTCCGACAAATGCACCAGGAAACTTGAACAGGAAAATTTATGTTTTATGGTACTGTAATAGCACAATGAGAAAATCACCTTGCTAGCCCCATAGATAAATTATTTTGAATATTTTATTATCTCAAAAATCAAATGCCATACATTTAAATTCCAGGACTTTATGGGAAAAGGCTAAATTGATATGAGTCACTGACAAGTCTTAGGTTTGACGAGATGGTAGGAAAGCCACACAGCCACTCCCCATCGTTTGGGCACAGGTTAACCGTCAGCCTTGTCGGAGTCAGAGCTGCCTGACCCAGATAGGATCTGTATTTTTACTACATGCTCTCTTAATAAGCTCCTTCCAGGCAGCCAGACATAGAAAATAGAATGCAAGTAGGTATGCCTAACAAGTGAAATCGTGTCAGGACTCGAAGCCTTAGCTCAAAATTATGTTTTCAGATTGGCCCTGTCTTTTCTTTCTGTCTTAGACAAAGTTGCTCTCTCTGTCCTCCCAAGATCATGTGCATACTTCTATCATAACTCAGCACGTTGTTGGGGGAAACTATTTGGTTTCCTTTCTGTTTTTCCTACTAGATTATATGCTAATAAAAGCCTTCTTAATATGTAAAGTGGTATACAGCCTGAAATAGAGTAGGTATTCAGTCCTGTTTATTGGAGATATAAAGGGACAAAATAGATGATTAAATAGTTAATTCCTCTAGAGAATGGTAGATAAAGAAGAAAGTATGGGAGACCCCTGTAAGTTAATGGTTACTCAAGAAAGTAGGTTTGCTTAACCACAAAACTAAGCAGGCTTGCTTAGCAACAAACCATGCCACAGAAGCACAAGATATGCCTCAAAACAATAAAATAATGGTGGCATGAAACCCACATTCTGCTCAGTGAGCTCAGTAAGTAAATGACTCCTATGACATACTCTCTGCACATTTAAAATTCAATAATTTACGAAAACGTGACTTGAAAGACCTTCATTGTACTGAGACCTGAAATAATTTTTCCATGGAGCCCCGACAGTCCTGGCTTGACCATGGAGGGACAAGAAAACTCCTGTGCCTAACCTGGAGAAGGAGCTGATGATGGAAGCATCATGTCTACTCAAGAATGAGGAAGGAGGTGGTCTATTCCCCCTGCCCACTTTTCCTTTGATAAAAAGAATGTAACCCACCAAGTTCCTGGGGTGTGGCACCTTCTCACCCAGCTGTTTGTAAGCCTCACAAATGTCCTGTTCTAACAAATAATTTCTCTTTAAAAAATATTTATTTATTTTTTGGCTGTTCTGGGTCTTGGTTGCTGCTCACAGACTTTCTCTAGTCACTTTGCCCCTCGCTGAATTCTTTCTGTGCTGAGACAAAGGACCAGAGCTCCTTAGAACCCCCAAAACACCGCCTACTGGTTTCAGATGGTTGATTGTTTTGTGGGTTATAGTAGTAGATTTTTAGCTTACTCAGGCCACAACTCATTACCAGGAAAGATGATGTAAAATGAATTTTAAAGATTTAACTTTAACAGCATTATCCAATAAACAAACCACGTAGACCAATGAATCACACTCTCAAGAGACAGGGAATCCTAGATGGCACCAGTGGTAAAGAATCCACCTGCCAATGCAGCAGACACAAGAGACATGGGTTTAGTCCCCGGGTCTGGAAGCTGCCCTCGAGGAGGAAATGGCAACACACTCCAGTATTCTTGCCTGGAAGGACTGATGGGGGTGAAAAAAGGTTTGTACCCACATCAAACTCTGCAGAGAACCCAATGTTATGGGACAATCTTTTGATAAAGGGTATCTTTGCTCCTACTCTAAAACTAGGTGTGTGATTTGGGGCAGGTATCACACCTCTTGGTGCCTAGGTTCCTAATTTACAAAGTGGGAATAATCACCAGAATACCTGACAGGACTGCTGTAAGCATTAAATCCCATGATGTTTGGAAAGCTCTTAGCACTGTGCTCGGTACTCAGTGGAAGGGAGGAAATAAACGTTAGTAGCTACTGTCATTATCTGCCGTGTGTGTCATCAGTGAGCAAAGAGTGGTGGACCAGAAGTGTTTATTGGTCTCTAATTTGGCAATTCTTTCTATGGGGTTTTTTTTTTCAACCAATATTATTGTTTAAGAAACAGCTTCCTTATTTCATTTCCTTGACTTTCAGCTTTATATAAGCACTTCCTTACTTAAGAATGGTCATTCTTCTCAGGGGTTTCTGCATTTGCTAAAGCTACATCCCTCCCCTGTTGTTCTTTTTCAGTGACTTGCTTGCCCTCTTAGCCAATGGACAACTTAGCATTTGAAATGCATGAAGACGCAAAGCGGAAGGTTGTGTCTGAGGGGAAGATGAACACCTTCTCCAGAATGGTAAGAATGTAAATGGGGATTTACATCTTGAGATTACTTGCTTCAAAACCTTTATGCAGATCTCAGGAAAGAACCCCTCCTTAGACCAGTTTTCTTCAAGTGACCTTCTTCAGAAAGGTAGCATGTCCTATTCTGAAAATCTCCTGACCTGCCTTTTCTCTCATAAACTGCTAACTCCTGTAGCTATTTAGTGGCCCAGCTTTCTACGAATTCTTGTTCACGGCATTAATGAGTTATTTATCGTTCAATATAATACCCTCATACAATGTTAAACTGAATATGTTGGTAAATGATTATGCTATACAAAACATCATTAAATAATTTAAAACATTAAAAAATTTTTTACACGTTAAAAAAACTACATTCAAGTATTACAAAATATTGGCAATATTCTCTCTGTTGTATAATAATACATCCTTGTTGCCTGTCTTACGCCCAACAGTTTGTACTCTTATTCCCCAACCCATTGCTCTTCCCCTGCCTACCCACTGGTAATCATTAATTTGCTCTCTATATGGTGAGTATGCTTCTTTTTTTGTTATATTCACTAGTTTGTTGTGTTTTTTTAGATTCCACATATAAGTGATATCATACAGTATTTGTCTTTCTTTGTCTGACTTATTTCACTTAGCACAATGCCCTCCCAGTCCATCCATGTTGCTACAAATGGCAAGGAATTTTGTTCCTTTTTTATGACTGAGTAGTATTCCATTGTGTATAAATACCACATCTTCTTTATCCAACCATCTGTTAATGGACACTTAGGTTGCTTCCATACCTTGGAGATTGTAAATAATGCTGCTATGAACATTGAGGTGCATGTATCCCTTTGAATAAGTGTTTTTATTTTAAATATATACTTGGGAGTAAAATCTCCAAGTCCTATAGTGATTCCATTATTAGTTTTTTGAGAAACCTCCATATTGTTCTCCACAGTGGCTGCAGAGTTTACATTCCTACCAACAGTGTACAAGGGTTCCAACCTTTTCCCCACATCCCTGCCAACATTTGTTATTTGTGTTCTTTTGAATATTTATGAGTGTTAAAGTAAGAATATCTATATTAGAATTATTAGTGATCAAAAATTTACTTGCTCAGAGAGCAAGACCAGGAACTCAGAGATCAGTGGAAAAGGAGTCCTTGATATCACTGATGATAATCGTCATTTTAGTGGTCAGAGGAGTAAGGGCAAGTTGGTTCAAAGGTTGGGGTGAGTATTTTCTTGGCAGCTTTTAGTAATGTGGATTGTAACTCAGAAATAGTACTGTTGTTTATAGCATATATTTGTGATATGAAACCAGGAAGTAGTAACATAGAAATACATGGAAATACCATGACTTCGAGTTGAGTGATGACTTAGGACCTCATATAGGTAATACACAGGAAGGAGGGAATTTACTGAAGCTATTTAAATGACGGAGGGAGGGAGAGACAGAGACTGATCAGGTCAGGCCCATTGATTACTGATATTCCCATTACTTATTCCCATGCATGTACCTGTACACATAAATGCATTTGTACATTCTGGAACTGAAACATTCTTAGAAAATAACTCCTTATAACCTCATTGATTTTCAGGTGAAGAAACTGATAAATAGGGTCTAATTGACTGACTTGGAAGTACTTAGCTGGGTACTTAATTCCCCAGTACCTAATTTTCTTAATTTATTCTGTGCCCCAGTCCTCAAATGTTTATTTTTATTCTTGTTTATTTGGGTGTCATCTGATGTATGGGCTATGTGTGAGTGTCCTACAGTTCTTGCACTTGCTCAGCTGCTAGACTGAAGAGAGAACCCGAGTCAGCGACAGAGACGTCAGTGTGCACTGGACAGGGAGTCTTACAGGTCAGAGGCCAGGGCCTGGAGGGACACCCACCGGGTACTGCTGAGGGCAGGCAGGACACAGCCTCTGTTTTCCCTGCACGGGGAGGAGGGGGCTATCAATTATAGGGGCCATGATGTCAGAAGGGCTCCTGGGTTGCAGGGAGACTGTTGGAACGCATCTGCCCACAGCTCTGGGTTAGCAACCATTGCAAGGGCCAGTGTTCCTCGGTGATGACCGAACATACCAGAGACGATGTGGTCCGAGGGCTGGAACCATCATTAGTGGGGGTCAGGCCGATCACACACATGGTTACTGATTAGTTTTGCCTTAGGAGGGGAGGCAGTCATGCACATCAGGTAAGGGTGAGGCAGGGTGGGGCAAGGGCTGTACAGAGAGCAGAACAGCCGTCTTCTGGGGCCTGACCAAACTGTGAGTGCGTGTGCGTGTACTGATTTACACATGTCTCATTTTACCAAGTATATTTATCCCACAAGTGTGTTTTTCTTTTAAATAAAAGAGGACATAAACCAAACTCAGACAGCTGGCAATGTTTCTGATGCCTCAAGAGTGCAGAATAATTTCTAATTTCTTCTAGGAAAGGACGAGGCAGTGGTCACTGATGAGCATTTTCCTGGTGTGTCTTTTGGCCTGCACCATCACCACAGTGATCGGAGTCCTGATTCTCTCCTTGGTTTATGTCAACAACCCTCAGCCCCGTTCAGAACCGGGAGCCCAACCTCTGCAAACAGCAATTCCCGTGGTGCCAAAGGCTGTTGATCCAAAAGTTCAGTTTCTTAATCATTTATCTAAATCCAAGGTATGGATCACACGTATTAGGAAAAAGAATCATTATTATAAATGATGATTTCAAAATGAAGTTTCCATTGCTTGTTTACTAAGCTTTGTCCTCTCTTCATCAGAAGGAAGCAGTTGTGGGCTGTTTGGATGAAGGGAAGTGAGGGATGGAGAAGGGGAACGGTGGGTGGATGTTGGCTCCAGGCTGAACTTTGCTTTAGTAGCTGGTTCTCTGGCTGGAGGGGAGAGGTGCAGGTGGACAGATGGAAAGCCCTGTGTTCTCTTGTCAAGATAGGAGTTCATTTTTCTGTCTAACAGGGCCTGATGGCACTGTTGTCTCCTGGAGTCTTGCAGACCTGTTCTTTCTCTTCTTTTTGGGGGGGACTCCCGTATCCACTCACCCCTGTGTCCTTTTCCCCTGTGCTGCCCCCTCACTCTGGGGGCCGAGGTGGCCTCGCATTCCTCGGGAGATGGCCACCATGCTGACGGTTCGTGTATGACTTTTCAGGTGTTTGAGTTCCCTGGTGGCGCAATCCAGTGGGCCCGGTACAGGAACAATGCCAAAGACTACCTCAGCATGGAAGAAGAGGCCTTTGGCAGCAGCTTGAACAGCCAGAGATCACAGATGAGTCTGGGGACCCTGAGAATAAAAAGCAGTGGCCTCCGGGCCCCTCATTGGCACTTCAATGCCAACGAACATGGCTATCTTGTACAGGTATAACCCGTTTGCCCACATTCTGTGCTTGAGCATTCGTGCTGTGTGTCCTCAGGCTATTATTTAGGTTGTTGCAAAACCTACTTAACTAATAGGATGATAGACAACATCCAGGCTTTGGCTGTGTACCCAATTAGACCAGTTAGCAGTGCCTTGGAACATTAGTCTGTTTGTTTTAATTATTCGTGGCATCACTTTGAACTTCTTTCTTCAATATGAGATCATTTTTCATACATTGTTAAGCTCAGATCACTGTTCCTTCCTTTGAGCCAAAGCTAACTGTTAGCTCTGATCTAATGATCAAAGAGACTACAGCTTCCCTTTAGGGAAAAAGCAGGGACTGGAATAACGAACTAGTTTTGCTGATGTTCAACCTGGGATCAGCCAATGGGATGCCTTTTGTCCCTTTTACCTTTCAGAATTCTTTGGAAGTCAAGCGAAATGGAGCTGGAAGTGAAATGAGTGTACTTCCCTGAATTGCAAATAATTCATTAATTCTGAAATGTATTTATGGCTTCTGTGTTCCAGACACTGGGGAAATTGGAGTGATTAAGCTTTCATAGAACTTTCAGAGTTTGGTCTTACTCTGATAATCTTGTTAATAGATCAGCCAATTTTTTTTTTCATTTATTTTTATTAGTTGGAGACTAATTACTTCACAACATTGCAGTGGGTTTTGTCATACATTGACATGAATCAGCCATGGAGTTACATGTATTCCCCATCCCGATCCCCCCTCCCACCTCCCTCTCCACCCGATTCCTCTGGGTCTTCCCAGTGCACCAGGCCCGAGCACTTGTCTCATGCATCCCACCTGGGCTGGTAGATCAGCCAATTTTTATGTGTGACATATTTCTGTTATTGCTAATAAAACTTCCTTTTTATACTTGGACAATTCACTCGATTTTAGAATTTACAAGAGAGATTAGAGCTTCATCTATGAGATTAAACCCTCCTTAGAAGAATACTTGGACAAAACAGTAAATGCACTATGTTATTACTATTATCATTATTAAAATTGTATGTAGGCTTTTTCTTACCTGGTAAATACATACACATCTGTGTGAAAACACACAAACATACACAAGCATACACATGCATGTTTATGCAACCATCTGTGAACACACACATGTGCTTGCAGTCTTTTCAAACTAGCATGATCTTAGAGCTGTAAATGCTCAGTGGGGTGGTATTACCCGGAAGAGGGCAAAAACTGGTTATTAGCAGGGTGAAAATATTACTCTTTTTATGTCTAAAGCGTAGATGTACATGTAGTACATAAGCAGTGTGTGTGTACCATGTACAGGTTTGCAGTACCTCTGTAATGTTAACGTTTCATAGGGTGGTGATTAGATAAACAGTCTAACATGGTACCTTAGAAGGCAGGTAATGAAAAAAGGTTGAAGAACATCGCTCCAAATTGATGTTGGGATGTGCTCTTCCATTTACATTTCAGGGGACGGCGTGGGTTGGGGTGGTTGATGATGGTGCTGTCGTTACCACATACAATGTTACAGCTGGCCAAGTGATCTTCTTCCCGAAAAACACAGTGCACTGGATAAAGAATGTGGGGAGTGAAGACTGATTTTTCTTGCTCTTCTTTTCTACACATGAGGAACTTCAGACCCTGGATGTTGATGATGTCTTTTTTTCTACACCTGAGGATATTGCTTCCAGGTCACTTAAGGTCTGTATCACTGCTGAGAATACTTCCAGGTCACTTAAGGTGTGTACCACTGCTGAGAACAAATCCTGAGAGGGTGTACATTCTGTGGGCACCAAGAGGGCATGGCTATTTGAGTTTCTAAGGTGGCAGTCAGCAAAGTAACAGGTGGGTAATGGGCTCAAGAACATGACTTGCTTCCTACTTAATACATAAACTGCCTCGAAGTTGAACTGCTTTTTATTTTCCCCTAAGAAGGGCTTCTATAGGAAACTAGTTTTAAAAAATATTTGTTTTACTATTTATTTCTTTGGCTGCATCAGGTCTTAGTTGTGGCATGTGAAGACGTTGAGGTACACGGGCTTCTCTAGTTGTGTGTGGGCTCCAGAGCGTGTGGACTCAGGAGTTACTCTGTGGTGTGTGGGATCTTAGTTCTTCTACCAGGGATCAAATCTAACCAGGTGAATTCTTAACCCCTGGACCACTAGGGAGGTCCCGAAAACTACTGATATAATGAATTGGTATAAAGTTTATGATAGTAAAAATTACTATAATTTTTCATCTCTGAAAAGCCATAAACTCATCCAGGGAGAACTTTGCTACAGATGATGTGATTGTATTTTCTTAATCTAAAGCAGAGGAGCCCACAGTGTTTCCTGAGGAATAGCTGCTTTTGATCTCTCTCAGTTTCGCTGGAGAAACTGCTGAAAGGGTTTAGAGGGTCACATGGAGATGCTGAAAGTGCAAATCGGTGATCAGAACTGGAGATGGTCCAGGCATGGCAATTCGAAGGGGTTCTGTGGTAAATTTAGGGACTTTAGTAGTGGGATTCTGAGATTTATCTTGCAGTAAATCCTGCTCTAACGTTTTAAGGAGGAGTAGAAAAAATGAGTCGTTAGAATGAGAGTATTGGTAAGCATGGGAACCAGTGTACATTTTTGCAGGAGTTTACACTGACCATAAAGTACCAGTGCCAATCAATTGAATACTTGGACGGTTTTCATAAAGATCACAAATCTCAGGCTAGGTGAGGTCATCTCTTTTGCCTGGGCCATTGAGAACCACACCGGTGGCAATGCTACTCTGTCCTCAGCTGTCCTCTTCTGTTGCTAAAATTTGTAGGACGTTTCACAAATACCTTTTTTTGGGACATTTTAAAATATAACAACTTTGTTGAGATGTAATCCATGTACTGTAAAATCCATCCTTTTTAAAGTGTACAGTTTCAAAGTTTCTAGTGTGTTCTCAGATCTGTGCAACCGTCTCCACTGTCTGATTTTAGAATACTTTCATTCCCTCAAAAAGAAATGAAATTTCTTTGCCTCACTCCCCATTCTCTCCTACCCCCAGGCCCTGGCAACTACTGTTGGCCTTCTCTGTGGATTTGCCTGTTCTGTCTATTTCATATAAATGAAAACACACAACATGTGGCCTTTTGTGTCTAGCTTCTTTCGCTTAGCATAAGGTTTTCAGTGTTCATGTTGTAGCATGTATCAGTACTTCGTTCCTTTTTAAAATTTAAACTATTTATTTTATTTATTTGGCTGTGCTGGATCTTAGTTCACAAATATCTTACATGGTCTCTTATGTGTTTCAGCCTGAAGGTGGAATTAGTTTCATTAGAACATTCCACAAGCAAAAGGAGGATCAGGGGGTCAATCTTCCTCCCAATTTGGCAGAACTGGTTGTCAATGCTAATTACTCACAGTCACCAGATAGCTTTGTGTGGAGGTACTTTTATGACTTGAAAGGTATAGTATGTTATTTTGTGAAGGCTTTTTACTTTTTGGTTAAGTATTTATATATGTATGATTACATAGGTGTATTGGATTAAGATGTAATGTGTTTTTTTTTTTATTAAAAAATTTTTTACAGCCAGTCACAGTCAAGAGAACTTTGAAAAAACACATTTCTCAACAGAGTAGGAGATGAAAGAAAAGGCCTGGAAGCAAATGAGGATGTGGGAGAAAAATTCAGAGTGTGTGGGGATGTGCTGGGGCTGGGCAATGCTGTAGAAGAGCCTGATGAGAGAGGAGGGCTCCAACCATGTAGCAATTAAGGGGTTTATTTTTATTTATTTAAAAATTAATAGCTCATTAGTTTGGCTACATGGGATCTTTGTGCAGTGAAGATCCTGTGAAGGTCTCCACACACAGGATCTTTGTTGAGGCACATGGACTCTCCAGCTGTGACGCACAGGCTTGGTAGTGAAGGGGCTCAGGCTTAGGTGCTTTGCAGCATGTGGGATCTTAGTTCCCCCATCAGAGATTGAACCTGGGTTGCAAGTTGGGTTCTTAACTGTTGGACTACCAGGGAAGTCCCAATTAAGGGGTTTTAAACGGGAGAGTGATACAGTGAGGTTTTTAATTTACCTATTTTTATCATTTATTTTATATTATCTTATTGAGGTATAATTGACATACAACATGATGTTAGTCTCAGGTGTACATCACAGTGATTCAATATTTGTATATATTATGACGTGATCACCACAATAAGTCCAGTTATTAGTAACATCACCACTGTACATATTAATAGTTGCATATTTTTTTTTCTTATCATGAGAACTTACAAGATCTTAGTAACTCTAATGTATGCATTGTGAAGTGAAAGTCACTGAGTCGTGTCTGACTCTTTGCGACCCCGTGGACTATAGGGTCCATGGAATTCTCCAGGCCAGAATACTGGAGTGGGCACCCTCTCCCTTCTCCAGGGGATCTTCCCAGCCCAGGGGTCGAGCCCGGGTCTCCCGCACTGCAGGCGGATTCTTTACCAGCTGAGCGACCAGGGAAGCCAGTGTGTGCTTTACAGTGTTATTAACTATGGTGCCTTGTTCTGCGTCATGTCCCCATGACTTGTTTATTTTATAACTGGAAGTTTGTATCTTTTGCCTTTCTTCACCCATTTCAGCCACCTCCGTTGCCAGCCTCTGGCAGCTACCACTCTGTTCCCTGTACCTGTGAGCTTGGGCACGTAGATTGTTCCCATATCTTGGCTGTTGTAAATAACGCTGCAGTGAACATGGGCTGCAGCTGTCTCTTTAGTTGGTGTCAGGTTTTGCTTTTGAAGTGATGACCAGCCCAGCAGAAGTGTGGAGAATGATTGAAAGCGGCCAGATGGGAAGCAGGGAGATGAGTCAGGGACTCTTGCAGTCTCTGAGGTAAGGGATGATGGTGGCCTCCCTCTGGAAGACAGAAAGAATTGTTGAGAAGCAGGGAATTTAGAGTTGCTGAACTGACAGGACTTCATTGACTGATCGAGGAGAGAAGTAGAGATTGGTATTTAGGATGAGTCTCGCATTTTCCAGGGGCTTCCCTGGTGGCTCAGACAGTGAAGAGTCGACCTACAATGTAGCAGACAGGGTTAGATCCCTGGGTCGGGAAGATCCCCTGGAGGAGGGCATGGCAACCCACTCCAGTATTCTTGCCTGGAGAATCCCCATGGACAGAGGTGCCTGGTGGGCTAGAGTCCATAGGGTCGCAAAGAGTTGGGCACAACTGAATGGCTAACACTTCTCACGTTTTACAGCCAGGTCCCCTGAGCTGAACGTCTTAAAGAGGTCACTGTATGTTAGAAATTTCAGGAGAACTTGGGAAAGTAGGATAGCATCTGGTAGTTATCAGGTCAATATCTTGGCAGCACACAGGATGTGCAGCAGCACTTCCTACCACATAACTTCCTGCGGCTGTAGAAGGGCTGTTCCTGGGGCTGCATTAGGCTCTCCTTTTGTGGTACCATTTTGAAGTAGTTTTGTCTTATTTTGTTTTTTAAATTTCATCTGATTTCAGGTTCAAAAGAATATAAATTTCCAGGAGGAATAATACAGTTGGCACAATATTGGAAAAATAGAAATGAACTGAGCCACAATGAAAACATTTTTAGTGAATTCCTGAATCAGGTAATTGAGAAAAATGTTTTGATGATTATCAAAATGGATGAAATGTGAGCTTTAGGTTAGGTCAGTTTTTTTGGACAAAGCAAAAGGCAAGAACTAGTCAAACACTCATTGACCTGATTAATGCAAACTATTGATTGAGGCCTCATTGTGAATTTAGGAGCTTAACTTCTTGGCATGGATGGTTACATTAATAAAGAGACCGGAGGCTTGTGAGATTTCTCTTTTCATGTGTTTTAAATGCTCAACTGGTGGTATTGTTTAATGACTGAGAGCACAGCTCTGGCATCAAATCCCCTGATTCAAACCCCAGTTCTGCCATGGTGTCCCTAGTTTACTCAGGCAACCTGGACTTTAATTGCATCTCACAAAGTTGGTGGCAGTCTTGCAAGATTGTTATAAGGGACAAGTGACATAGTAACTGTAAAGGATATAAAAAATTGCCTGTTCTCAGTGAGGGCTTTGTAAACATTAGTTACTATGATGATTATACAAATTGTTAAATTGCTGAGTTGAATGTTGGCTTAATGTTGGAATTCATTTTTCCTTTTCTTTCTCAAGCATCGAAAAGCCCTCACTTTGAGTACACTCAGGATTTATAACAATGGATTACGACAGCCACACTTTCATTTTAATGCAAATGAAATGGGATATGTAATAAGTGGATGTGCAAAGGTAATTTCTCTGTGAACAGTTTTTTTTTTTTCCTGAACTTTCCTTTTTAGTGCAGAAGGAAGCAAGTAGGAGGTATTTCTTTGTTTTGGTTCAGTTGTTGGTAATAGAATAGGACTTTGTGCAAATGGCTTTCTGGGCATGGTTTCCATAGAGGATACCATGCATGTCCTGTGAGGTAACTTCCATATTTGCTCTTAGCATGAGAAGGGTTCTAAGAACATTTCAGAACTGATAAAGAGGTTTATCACTAATGGTGAAGGGCTGGAATACCTGCTTACATTTTCTGAGTTTTGCATTCTTAGGCAACGCAAGCATTTGGGGGCCATGAAATTGGCTGTTTGCCTCTCAGTGTAATATGAGTGGGGGTGGCGGGGAGGTGTGGAGCCCCAGTAGGGTGGCCATATAGCCCCTTGGTGAAATTATTAATAGCACCCCCTTTGACTCTACAGAGAGTCCTAGTTTGGGTGGTCAATTAATTATATTTACCATAAGAAAAGCCACACAAATAGCATCTTACCACAGTGATTTGACAGTAGCTCCTCTGGGTTTTCGTAGGGCTCCTGAGAAGATCCAAAGGTCAAAATGGGCTTCTCTAGCTTATATCTGCCTCAGTCGTGACAGATACAATCAGACCAGACTGAAATGCACCTTTTATGTCACCCGGAGCAAAAGTTTTATGTTTTTAGAGGTGACAGCTGTCTTAAACTCGAAAAGGGCGCTGTCATTAACCCTCCGCAGGTTTCCTTTCAAGGGTCAGATGCTCTTTGTGAGGCGCTTTGGGTGCATGTGTGTGCGCTTATGTGCATCCAGTCTCCAGCCCTCTTAGAGGAAGACCCTCAGGATTCGCTCTCCCAGAAGGCTGAATTTCCCGAATGAGTAGCAAGGAGGGTGTAGGCGTAGTAAAACACTGAAATTTAAATCCTCTGCCTAATTAGTGAATGAATGTCATTGATACCCTTAATTAGAACAATTAATGCTCTTTTTGTATGATGTTCTGCAGTATTGATTTCACTAATACATTTTGAGGGACATTTACTTCAATAGAGTATCTTCTGATTTTTGTGGAACTCTGTCTCAGAAACAGGAATGTGAACGTGAAGGATTGCCTCTTTTTTGCTGTTTACCTTCTCTGAGAAGTCCCTTTGTAACCACGTGCTTTTATTGATCTGTTCTTCACTATGAATACTTATCCTTATTGAATATTTGATTTTATTTGCTTCAGTTCAGCTTAGTTTCTCCCCCCCTCCTTAGGTGGGCATTATCAATGCTCAGAGTTCCACAAAGTTTAACATTCACATTGGAGATGTGATATTTTTCCCCACTGGAACCCAGCATTACATTAAGAGCACATGCGATGAGGATTTGCTTCTCATTCTTGCCTTCAGCACTGGAGACCAGGTGAGAATAAGCCAGTGTCGGAGATGTTGGTGAGTGCCAGTGAAGTGCAGAGTACTCTGCTAAGCAGTGTATCTGGGTCATAGAGGGGACTCAGCATATGGATATTGAGTCAATGACTGACTTAATGAACTGGCTGAACCAGTGTGTGAAGAGGAGAATTGGAGATCAAATAATCTTTTCATTTGGTTATAAAGGAATCCAATACATCATATTTCTCTCTTAATTCCCCGAATTCTCAACCAACTGAGAAAAAAGACGTGTGCGTGCTCAGTTGCTTCAGCCACGTCTGACTCCTTGCAACCCCATGGACTGTAGCCCTCCAGGCTCCTCTGTCTATGGAATTTTCCAAGCAAGAATACTGGAGTGGGTTTGCATGGCCTTCTCCAGGGGATCTTCCCAACCCAGGGATCGAACCCACGTCTCTTAAGTCTCCTGCTTTGGCAGGCGGGTTCTTTACCACTAGTGCCACCTGGGAAGCCCAAAGAGCAGCATACAGAGACTTAGAAAATCGTTTCTGTTGCTAATCGTGAAGATATGTGGGAATATGATTAGCATCTGCGGGCAGGTGGGTTTCCTAAAATCTATTGGGTTGGCCAGGATTGGGTTGGCTTACTGGTGTTGAAGTGAGCTCTTATACAGCTTATGGCATAGAGAAACATTACCTGAGTTTTGAAGCTTTGCCAGCTCCCAAACAGAGAGGGAGGCGGTGAAGTAAGCATGGCCAGTGTATTCTTCTGAAATTTATGGTAGAGAGATAAGGGAGAAGGAGAGAGAGAGAAAGAGGAAGAGGGAGGAAGGAAAAGAAAGTCTCTTGTATATGAAAAGAAACTGTAGGAGACACGAAGTACCATGAAGTATGACTGAGCAGTGCTTCCAAGAAGGAGAAGCATTCCCTCCCATCGTTGTTTTAAGCAAATCTGATATATCACGATCTGTATTATAAAACATGTATTAAGAGAAATTAGTTATTATATTAAATAGTTTGCTTTTAAAAGTTCACCCCAGTGCTCCTTAGATGGAATAATGTGTTTGAAGAACAAGAATAAATAGTAGAACTTAGATTTTAAAAAAAAGGTCTTAGGACTAGATTCCCTGCTGAGACAGGGTGAGAATTATGAGTCTGGGGACCCCTGGGGCAGGTCGGAAACAGACAGGCAGTGGTTCTCTTGGCTATGGTTCTTCCCACATGGAGACCCAACAACATCTCCAGCGGGGAGCACACTGAATTCAGCAGTTTCATCAACATGACCTATACCAAGAGGTGAGCCTGTCCTGCTGGGTGATGCTCGTTTTCCATGATGACACTTCCCCTCTTTAAGGGAGACTGGAAAACTCCAGAATCTGCTTCTCTGAGCCGCCAAACCTGGGGGTACGTGGGGTAAGGTTTGTGGAGAGGTCTTTGAGGAAGATATGCACTGGAAACTATTAACAGCTGTAGACTCTCTCAGGGCAAGGTGGGGGATAGGATTCCGGTGTCCCATGCTTTTGGTGTCGGCCTCACTGGAGTCGGACACGACTGAGCGATTTCACTTTCACTTTTCACTCTCACGCATTGGAGAAGGAAATGGCAGCCCACTCCAGTGTTCTTGCCTCGAGAATCCCAGGGACGGGGGAGCCTGGTGGGCTGCCGTCTATGGGGTCGCACAGGGTCGGACACGACTGAAGTGACTTAGCAGCAGCAGCAGCAGCAGTGTTACGTATGGAGAAGGCAATGGCACCCCACTCCAGTCCTCTTGCCTACAAAATCCCATGGACGGAGGAGCCTGGTAGGCTGCAGTCCATGGGGTCGTGAAGAGTCGGACACGACTGCGCGACTTCACTTTCACTTTTCACTTTCATGCATTGGAGAAGGAAATGGCAGCCCACTCCAGTGATCTTGCCTGGAGAACCCCAGGGATGGCGGAGCCTGGTGGGCTGCCGTCTATGGGGTCGCACAGGGTCGGACACGACTGAAGTGACTTAGCAGCAGCAGCAGCAGCAGTGTTACGTATGGAGAAGGCAATGGCACCCCACTCCAGTCCTCTTGCCTACAAAATCCCATGGACGGAGGAGCCTGGTAGGCTGCAGTCCATGGGGTCGTGAAGAGTCGGACACGACTGCGCGACTTCACTTTCACTTTTCACTTTCATGCATTGGAGAAGGAAATGGCAGCCCACTCCAGTGATCTTGCCTGGAGAACCCCAGGGATGGCGGAGCCTGGTGGGCTGCCGTCTGTGGGGTCTCACAGAGTCGGACATGACTGAAGCGACTTCGCAGCAGCAGCAGTGTTACGTAGCCACGCAGTTGCCGTTGTGAAAATGTCCTGATGGCTGTGGGGTCTCTGTGGCCGCACTTCGGCGCTGACAGCTCTTCTTCTGGTTTCCACTCTCAGTTGCAAACCCTTGACATGGACGATTATCTTCAGGCCACTGCAGACCACATCCTGGCTCAGCTTTTCTTCAAGAAGCAAAGTGAGTTTAAGAAGATCCCTCAATTCAAGGAAGACCAGGCAGTCAACATGCCTTAGATGTGCTGATGCATTCATATCTATTTTTCTCTCTTCATATGTTATTACTGTTTTTAAAGAAGGTCCACTTGGCTCGTGAACTTGGAGCTCCTTACAGAGTGACATTGGTCAAGCAGGTGTGAAGCAGCCCCACGGGCTCATTTAGCTAAGATCATAGGCAACTCATGCTAAGCGAACATTTCCGTGTACTCTGTGCAGCTTATCTACAGAGGGGCTCTGCTCAATTAAATTAATATTTTTTATGGATTTTAATATGCACATATATATTTATTTTCCTTTTGTTGCATCAAATTTATTACTACAAATGAAAATCCATTCTTTTATTTTGCACATCAGTGAAACTTAGTGCCATGCTTGTATTTTTGCTATTCATCACGGTGGAAGGAGGTATGGAGATTAGCCTACTCATGTACATACATACGGATGCAGCCAGAAGAACCCAAGTACATCTGACCTTGTTTAGTTTAGTGTAGAATCTTAGTGTCTTAACGCTTTTGTCAATATGAAGATACTTTTTGTAAGGCTCGAAATTTCAAGGACTCACACGAGTAGTTTACTTATTATATATTAGCTGAGAAAATACTTAATGGCAAACTAATTATAAATTCAATATTTTCTTTGAATGTATTTGAATTTTATTAATCACATCACAGACTACCTCTGAGGAACAGTCATCCCTATATTTGAGAAGCAAGTGTTTCTTTAGTCTATTGGCTGGGTGTGTATATGGACTTGAAGACTACTTTTCATCACTTGGAAGCTGGTAGGAGCCGGTGGTCTCTAAGTTGGGGGTCATTGTCTTAAGTAGAAAAGAGTTTGTTCAAATCTAATCAGTGCTTGAGTTTTCATTGTTGTTGTTTCCTCGCTAAGTCGTTCTAACTCTTTGTGACCCCGTGGACTGTAGCCTACCAGGTTCCTCTGTCCAATTTTCCTGGCAAGGATACTGGAGTGGTTTGCTGTTTCCTCCTCCAGGGGATCTTCCCAACCCAGGGATCGAACCTGTGCTTCCTGCACTGGCAGGCAGATTCCTTACCACTGAGCCACCAGGGAAGCCCTGAGTTTTCTTTATAGTTTGTCTCAGTAGGTATTTGGTACCTCTGCATTTTGCTTGGGTACCACTATCAGTTCTGGGCTATACTATACACAACTCTAGACAGTAGAGATGCTTGTTAATGCTTTCAGCCAGCACCCTCTTTCAGTCATATTTCCTTGACACATAATGAAAATTTTAGGTATTTTAAGGATTTTTGTTCTTAGACAAAGAAGGAATCAGTTTGTATGTTCCTTTTTCTCTGTGTCTCTCTTTCTCTATGTATGTTTCTCTCTCTAGATAACTAGCTCTCTTGACTGTATAGAAGACAGAGAATCAGGAATGACCCCCTTTGATGAGGGAGTAGTCATCTACATATTATATATGATCAGGTCATGAAAGGCCTGTCATCTCTTGCTACCAAGGTATATTTACCTTATTGCCACTTTCCAGGAGAGCCGGCTGAGATCAGAGCTTGGTAGCACAGGGGATTTTGTGGTGGTAGTCTTGCTTTGAAGAGACTTTGTAGGGAATGCGTCACCATGCAGGAGGAGGAGCATGGTTGAGAAGATGCAGGGAAGAGCATAGGACAGTAGGTGTGTGGAAGGTGGATGTCCAAAGAGAGGGGGAGTAGTCATAAAAGGAAATGGCAGTGTGTACACAGATCTTATCTGCACATCTTGTTTTACTTTGGGACTCTTTTTAAATATACTATAAACCAGGTGATAATCCCTTTTCTTGAATCAGGAAGTGTATCTGATTACTATGTGGTCATTTAATAAAGATTTTGTGTATCTGCATATTATTTTGTCATTTAATTTTTTTTCTTAATTTATTTTTAATTGAAGGGTAGTTACAGTACTGTGTTGGTTTCTGCCATACATCAGCGTGGATCAGTCATAGGTGTACGTGTATCCCCTTCCCCCTGAGCAACCCCCCCACCCCATCCCACCACTCTAGGTTGTCACAGAGCACCGGTTTGGGTCCTCTGAGTCATACAACAAATTCCCACTGTTCTGTCATTTAATTTTAAATGAAACCTGTTCTTGAAGTTTTATGAATTTGGCACATTACTGGATTCCTTCTATGCATTCTTGAAATATGCTATATCATTGTCTAAAGAAAATATATTATGGTGTTGGAACTTTCTGGGTTTCCTGACTTAGGTTTCCAGACTGTTGTGTATTTAAAAATAGAAAACTACTAAAAATAAAAATGAATGCTCTAACGAAGACATATTAATTGGATGTTGTTGGTATATTATTTTATGGGGGAGTTTTTTTCTTTTTGGCCACACTGCTCAGCTTCTGGGATCTTAGTTCCCTGACCAGGAACTGGACTCGGGCTCACGGCAGTGAAAGTGCCAAGTCCTAACCACTGGACCACCAGGGAATTCCTTGGGGAGGATGTATTCTTAGTTTTCGCTTGGCTGTTCTAATTTCAGTCCTTTTTCCCTGTTTGGAAAGCTGATTTCTAGTTTTAATACCATTTTATTCCTTAGGGTAATTTCATCCATTACTACTCAAGTGCTTTTAGGCTTTTTGGTATACCTACTTTATTTATTATCAAATCAATAGATTGAAGAGTGAATTGCTCAATCAGACTGATTATTTGACATCATTCAGGCAAAACCCTCAGACATTTGACTGAAAACCTCCTTTAAAACTGAACCTACCTTACCTACTTTATACACCCAGTCTATAATACAGCTACATTTGATTGATTTGAAATGGTATGAATTGTACATAAAAAGTTCTTAAATCTTTAGAACTTTTTAACAGCATCTTTGAATAACTGAATGGAGCGAGTTAATTTGACTAGAGGAGCTACAAGGTTAGGTAAATACCACTGTGTGTTCCTTACTGCTTATAAATAGTGCCAGGCGGTTATAAAAAGTTTCTTTGTTCATATTCTCATCCTTTCCTATTGAAGAGTAATCAGGCTGCTTTTTACAGCCCAACCAATTTAGAAAAAGGAAAATAGTTACTTTTACTATATAACTTGATTCTTAATGACCGTAATTTACCAACGGTTGCAAGTGATTTTCAGTTATATAGCATTATTGCTGTAAAGAAAAAAAACAACTAAGAAAAGAAAGGGGAAAAAAAAAGCCACAGTGATTTTGTGCTGTAATTAGAAGTGATAAGTGGTATTTCTTCCACGCTCTGCACTCACCATAGCTTCATGAAACTTGTATGTTCACCTTGGAGCACTGTTCCTTTATACAGAACAGTAGGACACTGGGGAGTCCAGAAAAGAATAGTGATGCTCAAGAGATGAAAACCTGTGTTTTCTTCAGTGTACTTAAGTTGGAACTGTCAGGGAAAAAGAAGTTAAGGGATTACGTAGAAACAATGAAGTTGTGCAGCTGGTAGAGGCCACGTTTCGTGTGATCTCAGTGCTTTAGTTTGCAGAGAGACAAAGTGATACCTGACAAGGGCAGGGCACCCAGACTGTAAGTAGGATACTTGAGACAAAGTCCAGATCTTTTGAGGTGCTTCCCACCTCCCCTGGGGCGGTTTTTTTTTTAAGGGTCAGCCAGTAAATATTTTATTTATTTATTTTTATTATTTTATGTTTGGTTGCACTGGGTCTTGGTTGCTGCGTGTGGGCTTTCTCTAGCTGCAGGGCGCAGGGGCCTAGGCTTTTCATCGGCGGTAGTTTCTCCTGTTGTGGAGCGCAGGCTGCAGTCGTTACGGCTCACGGGGTTAGTTGCTCTGTGGTATCCTTGTAGAGCTTTTTGATTACTGTCTTCAAGTATATAAAAAATTCGTCCACCTGAAGCAGAACTCTGCACTAGGAAATGGACCGTCTTCAAGTGGGAGAGGTGGCTTCTGCCACTGCACTTCGGCAGCCCCAGTGCCAACACCGCTTCTCCTTTTCTGAGCCTGGAATGTGCCCGGTGTCCAAGGCCAGTAGCTTCTGTAAAGAGGTGACCAGAGCCCCCTGAGATCATCGTCCCTATCTAGCCAAGTATTCCCCGCTTGTGTTTTCATTTCAAGTTTTATTAAACAATTTTTACACTGTGGCTCAGATGGTAAAGAATCCGCCTGCAATGCAGGAGGCCTGGGTTTGACCCCTGGGTCAGGAAGATGCCCTGGAGAAGGGCATGGCGACCCACTCCAGTGTTCTTGCCTGGAGAATTCCAAGGACAGGGGAGCCTGGCGGGCTACAGTCCATGGGGTCACAGAGTCGGACGTGACTGAGACACTAACACACTTATACTGATAAAATGTACATAACATAAAAGTCACCATTTTAAGGTGTACAATTCAGCGGCATTAAGTATATTCACCTTGTTGTGAAGTCACCACCACTGTCCGTTCCCAGATCTCTTCATCATCCCAAGCAGGGACATAATGCTCATTAAACAGTAGCTCCCCATTCCCTTCTCCTCCCCAGTTCCTGGTAACCTTTATTTTTTATCTTTATAAATTTGTCTATTTTAGGTCCCTCATATAAGTGGAATCATACAATGTTACTCGAGCCTCAGTTTTATGAATTTTTTTACTCATTTTCAATAATTATGCCTTTATTATGTTCTTATCATTGTGCTAGGATACACAAGAGACATGAAGATGTGGTCTCTACAAATTTATAATTAAAATGTTTCTTATTTATTTCTATATTTCTCTTCCCTCCCCACCCCTGTATGAACAAACCCAGCCCTTATCATGAGTATTCAAAAGGATGTTTATTCATTTAGACTATGTTAAGGGGCTTCCCAGGTGGCACAGTGGTAAAGAATCCACCTGCCAATGCAGGAGATGCAAGGGTTTGATTCCTGGATCAGGAAGATCCCCTGGAGGAGGAAATGACAGCCACTCCAGTATTCTTGCCTGGGAAATCTCATGGACAGAGAAACCTGGCAGGCTACAGTCCTTGGGGTCACAGAGACATGACTGAACACACACACACACACACACACACACACACACACAACACACACACACACACAAGGAGTCCATAGTAGCAGAATTGAAAAAAATTAAAGAGGTGAGTCTACATTATGCATTCGTATTTCCAGAGAAGGCAACAGTCAGTCTTTTTGGTGGTTCCCATTCTAGGGACTGTCATAACAGTTCTTGGTCCTCAAATTTTTCATAACTCTCATAAAATTACTTTTCCTCTACTTTTTTTTTTTTTAAGGCACCTCATTCTAGTCCCTGAGGTTTAAACATCCAGGTAAGAGTGTTTGACTTCTGTTTTTTAAACATTAACAAGAAACCCCACGTAGCCTCAGCAGGTGTCCTTTACATCTCTTATCTTGATTCAGGAATGCCCAACTTCATCCTACTGGCAATAAACCTATTGTTTTATTACATTAGCCTGTTGAATTCCCTCTTCCTTTGTTCAGAATGTGGAGTAGCTCTCAATGAAAGGGAGCAGGCTCTGATGTGCAGGCTAAATGGATATTGTACCAGAAGGGCCAGATATAGTGAGGGGGAGCCTGGACTCATGGAACGTCAGTGAAGGCATTAGCCTACATCCCCAAAGACCACTTTGGATGTAGGGTCAATGAAGATACTAAGATATTTAAATCATCACCTAGGAAAAATTTACAAAGGAAAGAGCAGTATCTGCTTTTTTTTTTTGGTCTTTTCAGGAAATTGCACAATTAAGAGGTGGTGTTTTTTAATTTGTTTTTGTTTTGGTGGTAAGCATGCAGTATGATGCAGCTGTTAGTAAGTGTCAAGAATAAATTAAATAAAAATAGGACAGTTACTCGTAAAGTTGGTCTCAAGTGATTCATGTAAAGCCTTTAAATGTCTCCAGTATCTGGGATAACTTTTCCTCCAGAATCAGCACTGCTCAGAGGATTGCTGTCCTGGGAGATAATTTTGTCTCTCTTTGTAAGGCATTTTAGATAGTAAAAGCCAAGAAGAAGGAATTTCTGTCAACCAGGATGGATTGTCCTTTCAAATGTACTTTCTCTAATGTTGTAAAATAAACCACTGGAGATGGGTTTACAAGTTTACATAGTTCTGAGCTCCCATCTGGCCTGGGTATGGGAAGGCTTTCTTAAATACACAGACAGCTCCAGAAGAGAGAGGAGGAGAGACACATACAAGGGAAGGGAAAGCTGTGGTCTTAAGGGCTGGTGTAGAAATCTTGAATTTCCTTCCATAAGACATGTTCAATTTTCTTTTAAAATATTTGCTTTTGACTGGGATACTTTTCTAGCCAGATACAATCTACTTTGGCCTATATGTTTGGCTACCACCCCTTAGGTCTCTACCTTTTAGTTCCTCACTTAGAAAAGCATACAGGAGCAAAACGTCCAATTGCAAGTGTACAGCTTGGTGATTTCTGCAAACAGAACATGTGCATTCAACCAGCACTTTGATCAAGAAGTATTATATTACCTGCAAGTCCTCTTGTGGGGGCCAGCTTCAGTCACCACCCCCAAAATGATAAGCAGTTTTTGAGCTTTATATGCATGGGATCGTAGTCTATGTGCTTTTTGGGACTTGATTCATTTTCCATAACATTATGTTTTCGAAACTCATTCATGTTGTTGCTCTTCCTCTTCACTTAGCTGTTTTTTCTTTCTCTTCAGATAAACATGTTGCTTTCATGTGTCACCTCCTTGATTCAGCGTAGCCAGCCATGACATGTGTATAAGTGGAGTGACTCTAAGTCAGGTCCTCTTGGTGGCCTTGATCCCTGGGGCTGTCCCTGCTTTTTTTCTTCTACATGGTTGTTATCTGGGAAGAACTGAGATCTAAGAAGAGAGAGGAGGGAAAGACAAAAACTCAGCACTTTCTGCCTGAAGTTTCTTTTCCTTTAACACACTCCTTACTCCAGCTCCTTCCACCCCAGTCCATCAGGTGGGAGGAATGTGGTCGATGCTGGCTACACCAGCCAGGTTCAATTCCATGGCGACACTTTCCCCCAAACAGCGGTCATTTTTCTTTAATTAGAGAGGGAGAAGTAAAGGAAGGTGATCTAGGAACATATTACCAGCTTTCATAAAGGGATGACTTGTTTGGTTGGCAAGTTGTTCATAACTGGTTTCCCTCTCCTGGTTTTCTTGTCCATGAGAAATGAGTTAGTACTTTATAAAAATAAATTTAACAGCAGCTATTTTCAAGAGAGAGAGATTTAAACTTCACAAGCATATAGCTTAGATGAAACAACCCATTCAAGTTTGAGCAGTTGATTTTATCAAAATTTTTCCCCAGGGCTTGTTGCAGAATGAAGTTTATAATAGTTTCTCTGCAGTTTTGAAGGTCCTGTTTTTACTAAGTATGTATCAGTTCATTCATTTTCATGCACTGTGCAGAAGTAAAGCCAATAGCTGTCTGAATGTGTCCACTTCAATTACTAATGCAGTATCAAGAAAATCAATAAGGTATTTCAACACTCTTCCAACTTATTCTTCTGACCTCAAAGGCAGAGGATGATGCTGAACTTGAAGACCCAATACTTTGGCCACCTGATGCGAAGAACTGACTCATTGGAAAAGACCCTGATGCTGGGAAAGATTGAAGGCGGGAGGAGAAGGGGACAACAGAGGATGAGATGGTTGGATGGCATCACCGACTCGATGGACATGAGTTTGAGCAAGCTCGAGGAGTTGGTGATGGACAGGGAGGCCTGGCGTGCTGCAGTCCATGGGGTCACAAAGAGTCGGACACGACTGAGCGACTGAACTGAACTGATTCACTGGAATGAAGTCAACTTAGATTCTTAGGTTGCTGTCGAAGTGGTTATATAACGAAGACAAGAGAATTGTGCATTTGTTTTCTGCTATCTCTCTTCATGTTTATGAGCAGTGTTTGCAGCACGGGGAGGCATGGAGGAGGAGGAGGGAGGACTGTAATGGCTGCTGTGGTTTCAGATGCTAAGGGAGGTATGGACCCTCCTGCAGCTCCGAAGTGGCTGCGAGGAGGGCTCTCCGGGGGGTGGATTGTGGTCCAGGGGCTGCTGAAGCCTTCGGGCACCTCCCTACTCACAGTCCTTGACACTGGCTGCCTGATCGGAAAAGCGACCCCAGAGGCAGAGCTCATCTGGAGAGGCCCCTCCACGTGCCTCTGCTTGGGGCATGAGAACCATTTTGATTTGTAAAATGAAATGTTGAGAATCCTGCATCTGTGGGCACTAAAAATTCCCCAAACCCAAGATGTGAAGGTCAAATAGAATAGAGAGACTCACCCTTTGAGGCCGAGTTATAAAATATGTGTGGAAAATTTGAATTTATTTTGTATGAGGGGTTTAGGGACAATTCCTAGTAAGGATATCACGATCTGAACAAGGAATTAGATGCAGGGCTGGGGTCCAAACACCAGTCATGCATCCACAGTAGGCATCTAAGAAATCAATATGAACTCGAATTAGTATCTGAAGCCTTTCCCCAAAGTACCTTTGTTTAACGGAGAGAAAATCCCCATCCATTAAGTGTCATGGGCCAGATTACTCTGTCACGTGTGGTGACATATCAGTAACGGTCTGGAATGCCACATGGCTTGTTACCATGTTTTGGAAAATTCTTGCTTGTGGTGACTACAGTTCTTCCATCAAAGCCCCTTCCCATGTGCTGCTATACTCTCTGCCTTCCTGATCCTCACTATTGCTTGACTTCACCCTACAGCCATATTCGGGAAGGTTGTAAGAGAGAAAGAGACCTTCAGAGCTGGGAAGGGACCAGCTAGTCCAGTAATTCCAAGCCGCGCTCCCGCGGTGCCCTAAGCACCTGCAGAGTTGGGACTCAGAGCAGAGGTGAGCCAAACTGGGTCTGCTCAAAGCTCTTACCAGCTTTCACCTGCCCTGCTGCAAACAAATCAGTAAAAGGTTTGAAAGTCAGTGACCCAGTCCAGTTGCTTTCTTTTCCAGGTAAAGAAATTGGAGCCTGAAGAGCTGACTTCCTAGATACAAAGCGCTTGAGTGTGGTAGTGACACAGCTGTTTTAGAAATGGGTAATTTCTGGGAACTGGAATGAACTCGCTAATGAAGGAGGGAGTTAAAAGGTAACTTTGTAAAGTTTTGGTTTCCTTTGGAGATTTTAACCTTCCCAAGGATATGCTTGCCACCTTCTTTAGAGTCTCTGTTTTGGGAACACAACTTTAGAGAACTGTACATGCCGTTTCAGGAAAAAATACAATAGCAACTTTAAGCTAGCGCTTCTCCTGGCAATGTAAGGCTAAAGATGGGCTGCTTTGGTAAAGACTGTGACTTTAGGCTATGTTTAGTCTAAAGCTCCTTTTTCACACTTTAGAGAAGGCCGTGATGAAATGATAAACATGCCTGATCCACGTCCCCTAGTTCCTAGATGGCAGCTTGACCTGTGATGGTGCTGGAGATCTTTGCTGTCACCTCTCCCCCTGCCTGAACTCATCTCTCCTTTAGACCCTCCCTCTCCAACCCTAGACTTCGCAACAGTCTGCCTGACATTTCGGTTTGCTTGTCTAGGAAACATCTCAGATTCACATGACAGAAGGTGAATTTCTGGTTTTCTCTCCTAAGTCAATTCCATCTGAACATTTTTCATCTTGGTTAATGGCAACTTTTCCAGGCTTCCCAAGTGGCGCTTGTGGTAAAGAACACACCTGCCAATGCAGGAGACTCAAGAGACCCAGGTTTGATCCTTAGGTCAGGAAGATCCCCTAAAGTAGGAAATGGCACCCCACTCCGGTATTCTTTTTTTTTTTTTTTTTAATTTTTTTATTAGTTGGAGGCTAATTACTTCACAACATTTCAGTGGGTTTTGTCATACATTGATATGAATCAGCCATAGATTTACACTTATTCCCCATCCCGATCCCCCCTCCCACCTCCCTCTTCACCCGACTCCTCTGGGTCTTCCCAGTGCACCAGGCCCGAGCACTTGTCTCATGCATCCCACCTGGGCTGGTGATCTGTTTCACCATAGATAGTATACCCACTCCGGTATTCTTGCCTGGAAAATTCCATGGGCAGAGGAGCCTGGCAGGCTATGGTCTATGGGGCTGTAAAGAGTCCAACATGACTGAGCAACTGAGCGCATGTCACATGTCATGTTACAGTGGCAACTCTGTCCTTCTGATTTCTCAGGCCAAGACGCTCAGAGTCATCTTACTCCTGTCTCACATCCTCTGTCCACTCTGGATCTGACCTGTTCTCACTCCCTCCACTGCTATCACCTCGGACTAAGCCACTATCATTTCCTGTCCTGTTTAGCTTGAGTTTCTTAACTTGGCTTTCCTTCTGCCTATGAATCTTGCTTTCAGTTTATTCTTGAAGTGGTCAGAGAGGTCCTTTTTTTATAAGTAAGGCAGGTCACGTCATCGTTTCTTCAAGACACTCCCCATCTCACTCAGAAGTTAAAAGATCTGCCCCCTCTGGCCCCTACCCTCTTCCGTATCCCACTGCTCCGAGCCACACCTGTCTGCCCCCAAGTCCCTCCATGCCCTCCCCCTTCCACGGTCACCCCTCCCCTGCCTCACCCCCGGAACTTCTCTGGCCTCATGGCTCCGCTTCTCGTCTTGCTCCTCCTGCTCACTCCACTCCAGCCACACCAGCCTCTGGGCTGAGCCTCAAACACTCTTGGCATGCTTCAGAATTAGACCGTTTACTGGTGGTCCCCTCTGCATGGGTCGCTCCAGTCAGATTTCTAACTCTCTCACAACTTCAGGGTTTTGTTCCAATGTCCCATTCTCAATAATCATCCTAGCTAAATCAGTAGGGAACTGCAAACAAAAACCGCAATGAGATATCACCTCACACCTGTCAGAATGGCTAGCACCAAAAAGAAGACAAATAACAAAACGTTGGTGAAGATGTGGAGAAAAGGGAATGCTCTACACTGTTGGTGAGTGTAAATTCGTGCAGCCACTGTGAAAAATGGTATGGAGGTTTCTCAGAAAACTAAAAATGGAACTGTCATATCACTTGGAAATGTCCTGGGGATATGTACAACCCCCCCAAAACACTGATAAAGATACCCACACCCCAATGTTCATAGCAGCATGATTTACAATTGCCAAGATATGGAAGCAAACTAAGAGTCCATCAACAGATGAATGTACAAAGAAGATATGGTATATATTCAAAGGAATATTACTCAACCATAAAAAGGAACAAAATTTTGCTGTTTGCAGCAACATGAATGGACTTGGAGGGTGTTATAAGTAAGTCATACAGAGAAGGGCCAATACTGTACACTATCACTTTTATAGGGAATCAAAAAAATACAGATAACTAATGAATATTAACAAAAAAGCAGACTCACAGATATAGACAACTAGTGATTACTAGTGGGGAGAAGAAAGGAGGAGAGTAAGAGATAAAAGCTATTAGGTATAAAATAATTTACAAGGATATATTGTACATTACAGGGAATACAGATAACATTTATAATAACTAAAAATGGGGTATAACCTTTAAAATTTGTGACATATTATTTGTTGTTGTTCAGTTGCTCAGTTGTGTCTGACTCTTTGAGACACCATGGACTGCAGCACACCAGGCTTCCCTGTCCTTCACCGTCTCCCAGAACTTGCTCGAACTCATGTCCATTGAGTCAGTGATGCCATCCAACCATCTCATCCTCTGTCATCCCCTTCTCCCACCTTCAATCTTTCCCAGCACCAGGGTCTTTTCTAAGGAGTCGGCTCTTTGCATCAGGTGGCCAAAGTATTGGAGCTTCAGTTTCAGCATCAGTCCTTCCAATGAATATTCAGGGTTGATTTCCTTTAGGGTGGACTGGTTTGATCTCCTTGCTGTCCAAGGGACTCTTCAGGAGTTTTCTCCAACACCACATTACATTATACCCCTGTGATACATATATTCAACAGCAACTATCAGTTCAATCGCTCAGTCGTGTCCGACTCTTTGCCATACTTCAATTAAAAAATAATTCAAAAATTAAAAAAAAAAATCATTCTAGCTAAACAGGAAAAGTCCTGCCACCCATACGGGTCTCTCTCCACCGGTTCTCGTCTGTGGATAACCATAGGGGTGTGTCCAGAGAGAGACCAGCGGGAGAACACGGGCAACTCTCGCGAGACCCTATGCCGGGAAGATGCGTGGGAAACGCTGTTTCTCCCAGTGCCCTGGCAGGGGGCGAAGGCAGCAAGAAGCCGAGTGACTGGGAGAGGCCCCTGGGAGTCCGCCAGCGCCCCGCAGCCTTCCTTACAGGGCGTGAGAGGCCGAAGTCGCTGAACGGGTAGGCGCTGTCACCCGGCTAGGCTTCAAGCGCTTGCTCTGGACCATGAGAACCGGTTTTACACGTGTCCCCGGCCCGGCGCTGGGGGGCGTGGTGACTGAGACGTAGGGGGCGCGCAGGGACCCGGTGTCCTGCCTCCTCAGCGCGGGCCGGGCCGCGGGCCACCGAAAATGGCGGGAAAGCTCTGAGACGGGCCACAGACTGACTCCTCACGGAGGGAGGGGCCAGACGGGATGGGCGGACATGTAATGGTTGACGGCAAGGAGCGTTCGAGCAAGTGATGCTGGGTTAGTAAATTGCCTCATTGGTTAAATTAAAAAACAATTTTTTTTGGGGGGGGAAAAAAAAGGAACAACCGGGTTTAAGTATATGTCCTTAATTTTTTGCCAGCTATTGCCAAACCATTATCCAGATTCTTTTGCTTCACATTTTCACCACATTTTCACATTACTTCATTCCTTGCTCCAAACCTTTGATAACACTTATTAGAAAGAAAGAAAAGAATTTCTAATAAGGAAACAAAAGAAATATCTTTGCCAATTCTTTAAGCCAATTTGCCAATTGTTTAAGCCACTAAATCGTGTTTGACTCTTTGGGACCCCATGGCCCTCCAGACTCCTCTGTTCATGGAATTTCGAGGTAAGAATACTGGAGTGGGCTGCTATTTCCTTCTCCAGGGGATCTTTCTGATCCAGGGAAGAATCAAACCTGCTTCTCCTGCATGGGCAGGCGGATTCTTTACTGTGATACAGGCCTACAATGATATGTTATTACTGGTTTAGTTTATATACCTTTGATTACTATTGAGGATGGACGTATTTTTACATCTTTATTGATAATTTGCAGTTTTTACTTTTATGAATTATTCTTTGTTTTTTAACCTTGGAAAATTATGAAAACTCTTTATGCATTAACCTTTTCCTAGCATTTAAATTTTTCCCCCTCGTTTACTTTTTATTTTTTTATGGTGTTTTTCTGAAAATTTTAAATGTTTAGAGAGTTAACCATTCATCTTTTCTTTTATGGGATCTAGTTTTGTTGTTTTGCTTAAAAACTGTCTCTCACTTCTCTTCCTGTCAGTATTTCTCCATATTTTCATCTGAGTTTTCTGTGATTTTATTGTTTCACCAAAATCATTATATGTTTTATGTTTATTCAGGTTTAATAGTTGTGATAGTTTGCAAAAATGTCTACAATCTTCAATTCTTGGTCCTTCTCAGGACCACTCCCCTCTGCAGTGTCAGGATGCAGCTCTGCGCATGAGGAGGTGGAATCTGTTTACCCACCGCTTAAGTCTGGCCTTGTGACTTGCTTTGACCAATAGAATCAGTGGCAATGACAGCGTGTGGTTCCAAGGCTAGACCTTATGAGACCCTGGGTGCTTCTCCTAGCTCTCCAGGAACTCTCCAGGGCCACCAGGTGATCAAGCCTGCTGGGTGAGCACTGGCCTTATTGCTCTCTATCACTCCAGCTGACAGCAAGTCAACTTCCAGAAATAGCAGTGAGGTTATCTTAGACCAGTTGGTCCCTAGCTAAGGTATCAGCTGAGAAGTAGCTGACAGCAGGAGTTGAATGAGTGTAAAGACTTGAAGAAGAGCTGCTCTGCTGGGTCCAGCCCAAATTGCTGTCCCACAGAAAAGTGAACTAAATAATTGGAAGTTGTTTTTAAGCCCCTAAGCTTTGAAGTTTTCCTGGTTGTATAGCAAAAGGTAGCTGATGTATGAAGTAGGGAATTCTATTTTATTTATCCAAGAGTTAGCCTGTGGCCTAATATCATTACTGAATAGTTCGTCTTCTCCCAAATATATTGTTTTGATTCTGCCTCTGAGTTCTCCATTATGTTCTATTGATTTGTCTGTCCTTTGTGTAATAGATTTTCTCAATAATATCTTCAGTATCTGGAAGGATAAGTCTCTCTTTTCTCCTACAATTCTTAACTATTCTTATGTTTTTATTCTTCTAGATGAATTTGGTTTTATTGTTTCATATTGCAAAAATAGATATGTTGGGCTTTTGAATGGAGTGTTATGAAGCATAAACTTTGAAAAGTATTGACTTAAAAATATTGAGCTATCTAGAAATATAATATTTTGAATAATTGTCATATTTTACATATTTCAGAAGAACTTTATAGTTTTCCTTATATAGCTTTCTCATAGTTCTTATTAAATTGATGCTTGGGTATTTTACAGTAAAAGGAAGATTTTTTCATTATATTTTATATGATTGCTTTAGATTTTTAAGAAAACTATCTATCGCAATATATTAATTTTGTAACTGACTACCTTACTGAACTCACTGTTTCTAGAAAATTGTTTAAAATTGTTTTTTTTTTAAACTGGATTTTTCAGCTATGCAAATCATATCATTGCAAGTAATGGTGACTTTTTCTCCTTTCCAGTGTTTTCCTCTTTATTTTATTGTTGCATCTTATTACTTTGGTTAGCACTTTCAGAGTAATGTTAAAGAATAGTGGTGATGGGTCACCCTTTTCTGAGTCTTGCCTGTATTGTTTCTTCTAAACAAGAAAATAACTCTTTGAGAGCAGATTCCATGTCTTGTTCTTTTATTCTTTCTCCCTTTATTCTTAGCACAATGCTTGCTTATATTTGGCAATAAAGAAATATTTAGTAATTTAAGGGCCAGATACTTATTGCAGATCTTCTTTGTGTTGGACACTTTAAAGGGAACTGTGGTGCGAAGATTAAGCTTCCCCAGCTTTGTTATTGTTGTTCTTGTTTTAGTCACTACATCATGTCTGACTCTTTTGCCTCTCCATGGACTGTAGCCCACCAGGCTCCTCTGTCTATGGATTTCCCAGGCGAGAATACTGGACTGGGTTGCCATTTCCTTCTTCAGGGGAACTTCTTGACCTGGTGATCAAACCTGCATCTCCTGCATTGACAGGCGGATTGTTTACCACTGAGCCTCCAGGGAAACCCTGATCCCCAGCTTTAGGGCCCTTTAAGTCCATTTATATTGTATGGACTTTGGAGTTGGATAAAAACAAACCTTGGCTTTATATCCTATCTGTTGTGGGACTTTGAAAAATTTACATCACCTTTCTAGATTTCTAGTTTATCCCCCTGAATACCTGGAAATTAATAGTCAACCTCTTATAAGTTTCTTGGAGAGATTAGATAATATATGTATAAGAGCATTTTGAAGAATTTCTGAATGAATGAACAGAATGAATAGGAACAGGAAATACAAGAAGAGCTTTGGTGGATGGGGGAGAACGCAGGCTCAGATTTGAACATACTGAGTTGAAAATGTCTGTGGAACTTTAAATAGACTTATACGTTGGATCATTGAATATACAGATCTGAAATTTGGAGAGATTTAAATGTATGAATATGCTACTTATGTCCTTAATGTTTTAAGGCTCAGAAAAATCACTCTGGCCACAATAAAGAGGGTGTTTTTTTTTTTTTTTTTTTTCCGGGCCGGGGGGTGGATTGGAGGGGAAATACATATGAAGCCAAACTGTAGATGGAAAGCTACCAGAATGGAGACAGCTCAAGGGTTGAGAGTGTTATCAGCAGAGGTGAACTCCACAGAGTGGTCTATTGAGCTGGGAATGAAAAGTGCCCTGATGTCAGCAATTAGAAGGTCTCGGGTGCCCTCTCAGGAGTGGCTGCACCACTGGAGGGCAGGAGAGGAGGGCTAATTGCTGGGCCAGTGGGAGGTGAGAAAGCAGAGAGCAGCTCTGCAGGGAGGATAGAGCTGAATGCCATGCTCTTGATTGACTTGATGGGTGGTTCATAGCTCAGACCCATGCAGTATCCATGGCTGGGGTTCAGATGTATCTCTGGGAAACTCTCCTCTGGGTGACCATGTCTGAACCCACTTCTCTTGGGGGATGAGGCACTTCCCTGGCAGGCAGCCAACAGAGTATAACCTGCCCCTGCCCCCACAAGGATCTCCCCACTTGGCCGTGGAAAGCAAGGTGGCATTGGCACACTGAGGATTCCAGAGAATGCAGAGAGTTTTGGCTTCTCAGTCGTTCCAGGACATCAGCACAGTGGACAAGGTGTTAATCAGGCTGCAGTGGTTGGCAAGTGGGGCAGTAGCTGGCAGAAGAAACAGGCGTGGCTGTGATGCTCAGGCTATGATGCTCAGCAGCGGTACCTGGAGGGGAGATACCGGTTCCTTCCAGAGCAGGCAGATTCCGCAGGTGCGGTGGTATCTTACGTCACCAGAGGAGCTGGGGGCTGCGGGATTCCACATGATACCTGACCAGGCTTTCCTGTGAGTACGTTTAAGACGGGGCTTGGAGGTTCTCAGAAATACACAAAGGGGCCTCGAGGAGTTTAAGGTCTTGTGTGGCAGTTAAATGTAAGAGCCAGCAAAATGTGGGTGGTGAGTATTCCTATGTTTCCTTGTGCACCCAAGAGGTAGGCTGTACCTGAGGCAACATGTGTTATCAGCTGAAAAAACTGTCTCTAAATAGGTCTAATAGGGCAACCATTTGCCACTATTGCTGGGTTTGTCTCTGCAGGAAAAGTGTTTTAGCAGGACACACACACACGAGTTCTAGCGTGAAATAATCTGGGAAACATTGGGTTAAAGGGCATTGATGAGGTTTTCATATATCTATCCTTTTATTAAGGGTCTCTGGTATCCTGATCCATTTGAATCATATTCATTTGAGCACCTACTCGGTCTCAGTGAATTAGGTACAGTGGTGGACACCAGAGACATGGTCCCGGCAGTCTAGACGGGGAGACAGAGCTACTGTGGATTGTGACTCTAGGAGGAAGGGGGGAGTATTCAGCGTTCCCCAGACTTACGCCATGAATCCTTTCTGGACGGATACCTTTAACACCTTTCATGCTTGGGATACTGAAATATCAAAGGAAAAGAAGTGGCAGGAAAGCTGGGGAGGGTGAGGTATGGCTGTTTGGTCTCTGACTAGAGGACATTAAACAAGTTGAAACAACGAAACAAACAATACAAACCATAGAAAAGGTTCATAAATGAGCAATAAAGCCCAAATAGGGACTTCCCTGGTGGTCTGTGGTTAAGAACCCACCATTGAACCCAGGGGAAGTGGGCTCAATCCCTGGTAGGGAAACTAATGTCCCACATTCCCTGGGGTAACTAAGCCCTTGAATGCAACTGGAGAACTACTGAGCCCGCCCTCTATAGAGCCCTTGCGATGCAATGAAGACCCAGAGCAGCCAAAAAAAAAAAAAAAAAAAATCCCAAATAAGGGTGAGGTGAGCGGAAAGAGATTCTGAATTGCTCCTACCTTCCAGAGTCCTTGTCTTTCTCTCTCCTTTCTTTCTTTCCCCTTCTTTTCTTTCTGATTTCATGGCCTCCAAATGATGTGAAAATCTATATCTCCCCTCTCACATACATACTTGATATTTAAACATAAGCTCAGTAGTTATAAATATGCAGTTACCAGATTATTGTGTGTGTGCTTCAGATGTATTTTTGAAGCTACTACTTTGAGTTATCTAGTCATAAAATATGGCCACCATGTAATCAATGGACAAAACTCTTCCTCATTTTCACCCCATGCAACCAAATCTTTCTAACACACACTGGTTTTCTTTCTCAGTCCCATTCAGATGCATTCCTTTGACAGCACTCCACGTCTGAATTCTTGTCGTAGAGTGGAGGGATCGTGCACGCAGCCATAGAAGACAAAAGGCTTCGAGATGGCCTTGAACTTGTCCCTGGGATCAATAAGCGTTACCTCCTTCAGGGTTTCCTGCCTCACTGCTCTGCTTTGCCTTCAGGGGAGATGCTTTCTCACACTGTCCGTGGGTCTAGTAACCTGAGGCAGTGGTCCAGTCCACCGGGCTGAAGGCTGTGTCTCTTCTTTGTGGGGGCGGGGGTGGTAGGACTGTGCGAGGGGAGGTGGGGGTGACCCTGCTCCAGGCCGGAGCCTGTGCGGGGCAGTCACTTTTAGGGAAGCACATGGAAATTGAGGGTCTAGTGTCCATGCCTGTGTGTCCCCTGAAAGCCTTTCTAGGTCCCAGCGTACTTGTATGCAGTTAAAACCCCACTGGTGAGCTTGCCAGAGAGTAGTGAAAAGAAGGCGTGTTTGATTAAGTTCATGGTCCACGCGGTGGCTCCCTACCTTTGTTCTTTCTCGGGAGGCACTCTTGAATTCAAAGCCCACGTTCAGTAGTCTCAGCCCACCTGGGGGACGGGGATCAATCTGCTGGGTGAGGAGTCCAGAGCTGAGGGTCATAGGCATTTGGGTTGGCAGGGGGCGGGTTGTCAGTAGCACCTGAGCTTTTATCCTGTTACTAAAGAAAGACATTCTTCCTGTGCCCAAGGCACACTCTCCTGCTTTACCCTTGTGTCTGTTATCAGGAGTCCCTCCACCCCCCTAGCCCCAGGGTTCAGTGTAGCGGGCTGATCTATACCTGCCACAGTCCTCCCCTGGCCGAGCCCACCAGGGTCTCAAGGAGAGGAATGCCCCCTACCACAGGGCAGCAGTCACCCCAGACGATCTCATACCCACCGTTCAAAAACCTCCCCAGACCCTCCCAGCTACAAGAGAGTGGGTCATTGTCTGAGTGTTCCCGAGCTTCCTTCAATTTCCTGTCATAACACTTGTAAATTGCTTTTTCCTCCTAATTTGTCTAGATGTTTTATCTCCTTGGCAAGCAGGGAAACTCCTAGGGGCAAGGTTTTTTTCTCCTTATTCATTTGTGTTTCCTCAAAGTACCAAGAAAGGGTGTCTCACATAGTAGATACTTAGCAAGTTAGTTCAATCAGTGAAATTGGAGGTGACATAATATACATAAAAGTATATGAGCTATGTCTGGGGGGGGGGAATAAAAAAAAACGTGGTCCTGCTGAACCTGTGCTGGTGGAGCAGACAAGTGAGCTGAGCTTTTTCCCCCCATGTCCTCCTCCTCTTCTGCCGCTCCCTCCAAATACTTCGTGAAAGGCTGTTATTTGATGAAACTGTAAAATAAAAGCATTGCAAAACAGTTAAAAAAAAAAAAAAAGTATATGAGCTATGTCTTGATAAGACTCAGGCCACAAGTATAGCATAAAATTGATATAAAGAAAAATACAGGGGAACTTCCCTGGCTGTCGAGTAGTTAAGACTTCACCTTCCAATGCAAGGGTAGCGGGTTTCATCCTTGGTCAGGGAACTAAGATCTCACATGCTTCATGGGCAAAAAATCAAAGCATAGGACAGAAGCAATATTATAACAAATTCAGTAAAGACTTAAAAAGAAAGGTATGAACACCCCACTTACAACCGAGGTTTTTAGCAGTCATAATGGCTGCTACTAGCTATGCTTTATTGACAAGAAAATTGACAAGAAAATTCATGGATCTTAGAGCGTGGCTCCTTATTTTGATAACCATATTCTGTGGTTAGTATGTTGAGCCTGAAACTAGAGACTGAAGCCACCCCTGCCTCTGGGCATCAGATGGCGCTCACACACCATTAGAGAAGTTTTTACAAACTGCCTCAGTCTGAAGTTTCTCTTTTACCAAAGCGGAGAGCTGTGGTTGTCTGCACAATTCTACGACAGATTAATTTCCTTCAGACGTCTGGGCCAGAGCTCAGTTCTCCAAAGGCAGGTTTAATACACACACACACAAAAACCTGATGTAAAGCACCCAGCTCAGGCTGTGTTGAAGGCCAAATTCTGTTTCTGTCAACGCAGTGACACTGTCTCTGCTTGCTTGGTCTTTGCGCCTTTTAAAGAGCTTTATTACAGCGAAGGAAAAGACCATCGGAAAAGCAGAGAAAGAGAGCTAGAGAAAGAGGGTATTATCTGGGCACGAGGATCAGTGGTGACCTATAGGGAAACCCAGAGTGCAAGTACTTTGGACAGATCACTTGCCCTGAGCAAACCTGGGTTTCTTCTTAGAGGGAGAAAACACAGCCTCAGTGCTTTCAGATCTTGGTTGTGTCCGACTCTTTGTGACCGAATGGGCTGTAGCCTGCCAGGCTCCTCTCTCCATGGAATTCTCCAGGCAAGAATACTGGAGTGGGTTGCCATTTCCTCCTCCAGGGGATCTTCCTGACCCAGGGATCAAACCTGGGTTTCCTGCATTGCAGACGGATTCTTTACCGTCTGAGCCACCAGGGAAGCCCATAGTAGGTACCCAATAAATGTTTGTTGCATGAATAAATGGTTACAACAGTCCCCCAGTGTAGGCACGGCAGGGGTTCCTGCTCCATTTCAGAGATGTTGATTGACTTGTCCTTGGCCGTAGGGTTCAGAAGATAATGGAACTAGAACTAGAATCCTGACTTTTGCCCCTGAAAATTTTAAAATATTTCAGTCTTTAAAATTAAAGTCTCATCTTTATGTTTATAAAAGTTCTCTTCAATATGTTGGAGTGTTTAGGTGAGATACAGTCCATATGTCTGATGGAAAACCAGTGCAGTCTTGTGGGGAATAAGTTGTTTTTCTATAACACTGGTGTTAATCCAAGTGAAGTTACCCTTACCACCTATTTTCCACTCATAAAATCTTGGACAGGTTTACACCTGCCAATTGCTGATTCTTGGGTGTGTTTCACAAACCAGTGATTAGTTCCAAAATTCTAATGCTTCTGTGAATTGTTATGAAAGGACGAGTCCAAAATTTCAGGAGGGGTGTGGCAGCAGCATTGTGCATATTGTAGGAGGTGCATATTTCAGGAATTGGAGTGGAGCTCTTCAGGTTCCCATTTATATTCACCCCTCCCCTGTAGGAGGTGAACTGGTCATTCAGGGAGCTCTCAAGGGTATCTCCTGTGTTGGTGCCTGAATAGAATGTCTTTGAAGATAAGATCTCTGGTCAAAAAAAAAAAAAATCTCTCAGGGGGACCTGGAATTCCTCCCAAAGGCTTTGTTTCTTCATTTTATGTAGAATCTTTGCCTTGAAGCCTTTCTTTGAATACAGATCTACTCTTCGCTGTGCTAGGTTCTCGGAGAGATGCAAAGAGGAATACAAGTTTTTTTCTACTCAGTAAATTTTTTCCTTCCTCACTTCCTCCTTCCTTCCTTTTCTTCCTTCTTTCCTTCCTTCCTTCCAGGAGTATTTCCTGAGTACACATTATATGCCAGACACTGTGCTGGGCTCTGGGTCAATCAAACAGTTAACATTTTGAATGTTCACTGTAGGCATGCGCTAACTATCTAAAGTGCTTTTTATGAGTTAACTCATAGACTCACAATCTCTGTTGATAAATCAGAAAAGTGAGGTCCAGAGAAGTTGGGTGATTTAAACCTGAGGTCACACCACTAGAGAATAGCAGTGACAGGATTCAAATTTGGGCATTCTGGCTCCGGAACCTGGGTCCTAACAGGTCCCTGACCTATGCTCCTCACCTGGTCGGAGGGGTGGCGGGGGGACGCAAATGTATAAAGATGAACTACAGTCCAGCAGGGCTGCGATGGAAGGGGAAATAAGGAGAGGGCTCCTGGAGCGACTGCCTGGAGGAGCTGGGAACCCATCACCAGGCACAAGGCAGGACCTCTGGAGCCATAGCTTAGTCACCAACAACCAGAACATGAAAAAACACCTCTTTTCTTCCTCGCTGACTTGCTTTGCTGTTAACATATGTCGTGCCACTGAGGTGACTTTGGTAATACAGTTTTTAATTCTTTTAAAACTAATATAGATAAAGCACTGATTGAAGCAATGAGTGCCAGTTGCGTTTGTAAAACTTGGCAGGCTGACCACGGGTGCAGTCTCATTTTACGCTCTTGCTTTTCTCTCGCAGCCTCTGTTGTTCTCTGGGTCGATGGCAGGGGTTGAGGCAGGGTGGAAATCTCAAGACACTAGTAGGTCTCTCAGGACCGCATGGACCTGATTACAGCCACTAGAAATGGAAAAGGAAAGGGGCGGATGAATTCAGCCACTCTGTTGTGAGATTTAATCTGTTAATTCTCGGCATGCTCACTGCCCCTCAAAGTCTTGGGTCTTCCACCTCCTCTCCTGCCCCACTGTCGTCCTGAAGGACGTGGCTCACAGCCTGCCTCTGAAAAGCCTCCCCTGCCCCCAGCCCCATCGCTGTCATGTCAGACTCCTGTGGCGCTTAAGGTCTGCACCTCTCATTTCACTAGTGAGCAGACGTTGCTTTTTGAATAGCTGATAGTTTCATGTTATGGCATCATATTTTATATCTCTTCAAATTCAACTCAGTACCCTTTTTCTCGAACAGAAGAGTCTAGTTAACTATACATTTAGGGTAGGGCTTCCTTTTAAAGCCGAGGAAATCTTGATTGTGCCCCTGTAAATTTCTCTCCTTTCAAGCTTGTCAGCAAGTCATTCTTCCTAATCCCATTTTGCTTAAAAATCAGTTCCTCTTCTGATGGACTCCTAACCCTTTTTCATAAACTTAGTTTATCTGGAAGTTACAAAATTTCAAAGTATCAGCATGGTTGTTGCTCCTTTTGAGAATATTGCAGTTTTATGTACACTTACAATTTTTTTCTCATGAAATATGTATAACATATAATTTACCATCTTAACCATTTGTCTATTTTTAAAAAATCTCCAAGACTTTGAGATAAATAATCTGAATACATTTATTTCTTTTTACATTTGTAATATTTCATAAATGTATAGAGTTCCATATATTTTTCATTAAATGTGTCCTATTGGAACATTCTTGTTTCCTTTTTGCTCTTTTGTGAAAATATGTGAAAAAAATATGGATAAGGAATATATTTACATAATAAATTCATTACACTTTAATTTTTGAGTTCCTCATTAATGCTCCTGAAAGTTTAATTGATAAATTCCCAGTTATGAACAACTGCACCAGGTTCATCACACTCTGCTTTTTACCTCCACACTCATCTAGGTTTCAAATGTCAATATTTACAGCTGGGATTGGATTTTTTTTGACATTACATTGAATATTATGACTTTGTATGTAAATAATATGAATACTACTACTAATAGTAGCTAACACTTGTCAAATACTTACTGTGTTGCTGGGGATTTTTCTAAGTGATTTTTCTAAGTGATTTACACAGATTGACTCAGGCACTCAAAGCGTTCATTGCATTGTCAATTTCTGTGCTCAGTGACACTTCATACCTTATCGTGAAGTCAGACCCATAACACAGGCAGATGTCTTTTGTCCTCTCCTGGATTTGCTCTTGGGATGTAAGGCACAAATATTAAAGTTCACTAGTAGGTGAACCATCTAACTATACCAGATTGGAAATTCCTAGAATTATTTATTTGTGATACTCCAGGTTATCATTTAGCACACAAATGTTTGAGAAATAAATTAATGAATATTATTTCATTAAAGCCCAATAAAATACAGGATCATGATGGGCTTTGAAATGGCAGGGTAAACAGCTGTGCAGGGAGCTGAGTGTGCAGCTAGAACTTACCTACTGTTAGTGAGGTGAGTCAAGGAAAACATCTATTCCTGTCAAGGCAAAATTTAAAGTACGTGATGTTGGCTTCGTGCATGATTGCAAATGTCAAAATTCCATTAATTTGATTTTTAAAGTTTAAGGTATTCTGCCATTTGGTTACTCAGTGTATGAATAGAATGACATTTATTCTACTTGGCTCTCTGTAAGCTGCACATGCACACTTATTTGAAGGGTATCATTTATCCCTTTAATGAGTATTTTAGGAGCACATCATGTTGGGCTAAATAGGATGTGTGAACTAAAGGAAAAGAACTCTGGTATTTAGACTCTAATGGAAGACAGACCTGATAAACTTGAAAGTCTTGTGTTATAATGAAAAACAGCGTGGGATTAAGTGGCAGGGAGTGATACAGACAAGATGGTATGTCTGCAGAGTTCAGAGAAAGGAGAGGATGATCAACTGAGGCCTGATGAGGAAGATGGGATTCTATTTGGGCTTGAATTGCAGGGAGGGGAAGAAGAGGTTCCTTCAGGAGTGGAGATATTTTATGACCCAAAGCAGGAATTAATGATATCTGTTTTTTGAGGTAATGTAATGATTTTTTTTTCCCCTGGAGTGTTTTTTTTTTTTTTAAAGAGACATCATTTAATTTAATTTATCATGTGGCCAGCTGAAACTCAAAGGTTCTATTCCTATGACAAGAGGAGAATGAGTATTGAGGAAGAGTTAGCAATCTCTGCCACAGAGGGAATGATTAAAAAAGGAGAAAAAATGTGAAAAGACCAAACTGTTAAAATCCTTGGCTTGGAGAGGGAGGCAGTCCTCTTAAAGACGTTGTCTAGGCACACTCTTCGGAGAAGGCAATGGCACCCCACTCCAGTACTCTTTTTTTGTTTGTTTTTTTTCCCCTTTATTTATTTATTTTGTTTTTCAGTGGGTTTTGTCATACATTGACATGAATCAGCCATAGAGTTACACGTATTCCCCATCCCGATCCCCCCTCCCACCCCCCTCTCCACCCGATTCCTCTGGGTTTTCCCAGTGCACCAGGCCCGAGCACTTGTCTCATGCATCCCACCTGGGCTGGTGATCTGTTTCACCATAGATAATATACATGCTGTTCTTTCAAAACATCCCACCCTCACCTTCTCCTACAGAGTTCAAAAGTCTGTTCTGTACTTCTGTGTCTCTTTTTCTGTTTTGCATATAGGGTTGTCGTTACCATCTTTCTAAATTCCATATATATGTGTTAGTATGCTGTAATGTTCTTTAATCCTTGGCTTGGAGAAGGAGGCAGTCCTCTTAAAGACGTTGTCTAGGCACACTCTTCAGAGAAGGCAATGGCACCCCACTCCAGTACTCTTGCCTGGAAAATCCATGGACGGAGGAGCCTGGTAGGCTGCAGTCCATGGGGTCGCTAAGAGTCGGACATGACTGAGCGACTTCACTTTCACTTTTCACTTTTATGCATTGGAGAAGGAAATGGCAACCCACTCCAGTGTTCTTGCCTGGAGAATCCCAGGGATGGGGTAGCACAGAGTCGGACACGACTGGAGTGACTTAGCAGCAGCAGGCACACTCTTGGCTCTCAACTGTGCCTTCTTTCAGATAGAGAGAGGGAGAGAGGGCCTAACGTGCACCTTCATTCCTTTAAAGGACTCTGGGCGCTCCTCCTTCCGCAGAAGTAGTTCTCACCCTTGCACCTCCTCCACCATCATCCTTAGCCATACCTTTGCCAAATTCTGGGTTTTTTTATCTAGAGTTACCAGTATGGGACATAAGCAGAAAACCCCAGATGTTCTAGAAGAGTGTTACAAATGCAGCCACATGTAGCTTTTTGCTTCACATCACTGGTATTGTGGTGTTTGTTTTTTCCCCCAGAAACAAAGTAGAAGTGAATGTCTACCTTGCTTAACTTCTGCCGGCAGGTTCTGAGTCTCCACACAGAAGTCATTGATTGGGACCCCCAGGGGTATGTTTAGAAATGTCAGTGCCTGAGTGTCTCTTCCAGGGCTTCTAAGTTAATTAGTTCTGATCATGGCCTGGGCCCCAGGATTTAATAGGTGATTTTAGTGCACAGCTGCTGTTGGAAATCTGCTGTCCATCTTTTCTTAGGGATATTTCCCGGAGGATGCAATTCTGAGTTAGTGACTTATTTTAAAATGGTTCTAAGAGCACTTAGGCTTGGCTGGTAGGGAGAACAAATTGGTGAGCAGCATTGAGGATTGGGTAGAATTAGAAATGAAGTTGAGATGCCGAATCCTCTGGGTCCAAAGTGAAGTGAAACACAGGTGCGCTCTGGGTGGGAGGCAAGATGAGAGCGAGGACGCACGTCAGGGAGGCAGACTCAGGAGGGAAAGGGTGAAGGGCTGTGCTCCGCTTCTGCAGCCTTTGGAGGTGAATTCTAAACTGGAAGATCTAGATTGACTCTGGACTTTGGAACAGTGCAGAGGCAAGCAGGAATCCCAGGGTCGAGAGTGGAATTAGAGCTCCCCTCTGTCAAGCACCCCTCTTTCAGAGCTGCTGGGCTGGTCCTGTGTGCACTGGGGGCTGAGAAAAGGAAGGTTGGACACAGCCACTTCTCCCATCCCTTCTCTCCAGGATTTTCTGCCAGGGGACAGTGGACAATTCCTACTGAGAGCAGGAGGTAATGGACAGTTCCTACTCAGACAAGGGGTATTTAGCTTTGACTTGGAATTGGAAAATCTCCTAATATCCCTATTTATCGCTTTGCCCAGTCATTCATCTCTTCAATCCAGGAGTTTTAAAGGGATCTTTTAAAAATGGGACGAAGCAACTGACAAAGAATTAATCTCAAAAATATACAAGCAGCTCCTGCAGCTCAATTCCAGAAAAATAAGTGACCCAATCAAAACATGGGCCAAAGGACTAAACAGACATTTCTCCAAAGAAGACATACAGATGGCTAACAAACACATGAAAAGATCCTCAACATCACTGATTATCAGAGAAATGCAAATCAAAACCTCAGTGAGGTACCATTTCACGCCAGTCAGGATGGCTGCTACCCAAAAGTCTACAAGCCATAAATGCTGAAGAGGGTGTGGAGAAAATGGAACCCTCTTACACTGTTGGTGGGAATGCAAACTAGTACAGCCACTATGGAGAACAGTGTGGAGATTCCTTAAAAAACTGGACATAGAACTGCCATATGACTCAGCAATCCCACTGCTGGGCTTACACACAGAGGAAACCAGATCTGAAAGAGACACGTGCACCCCAGTGTTCATCGCAGCACTGTTTACAATAGCCAGGACATGGAAGCAACCTAGATGTCCATCGGCAGACGAATGGATAAGAAAACTGTGGTACATATACACAATGGAATATTATTCAGCCATTGAAAAGAATACATTTGAATCAGTTCTAAAGAGGTGGATGAAACTGGAGCCTATTATACAGAGTGAAGTAAGCCAGAAAGAAAAACACCAATACAGTATACTAATGCATATATATGTAATTTAGAAAGATGGTAACGATAACCCTATATGCGAGACAGCAAAAGAGACACATGTATAGAACAGTCTTTTGGACTCTGTGGGAGAGGGCGAGGGCAGGATGATAGGGGAGAATGGCACTGAAACATGGATATTATCATATGTGAAACGAATCGCCAGTCCAGGTTCGATGCATGAGACAAGTGCTCGGGGCTGGTGCACTGGGGTGACTCTGAGGGGTGGGATGGGGAGGGAGGGGATGGGAGTTCAAGATGGGGGACACATGTACACCCATGGCGGATTCATGTCAATGTATGGCAAAACCGCTACAATATTGTAAAGTAATTAGCCTCCAATTAAAATAAATATGTTTATATTAAAAAAACTAAAAATGGGACAGGTAGAAGAAGTTTAGGAATAGGAGAGAAAATTCCAATTCGTCACTTTTGACCTGTTAACGTTTGAAGACCTGGAGCTAGCTGGTAATGCCTGGATGAACAGTAATAGCCTGGCTTCACTTTGCTCCCCAGAGTCATTTTTGCTCTTTGTAGATATTGCTTGGTGTTTTTCTGCATCTAGTTGCTGTTCGATAATGGGTGAGATCTGATTATGTCCAGATAGGAGGATAATATTAAGTGACTATGTTTTGCCTCATATCATACTTCTGTCTTATAATAGTCTGCTTTCCTAGGATATTAGATTTTTCATTTAAGTGCAGTACAAGCATTGAGTTTGGCTTTTCTCCAGTTTTTTTCTGGTGGACACTAGAGGAAACGGTGTGTAAAATTTATTCTTGTCTTGGATCCCTGTAGTTAGGGGTTCAAATCATTCTCTTTAATAAATTAGTTAAGATCTCTGAGCCTCAGTTTCTCTTTTGTGAAGTGGGGATAATAATAGTCTCTATTTTATAGGGTTGCCTTCTTTATTGCTGCTTTAAAAATTATTAATATTATTTGGTTTTTACAAAAACATGTTTTACAATGCTGGAACAATTTGGGCAACAACATATAAAATAATACTGCACTAAAACTCAAAGTATAAAATAAGTAAAATATCAATACTGACATAAATATTGATACATGATTGATTAATAAATAAATGGAGGGAGACTAAGCAAATCTGCACAGAAGAATTGCAAATATTTCCAAAGGTCAATGCATTTTTCAATCCCAGGTCCGAAGTGTCTGGTGGTAAACAAAACAAACATTAATTTGAAAAACAAACAAACCCTGGGATGTCCTCCAGAAATCTTAACACCTATTGAAAACAAGTTAAACATGGAAAAGTCAGGAATGTTGGAGGGGAAGCATTCTCTCTTCAAAAATTAAAACAATGTCGGTAATTTTGTACTTGGCAAAACCCAAAGTTTTTTCCACGTTTAAGTGATTTCTTAAAAAACCCGAAATTTTTCACATTTAGGTGATTTTTAAACTTGCATTCCTGTAATACAGTGTTGGCTAATCCTTTAGAATCTTTATTTTTTCTTTTCACTTAGAAAAATGAGGCTGGAGTAGTTCTGTTTTTCTGATGTCAGAGAGTAGACTTTGACAATGTCATCCCTCCCCTTCCCCTCCGTCCCCCACCCTCTCCTGCCCAGCCAGAATATTATTTTATGGCTATTCATCAACTCTTCCTTTAGCTAAAGAAAATCTTTTTGGAAAAATGAAAAGTATGTGTTACCTATTCTCTAGTTTGTGTCTGTTTCCCTTTCAGACAGCCCTAGAAGAGATGAGTGTATGTGAAGGCGTGAAAGGGATCAGGAGAGGATCTAGGAGAAGAAGGTAGTGGGTGTGTCAGGGATTTTGTTAAGCAAGGCCTCAGCCAGCACCACCTGCAGCCTGCCTCCTTCCCAACAGAGATCGTCTTCATCCAGCAGCTTTGCGCCGTGTCTACAGGGCCTGTTGGAAGTTTGTATTTGCATAATGCTTCTTAATGAGTGCTTTCAACAGAGCTCACCTTAGTACTTTTGAGGAACCAGTCTTGTTAAATCTTGTTTTATGTGAAATAGTTTACCATCAATCCCTTCTTTATGTCAAAGAGCTAGGAGCAAAAAGGTGTGATGGGATAAATTAGTGAAATATTAGCTGATTATTTTCTCTGGTTATTTTCCTTCTTCTCTATTTGAGGAATGTAGCCTGGTCTAGTTTTTTTTTTCTTTTCAGTTGGTTCAGAGATTTTTGTTGGATGGAAAGGAGAAGCAATCCTTCCTTCCTTCCTTTTCCCCTCCTTTCTTTCTTTTTTAGCTAATGGGCAGAACAGGGAAGTATCGCCATTATTTTGTAATAGTGCCAAATGGAGTATAATCTATAAAAATTTTGAATCGTTATGTTGTACACCTGAAACTAATATAATATTGTAAATTAACTATATTTCAGTTAAAAACAAAGAGCTAATGGTAATGTCCTGTGAGGAAAAGGGAGATAAATAAAAGCCTTTAAGGGCTTGGAGAAATCGAGGCTGAAGATTCTCCCCAAATTCGTAAGTAAGAGGTTTGAGGTATCATGGGGAGAATAAATGCATTGCTTAGGGGCAATAGCTGAGGAGTTGAGAAGACCCCAGGGAAATGGCACCTAGAGGAGAAGAGACTGGACGTGAGGGTTGCCTATTCAGGCGGAGACCCCTACTGCCCACTCATGGCAAGGGGGCCAAGTCTCCTGCCCTTACAGGACCTCTCTGGGCTGGGAGGGCGTTTACCCAGAGTGCCTCCTGCCTTTTCTGCATTCCAAGTGACCCCACTGCTCTGCTGCAGCCTGGGAATGGAAGGGGGTGCTCATCATGCCTAGGATGAAATGTGGCCTTAGTGCTGTATTAATTGATTAAAAGGCAATAAAACAGCAATATTTCTTGAACACCTGAGCTTGTGGACTGAGATTCATATCTGCTACACTAGAATTAGTTCATGGCTAATTGATTCAAGGGGAAAATAATTGATCTTTCACACCAAAGGCAAGCATTTGAGTAAACCCCAACAAAAGCAGGAACTGCATTAATTTCACATCTTAAGGGAGAAGGAAAAAGCATAAGCGTATAGGGTTTTTTTTTTTTTTCTATAAAAACTCAGAGTTCAAAAACCCTAGACAGAGTTTCTTTTACAGAATATACACATTTTAAATTCTAGGAGTTTGCAGTCATCTGGGGCAAGTTTTAGGTGTGACTAGAGAGCAAGTCACTGACTGACTTCTCAGGTGGTTGTCCTTTCCCTTCCCTGTCCAACTAATGCGCTTTCTAAAAATCTGTGAAAAGAACGCTGGACTGGGAACCAGGACCCTGAATTCCAAAGGTTGCTGCTGGGTGAGCCATTTTACCCCAAGGAGCTTGGCGTACACCAAAGTCCCCAGTTGTGGTGGCTGAGGATAGGGAGTCGCTTGTGGAGAAATGTGTGGAGTGAGGAACAGTAGACTTGCTCTGAGGACCAAAACTTAGAGTTTGACTTTTAATACTTACTAGTTTCTATGACTTTTGGCAAATTATTTGATTTTTCTCAACCCCAATTTCCTAAACTGGAAAATAATTGTGTGTGTTTGTGTGTATGTGAGAGAGAGAGAGGGGAAGAGAGGATGAAATGAAATAGTGTATGCTGAAGTGCTTTATAAATTGTAAAGTATTGTGCAAATTTAAGGCCTTGTTAGCAATCAGTCAACATAGATTTTTGAGGCCTGAAATATGATGCTTGGATCTAGAAGAGAAATGAGAGGAGCCGAAGATGACTCTCGGTCTCAGTGGACATTTTGTTCAGTTGAGGACAAAAAACGATCAGCGGACACTGAGCAAAAGAGAACTTTTAAATAAGTCTTACTGGGGCAGGACAGAAAAAAAAAGAGCTGGGGCATATTATTAAAAAATTATGACATTAAAGTAAATGAATTATTTGCCAAGCCTTCTAAAATCTGCCACAGTAAACGCAGATGATCTTCCATTTTTAAAAATTTTAATTTTTTTTCCCCCTGGAACTTTATATATCATCATAGCAGGAAACAATCCCCATCCTAGTCAGAAAACGCATATAACTTCTCTGAGTGAGAATCTCCACGCATGTTAAATCCTGGACCAGTTAGGATTCTTAGCTTTTTGATTTCTTGAAAGTGGCTTGCCTGCCAGCAGTGAGTGTTTCTGAAAGGAATAGTAGTAAATGCTAGAAGTCACCATCCTTGGCATAAATCAGCCTGTTTAAGCCTCACAACAGCCTCGTGAGTAGGGCCCCATCAGAACCACCAGCATCCCTGCTCTGTAGAGAGGAGGCTGAGGCACAGAGGAATTCGAAACAGTTGAGCCTGAACCTGTGGACCTGGGCAGCCTGATTCCAGGGCCAGTATTCTAATGTATTAACCAGTATTCTATGCTGCTGCGGAAACAGAATCATCTCTGATTTCTAAACTTTTTTGCTAACAATGAAATTTGTATCCAGTAAAGTGTGGAATACAGAAAGTTCTCAAAGAGAGTTTTTTGGGAAACACTGTCTTATTTCATTTAAAGTGAGAGTATCTGTGACAGTCGGTTTGTTCATTGTTGGCGCCATCGGTGAAGACAATATCCCAGGAAGATCAGTACTTTCTTTGTGCTAGGAATTCTATAGAGTGATGATACTGGAACTGTGAGTCCTACACTGGCACAAAAGTGACAGAAGAGAAAAAGAAAGAAAAAAAAAACCAGAGACAATGAGGGAAACAGAATGAGGTCTTGAAAAGACAGAGTGGAAAAACAACATATGTCAGATTTATTTTAATACAACTCACTTGAATTCAGTGCATATTGTGAACAGTTTTGATTGAGATTTTTGAATTCCCAGAGAATTTTTTGGTACATCCTTTAATTTTAATTTAAAGCTATGTATCTGCATGTCCAGATACTTACCTTTAGGACCAAATTAGTTACATATGTCCTTAAGAAATAAATCATATGTATCACAAATGTCGTTGAATAAAAATATTAGGTCTCCAGACAGGAGTCTATTCATACTTAATTCCTAGTTTATTAACAAATGCACACGTAAAATTATATAAATCATTTTTTAAAAATATGGATAGCTGTAGTAAAGCTATTATATGAGCAGCCATAATAAGATTTTACAGTTGTGATGGAAAATTGGTTTGGGTGTTTTATTTCTATATTAAGCCTTACATACCTTCAGACACTTAGGGCACTTCTTAGGAATGAGGAAGAAATTAGGAAACAATTTAATACAATTAATGATAATTGCATTAAATCGCCAATACCTATTTGATTGTAATACTGAAAAAAACACACATGCTACTAGGTGGCAAGATTAAATGGAGAAACTGGAACTTAAGTAGAATGAGATGGACATTCAGAAAATTTGAGAAATCAGGCAGTAAAAATTCCCAGTGTGTTATTACTTTGTAAACAGACATGTAAAAAAAGTTTTATCTCCTTTCCTTTCTCCTTCTTTCCTTCAAAGGCCTCCCTTTTTTTCTTCTCTCCTTTCATTCTCTCACATATTTATTGGGTGTCTACTATATTCCAGTCATTGTTCCTGCTCACAGTATTTCAGACTTTGTTCCCTCTCCAGTATTCTTGGCTGGGAAAATCCCATGGACAGAGGAGCCTGGCAGACTATAGCGCATAGGATCTCAAAATTGGGTTGAACATGACTTAGTGATTGAACAACAATAGCTACTATATTCCAGACGTTGTTCCCACTCAGACTGCAGCAAGACAGATGTGATCAAGAGAGATGAGGTTCCTGCCCTCCTGGGACTTAACATCCTAATCAGTATCTCTTCTATGCTGTTCCCATTTTCATTTTCACTGCCATACCTCATTAATAAATGTGGGCTATTGTAGCCAGGTGTATTTCCTAGTTTCAACTTTCTTTCCTTATTTTGTTTGGCAAATTGCAAACAAATAAATATTTGTATTAATAGTATGTTGCTTATTTGAATTCTTTGAAGAGTGAAGACCAGAATATGATCATATGGTTACATGCAGGTAAAGACTTAGCACGGTAAATTCCTGTTCAATATTGGTTAAGTTCCCATTAAATATTGGATCCTGCTGTTATTCTAGAGCCTCCATTGGCTTCTACGTATCCAGGAGGGAAAATTTAGCTTCTCATCCATCATTTGCACGCCTTCAAGATTTTGTATAGGGTCTGACATATAACACATTAGGCAGGTCTGTTTGGTTCACAGTTTGTGGGATCATGAGGGTCAGGTTAGGTTTGTGATACACACAAAGAAGATTCAGTTCCCAAAGTGATGATCACTTGGGTGATAATAGGAAGAAAATATTTGTCTAGATCACCTTTAAGTATTTCAGATTCTACTGTTAGCCTGTGCTCAGCCTCTATAACAATGTAGGATATTGTTCCAAACAACAGGGAGAAACCAAACAACAACGTAGGCTATTGCTATTTTTACTAAATTATGCTGATAACTTTACATGCCTAAAAAAGAACTTACGATTTCTCCTCCCTATTGCCTTCCACCACCCCCACTGATAAATGACACTGCCAGGCACCCACTAGCGGAGTTAAGAGACGCTGGCATCATCCTTGACTTCTTTCTTTCGCTGTTACCCATACTGAGTTCCTAAATAAAGCCCAGGGGCTCTCATTTCAAAACGTATCCCTGTCGCACCTATCTCCCCTAGTCTCTGGTCCAGACATCACCTTCTGTGGCCTGGGTTTCCTCCAAGAGCCTTGTTCCTTGACATTTTGCTTCTCTTGCCTGCTACAGTCTATTTCCACACAGCAGACAGAGTGAGTCTTCTGAACATTAAGTGACATTAAGAAGCTGAGTCCTTGGCTTCTCCAGTGGTGTGTCTTCTTTAGAATCAAGGCGGGCGCCTTGCAGGGGCCCCTCCCTGCCCCGGCCCCTGGCGTGCGTTTAGTCTGTTTTCTACCCTGTCACCTCTTGCTCATAGCTGTCTAGCACGCTGGCCTTCTTACTGCCCCTCTGACTCACTGTCTCCTAAGCGACCTAACCTCCTGAAGCCGCTTTGGTTCCATTGTTTGAGGGGATATTTGTGTAGTTGAGAGTTTCTGTCTCACGTTGCTTGCGGAGATTATAACGGATTAAGGCTTGTAAAGTGCTGTGCCTTCTGCCTAGCCTATAGCAATTTATTAATAATTTTTTTTAACATTGTTTGTCTTTTATTGCTACTCTAATTTCTCCACATGTTTTTCATGTCTTCCTGGCATATTTCCGACCTGAACTCATAAATGCTTCCCAATAAACCACTTCTTTTTCTTGGCACTTCTATTTCGGTGAAGGACATCACCAGTTTTCTTTTCTAGTTTTTGAGAACCCCAGTGGGAGGATAATCTATTTTCCTCACCAAGTAGTAACCCTTTGTTTATTTTTGGCTGCCCTGGGTTATCCTTGTTGTGTGGGCTTTTCTCTAGTTGCTGTGAGCAGGGGTTACTGTTTGTTGTGGAGCACAGGCTTCATATTGCGGTAGCTTCTCTTGTTGGGGAGAACGGACGCTAGGGTGAGCAGGCTTCAGTAGTTGCAGCATGCGGGTTCAGCACTTGTGGCATAGAGGCTTAAATGCTTCGTGTCACGTGGATTCTTCCTGGACCAGCGATCGAACCCGTGTCCTCTGCATTGGCAGGCAGACTCTTATCCACAGCACCACCAGGGAAGTCTGGCATCACCATTTTTCAAGATACATGTCAAATCTATGTCCTCACTCTTGCTCAGATGTCACCTCTAATTAGCCACCAAGTTCTGAGAGGTTTCTCTAGTGGCTCAGATGGTAAAGAGTCTGCTTGCAATGCAGGAGAGCCGGGTTCGATCCTGGGTTGGGAACATCCCCTGGAGAAGGAAGTGGCAATCCGCTCCAGTATTCTTGCCTAGAGAATCCTATGGACAGAGGAGCCTGGTACGCTACAGTCCATGGGGTCACAAAGAGGCAGACACTACTGAGCGACCAACATTCTGTTGACTCTGTTTTTGAAAATTTCCATCTATCTCTTAATGTCACCACTCAAAACTCTAATAGTAACTTCCTAACTGATCATTCTTTTTATGGTCTCTTCTTCCTAAAGGATCCCGTTTTCTGCTGTCAGATTCCTGCAGTTCAGTTTGGCCCTGGTCATGCCACACCTGGGCTCAGAATTCTTCAAAGTCTTCCCGTCACCTGCAAAAGAGAAGTTCTGTGACCTGGCCTGTTACTTAAGGCCTCTGTATTTGTCAGGATTCTCCAGAGATATAGAACCGATAGGATATGTGAGTGTGTATGTAATAGAATTCAGTTATGGGCCTCACCAAGAGGAGTTCATTGCGAAGTGAAGAACTCACTTCTAAAGTGGGAAGATATAAGGGATAGCTCACAATAGAGACGCTTGAAATGATTATAAAAGAGTGTCCTGAGCTGAAGACCAGTTGAGAAGTGGACTTAGCTAGGTTACCTAGATATGTTAGGATTCCACGTTCCTGCCGAGAGAGTGAGAGAGAGAGAGAGAAGCCAGTGTCAGCTCAGACCCCACCTTCAGGAGCTCTGGGAGGGACTGTTTCCTCATCCACAAAAGACGCCCACCCAGGGAGGGTTCATTGTTTCCTGTTTAAGGAGAGAATGGCCCACCTTGGCTCTGAACAACCAGTGGGAGGTATCTGAGTGTGATTCCTGGAGGACGTACACTTCCCCCCAAGTCAATTACAAATGGTGACTCCAAATGAGCTTTGAGCAAATTCATGAAAACCTAAATGTTTTTTGCCTGTTGTAAGAAGCGTTCCAATACAAGATCAAAATGCCCACATTCAGAACTGAGCCACATGGCAGGAAAACATTTACAGAACCAAGAAAAGGAGGGGTCCAGAGGCCCAGAAGCAAAGACGTTCTCTTAGTTCTCCCCAGAAACTTGACACTCTGAATCACTTCCATAATATACATATATCTAGGATGTGTATTACTTTGTAAATGTGTATATTTAGTATTCTAGAATAGTATATTTTCTAATTATTTCTATATACTCGTTTGTGGTCCTCAAAAACTTTGAGTTCCTTCAAGTATTTGAAGGATTGAGTGAGTCTGAATATAAAAATGTTATAATACAAAAAATATAAAAGTAAAAATGCCTTGTTAATAATTGCTTCACTTTATTTAAAAAAGCGCAAAGGAAAAGAAATTGCTGAAAGCAGGCTTTTTAAATACTGAAAACAGAAAACTGAATGGGAGTATAAAATACAAAAGCAAATTTCAAGTTTACCTACAGCAATGATGTAAATTGCATCCTAAGTAATGCTATTTCCCATTTTAGGTCAGTCAGTATATATTTTCAATTTCTAAAGTGAAGGTTACCTATTTGAAGTTATAAAATATGCATCAACTTATTTAAAACAAAAGCAGGATGACAGATTCTACTCATGAGAATTTTTAGCAATACCACAGAATTCTAACACTACTTTTTGCATATCAAAGATTTTTTTTGGCAACAAAGAGCACCATGAAATAGGAACATATTAAGGAATTCATTTATAAACTGACTGTAGTCTTGCAAATGTCAAACGCTTACTTAAGGTGTTTGATATTTCACAGAGCTGGAGAGAGGATGAGCTTTCTTCCTTTCTTTCGTTTCCTTCACTCTATTCTTGCATTAGGCCAGCTCCTCTGAAATAAAAAATCAGAACTTTTTGTCTCAATTTCCAGAAACGCTGTTCCTGCATTAATAAATAGTTAATGCAATATTGTCTCTCTCTCTTTTTTAAAAGAAAGGCAGATAAAAAAAATACTCATTTGAAGAATGAATCAGAATTACAAAACTTTAGTCAATGATATTTTATTTTATGCCGTAAGCCTATTAAGTGTTGAAAAAATGTTTGTTCTTCTTAAAAGGAAATATACGTATTCTGCCAAGTTCAGGGCCTAGCATAGAGTGAACACTAACTAAATGGTAGTAATTAAAACAATCTCTTCTAAGATTTATTGTCAGAAAAATATTTGACTCTTGTAGGAAACTTGTTTGCTTTTTAATAGAATGAATGATGAGAATTATATATTCTCACCTGTTTACTTGTTGTATATAACTGATAGAAACTCAAAGCTAAATTTAGTGCTTAACTTCAGTAAACATGTTATTCTAGATACTTAACACACCTATTTCCAGTCATTTTACAATGGTAAAAAATTAGATGTCTTACTTTATTTGGGTTTTAGCATTCTGATAGCCTTCAAGTGGTTTTTAGAAGGAGATGAGGATAATGAAAACAAAACAAGAAAGAATGCTGTAAGCCTTCAACTCCTGAGATTTTTCATAGACATTAGAAGGCATCCAAACAAAGTGACTTTATTTTTATGTCATAAAAATAAAATCAGACTAGATGCCAATAATAGGTATACTTTCTGTTTTTTATTGTAGAGTTGAGTATTTAAAATATCACAGGAAAAATAGCCTGGATGACTGATTTATGCCCCACTTAAAAATAAAACAAAACCCGGTGTTTTATAAAGTTTAAAACTTGTCTATTTTCTAAAGAGAATTCTGAGAGAAGCAAAATATTAATTTATTCTGTGTTCTAATGCTTTAAAGCGTTGTGCTTTGTACGTGGATATATGGACAGGATCCCACACGCTCGTGCTCCCTCCAGTTGCTGCTCCTTCCTGCTGGGTGATCTTTGCAGAGTTAATCAACCCTCTGTGCCTCTTTCCTATCTGTAAAATTAAAAAAAAAAAATCCTACAATTCATAGTTATAAAAGTATGCAGCTATCCTGAGACAAAACCTGGGACCCATTAAATAGTCTGTAAATGGTGGCTGTTGTAGTAATAGCAAAACCAGTAATATATGCCTCTGCTAGCCTAGAACTGTGCAGGACATGAATCCTCAAAGGACCTTTGGTAAATTGAGCAAGCAGAGTAATACCGACAGCAAACCAGGCTGGCTCTTTCTTATAAGGTGATTCTTGGTTGACTGATTTTTTCTCTTCTTGATGAAGCTGGATGTAATTATGGGAACCTAACTCTCTTTTTAATAGGCAGAGTTATTAAGTATAGTTTTTTGCTTATATTGAGCATCAAAAGTAAGTTAACATTAAGAAAATAACATCATGTCATTGGTATAGCTATACTTTTTTATAAGGAAGAGAAAAAATATCTTAATCACTTATAATAATGGTGATGAACATGTTTTTCAGGCCACAGGCTTATTTCCTGTAACACCCTGAAATAATTGTTTACTTTTGCCCCAAATCTGTTTTTGGTTAATTGCATACAATTTCTGTTGATTACCTTAGAGGTGTGCTAAGATTCCAAAAGGCTGAATTTTGCCCATAACATAATACACCAGTTGAATCTGGAAATTGTGCCTGTTGGAAAATAGATGCTGACTCATATGGTGAACTATAACACAACTACATGTAGTCACGTACATGCCTTTTTGTCATTTAGAGCACCTGCTGTCATAATTAAATACATTTTTTGCTCTGGAAGAAACTGATAATATGATTATCAATTTGTCAAAGCTGTAGAGGTCCACTAATATAACAATTTGGCTTTGGTATTTAACATTTTTGCAGCTTTTTGTATTGGTAAAATTGAACTAAGCAGAGAATCATGAATTAAATGTATATCAGGTTTGAACCTTTAACTTTGTTCTCTGTTGTTGTTCGGTCACTCAGTTGTGTCCAACTCTTTGTGACCCCATGGACTGCAGCACGCCATGCCTCCTTGTCCATCACCAACTCCTGGAGCTTGCTCAAACTCATGTCCATCGAGTCATTGATGCCATCCAGCCATCTCATTCTCTGTCGTCCCCCTTCTCTTCCTGCCTTCAATCTTTCCCAGCATCAGGGTCTTTTCTAATGAGTTGGCTTTTAGTATAAAAACAAACAAAAACTTCACCTGCCAATGGTAAACTTTTTAGTGTAGCTATGAAGTTTAGAAACACCCCATGTTGGACTCGCTGCATTGACCTGCTGGGGGAAGTTCCCTGGAGTGTTTAAGGGAGTGGTGGGATAAATTCTGTCAAACTGTACTGGACTGCATGACTGTGTGGAGTGGGATACCTGCTTCTCAGACAGAAAGCCCGTGCTTATTTCTTCCCAGGTAGGCTAAAAGCACAGCTTTATATAGTGAATACTACAGGTACAGATCACCTGTACATTACAGGTGTGTGTGTGTATGCAGGGATTGATGGAAATGCTGCATTTAATGTACTACTTTCACTGCTGTTTTGCATACTATAGTGAAATATGCATTAAACTTTCATGTATGCATTGAGCACCTGATGTACTTCTATGCAATATCACCAAATAAATATATATGTGCCTGTGTTTTCAAAATAAATGGTCACCTTGTATAGCTCTCTGATCCCTGAACAGCACAGTGACTTGGGTAACCAACCATTCTTGTTTGCTGGAGCCTAAGGAGTTTCTCAAGATCAGAACTTCCAGTCTTAAGATCAAGAAAGTTCCAGAAAAGCTCGACCAGTCGGTCATCTTAATGGTGATATAACGAGACGTGAAAAAGTTGGTGAATATGTTCCACCTTCAATACTAGTATGGGAAGTGTGAAATCAACAGAAAGTTAAATACCAATATTAATTTACACAAAAGAGCAGTAGCTATGCTCTCTCCCATAAGACTTGTGGTTGCCCTAGGTCTCAGGACTATTTTCATCATTATCCTCTGCCTGGTATTTATAACATACAACAGTGAATGGTAACCAAGACTTTGTGGACCAACTCTGCTAGCCACATCAGATTCCAGCATGGAACCAGAGAGGTGCAACATCTAAACAAAAGCAGAATTAATTAATACTGCAAGGATTTGTAAACCTTTTCCTCAAACTTAGAGGGACATTTTAAGGAAATATTAAACTAGAAAAGGCTGGAAGAAAAGGAAGTATAATCTACTGCAAAGAATCTTCCTGGGTTTGTGACTGCCTCTTGTTTCTTATGCAGTTGTCTTAATGAGCTCGAGAGAAACAAGGCAGAGTTGGGGTTCTGGAGTCAGACAGGACTGGGAAGGAATCTTGGCTGTGTAACCTCAATCAAGTTACTTAACCTCTATGGTCTCACCTCTGAAATGAGAGATGTTTAGTCGAAATCATTTTCCTTTGTCATACACTCTCAGAGAACTAAATTTCTTTTTATGAGAGCACAGAGCTTAATGGTGATTATCTGCTGTGCCAATCTCCCTGTAAGCTCTACAAGAGGAGGGGCTCTCTCTCTTCTTATTTTAACTGCATTGCCATAGTGGGTGTTCAGTCATTTTCTGTTGAATGGAAGAGTGAAGGATTTTTGTGAGGATTATGTGAAACAACTTACATGTTGGATTCTAGGAACTGTCTTTACTTTCTGTCTCCCCCGTCAAACACACTGGAAAGGCTGTAGTTAGTCTTGCTTCTGTATTTGTAGAAAAAGATTTAGTTAGTAGATCTGTTGTAAATGTATAGAGAAACTGAAAATCCAAAGATCAGATAGTGAATCTTCATGTTCATAAAATTGCATATTTAGTCAAAACATTGATTCCTATCCAGTTATTTGGGGGTCACGTACTTGCAAATTTAGGTTATGGCTAAGTACTGTGACCACGGAGAACTGCTGATTTCTTTTGTTGTGACTAGTGGTCCTATTTCGATAGTGAGAATGAACTGATTACCAAAAATTTAGATGGATTGCATACATTTTCAAATATCTGTTTATACCAATTTTGAGCCCAGTTATTGCATTCCAGATAAGAATTGTGTCTGAGCAGGCAGTAAAAAGTGAGGACTGGCAGGAAGTTTATTTTATTTTACCCAGTCAACTCAGTATTTCAGCTGTATGTGATTTTCCATCCAAATTATGTAGTTGATTGCTTCAATTTTTTTACTTCCTTCTGCATGTCTAGACACATCATAAGAACTGACAAAGAAGATGAGAGAATTTAAGTGGTATGCCTGTCTCTACAGCACAGGACCTTATGAGAAGGATAATCCTTGGAACTTACTCCTTTCTAAAACAATTTGTATAAAATAGGCCATACTATTTATTTGTACAGGGAACACTGTTCAGCTCACCAATAAGTTGATATGGAGTGGATAGAAAAAATTCAGTTGTATCCTATTTTTGTAGCGAACTTATTTCACTATAAAATTCCAATACCCTTTCAAGGAGTCCTTTAATTTTGCATGTGTTTTTGAAGAGTTATCTAGCTATAACAATTCAAACATTTTAATGGTTGTTCCATGACTTGATCCCTAAAAATCAACAGTGGATGATGGAAAAATCTAACAGTGGTTGGTGGACTATCACTATTTTTGTCTAGAGTAGTCTTGTTATTGTTATTTTCTTCCCTTCCCACGTACTCTGTTCTTCCTGAGCCTATTACTCTCAGAAGTACTTTCTTTTTTAAAAAAATTATTTATTTATTGACTGTGCTGGGTCTTTGTTGCTGTATGAGGGGGCTACTCCCTAGTTGCAGTGCACTGGCTTCTCATTGCCCTGGATTTTCTTACAGAGAATGGGTTCTAAGACGAGCGGGCTTCAGTAGTTGTGGCTCACAGGCCAGTTGCTTTGCAGCACATGAAATCTTCCCGGACCAGGGATCCAACCTGTGTCTCCTGCGGTGACAGGCAGATTCTTTACCACTGGACCACCAGGGAAGTCCTCAGCCATACTGTCTTAATGATTGAAAGAAAGGATGAAATTAAAAACATACAAACCAAACAAAAAAAAGTGTGAATAATTTTATGCATAAACCTAATAAGAATGCAAGATATAGGTTGTAGCTGATGCGAAAATACTGGGAGTTTGCCACAAATTCTGTTTTAATTTCTACACAGTTGATGTAAATAGAGAAGGAAAAATCTCTTCTACCCATCTTGGGTTCTCCAGCTAAGACTTATAATTAAACTGGCCAAAGCAGATTAGCCAGGGAAAGACACACAGATGTTTATTAACGTGGGTACCATGCATGTATCACATGGAGTACTAGAGATGCAGAACTTGCAGGTTTTGGTAACATTTTAGATGAAATGAACATTTTTAGAGAAATGACAAGACAAAGGAAAAGGGCCTTGAGATTCTGGGGACAACAAATTGTGGAACGGCAAATATATGAGAAACTAATGGAAGACAAGGACTAGTTAGCAAAGTTTGTTATGTAGATTCAGAAGAAGATATTAACTCTTCTTCACGAGAAGAAATATATTAATTCTATAGGAGGTGGAATGCAAGTAAAAATTCTTGGAGAATAACGTCCTCTCAGTTCAGTTCAGTCACTCAGTTGTGCCTGACTCTTTGTGACCACATAGACTGCAGCACGCCAGGCTTCCTTTTCCATCACCGTCTCCTGGAGCTTACTCAAACTCATGTCCATCTAGTGGGTGATGCCATCCAACCATTTCATCCTCTGTCGTCCCCTTCTCCTCCTGCCTTAAATCTTTCTCAGCATCAGGGTCTTTTCCAATGAGTCAGTTCTTTGCATTAGGTGGCCAAAGTATTAGAGCTTCAGCTTCAACATCAGTCCATTCAATGAATATTCAGGACTGGTTTCCTTTGGGATTGACTGGTTTGATTTTTTGCAGTTCAAGGGACTCGCAAGAGTCTTCTCCAACACCACTGTTCAAAAGCATCAATTGTTGGGCGCTCAGCTCTCTTCATGGTCCAACTCTCACATCCATACATGACTACTGGAAAAACCATAGCTTTGACTATATGGACCTTTGTCAGTAAAGTAATGTCTCTGCCTTTTAATATCCTGTCTAGGTTTGTCATAACTTTCCTTCCAAGGAGCAGGTGTCTTTTAATTTCATGGCTGCAGTCACCATCTGCAGTGATTTTGGAGCCCAAGAAAATAAAGTCTGTCACTGTTTGCATTGTTTCCCCATCTATTTGCCACCAAGTGATGGGACCAGATGCCATGATCTTCATTTTTTAAATGTTGAATTTTAAGCCAGCTTTTTCACACTCCTCTTTGACTTTCATCAAGAGACTCTTTAGTTCTTCACTTTCTGCCATAAGGGTGGTGTCATCTGCATATCTGAGGTTATTGATATTTCGTCCTGTAATCTTGATTCCAGCTTGTGCTTCTTCCAGCCCAGCGTTTCTCATGATGTACTCTGCATCTAAGTTAAATAAGCAGGGTGACAATACACAGCCTTGATGTACTCCTTTCCCAATTTGGAACCAGTCCATTTTTCCATGTCCGGTTCTAATTGTTGCTTCTTGACCTGCATATAGATTTCTCAGGAGGCAGGTCAGGTGGTCTGGTATTCCTGTCTCTTTAAGAATTTTCCACAGTTTGTTGCGATCCACACAGTCAAAGGCTTTACTGTAGTCAATGAGGCAGAAGTAGATGTTTTTGTAGAATTCTCTTGCTTTTTCTGTGATCCAACGGATGTTGGAAATTTGATCTCTGGTTCGTCTGCCATTCCTAAATCCAACTTGAACATCTGGACATTCTCTATTCACATACTGTTAAAGCCTAGCTTGGAGAATTTTGAGCATTACTTTGCTAGTGTGTGAGATGAGCGCAATTGTGCGGTAGTTTGATCATTCTTTGGCATTGCCTTTCTTTGGGATGGGAATGAAAACTGACCTTTTCCAGTCCTGTGGCCACTGCTGAGTTTTCCAAATTTGCTGGCATATTGAGTGTAGCACTTTCACAGCATCATCTTTGGGAATTTGAAATAGCTCAACTGGAATTTCATCACCTTCACTAGCTGTGTTCACAGTGATGCTTCCTAAGGCCCACCTGACTTCACACTGTAGGATGTCTGGCTCTAGGTGAGTGATCACACCATTGTGGTTATCTGGATCATGAAGATCTTTTTTGTGTAGTTCTTCTGTGTATTCTTGCCACCTCTTCTTAATATCTTCTGCTTCTGTTTGATCCATGTCGTTTCTGTCCTTTATTGTGCCCATTTTGGGGCACAAGATGAAATGTTCGTACCACGGGATGAAATGGTCCCTTGGTATCTCTAATTTTATTGAAGAGATCTCTAGCCTTTCCCATTCTATTGTTTTCTTCTATTTCTTTGCATTGATCACTGAGGAACGCTTTCTTATCTCTCCATGCTATTCTTTGGAACTCTGCGTTCAGATGAGTATATCTTTCCTTTCCTCCTTTGCCTTTCACTTCTCTTCTTTCCTCAGCTATTTGTATGGCCTTCTCAAGCAGCCATTTTGCCTTTTCTCATTTCTTCTTCTTGGGGATGGTTTTGATCACTGCATTCTGTACAATGTTGCAAACCTCCGTTCATAGATTTTCAGGTACTCTATCTATCAGATCTAATCCATTGACTCTATTTGTCACTTCCACTGTATAATCATAAGGGATTTGATTTAGGTCATAATAACGTCCTCAAGAATGTTTAAATACAGTGGAACTGGTCAAGATGGAAATTTCCATAACTTCCTTTTTGATTGTTCAGAGAAGGCTTCTAGGTACTATGGAACACAGTGGTGAGTGAGGCAGTCACGTCACTCTGTTCTGGTTTTGGGCTGGGGTATTTTTTGTGGGGCCAGTACAAGTGGCAGCAGATGCCCCCTCTGCCCTTCATTCTTTTATGTTCAAACTTAATAGTATAAAGGCCTGTCTGGGAGGTGTCCTATACACATCCTGTTATTTCTGCCCTATCAAATGTTAAGGTGGTATTTTATGCTGGCTCATGTTTAAACTTTTTTTTTTTTTTTTTTACTTCAGATTTCAAATTTGAATGTTTGCAGTCTCTCGTCAAAGGAGACCAGGTTGCTACTCTTGTCAGGGTCATGGAGGGACGTGGGCAGCACTTTGGGCACAAGTCATCCACAATATCCAGAAAGATGGAGCCGAGACACAAAATGATATTTGAAGAAGACATCTAGTATTGAAACTAGATTTGCCAATTTGGTTGTCAGAGGAGTGGGATGGTGGGGGGATCAAATGTGGGGAACTATCTAGAGTTCTGTAACTAGAAGAAAAACATGAAACAGAAATGAGATGACAGATCAAGACATGGATCATCAGTAGAGTTGGGTGTTGACTGCGTGATGTATGTGTGTGTCATTTGGGTCAGAAGGCACAGGGTTTAGTTTGGTATTAACATCTATGCACTACTATATATTAAATAGGTAAACAGGGGCCTACTGTATAGCACAGGATACTATTTAATATCTTGTAATAACCTTTAATGGAAAAGGATCTGAAAGAGTATACACACATATGCACATACACACACACACGGAGGTGATGATTTCGTTGCTAAGTTGTGTCTGATTCATGCTACCCCATGGACTGTAGCCCTCCTGGCTACTCTGTCTTCTTTCCAAGCAAGAATACTGGAGTGGGTTGCCGTTTCGTTCCTGGTGTATCCTTTACCTGTGAACTACCAGGGAAGCCTAATATATATATATATATATATATATACTTTGGCCATCTGATGCAAAGAGCCAACTCACTGGAAGAGACCCTGATGCTGTTAAAGATTGAAGGCAATAGGAGAAGAGGGGCAGCAGAGGATGAGATAGTTATCTCTGACTCAATGGATGTGAATTTGAGCAACTGGGAGATAGTGAAGGATAGGGAAACCTGGCATGTTGCAGTCCACGGGATTGCAAAGAGTCGGACATGACTTAGCTACTGAACACACACCACACACACACACACACCACACACACACATATAACTGAATCACTTTGCTGTACATCTGAAACTAATACAACGTTGTAAATTAACTATAGTTGAATTAAAAAATGAGTTAAAAATAATAAAAAGAGGCACATTGTTTAAGGACCTGAATAAGGGATTTAAGGGGCTCCCCAGGTGGCGCTAGTGGTAAAGAACCCATCTGCCAATGCAGGAAGCATAAGAACCTCGAGTTTGATTCCTGCCTCAGGAAGATCCTCAGGGTCCCTGCCTCAGGATGTGGCAACCCACTCTAGGATTCTTGCCTGGAGAATCTCGTGGTCAGAGGAGCCTGGTGGGCTACAGTCCATAGGGTTGCAAACAGTCAGTCACCACTGAAGCGACTTAGCACCCGGGCACAAGGGATTTAAAGCATGTGTCAAATTTTATACCTGCTGAGTAATTAAAGCTATTCATCCTAATCCAGTGATGAAGTCAGTTCCTTCTGTGTTTCCTACTTTTGAGAATTTGCCAGGCAGGATATGACTTCTTTTTAAAAGAAGGAATCTTCTCTTAAATATTCAGTTCCATCTATCATAATAGAAGAAACAGACTGGAAATGAAAAAGAGAATAAGAAGAAAGGGGGAGATATAAATGACAAATATTAAAATATGTGTATTATAAAATGTATCATAAAAATGTAAAATATATATTGGGAGAACATCCCCCAGATAACTAAAGTGACTTAAGTATCTTGAATTTATAGTGTTTGTGGTAATTACAAGACAGGAATTAAATTTCTACTTCTTTAATCTGGGGGAAGGACTAGAAAAAATTCAGCATCTTTCAGCATCTATAAAATTTTGAAATGCATAGGTGATAAATGCAAAAAAAGAAATTCTCCCCCAATTAGTTTTGATTTTAGTTCAAGAGGACATGAGTGGAATACTCACAATTTCACATGACACCATCCTGGGCTTTGTTTTCTGTAGAGAATAAGGTGAAGTTGTAGAAAAGTCTCAGCTCTTGTATCACACCATCATATTGTCCCTCCACAGATTTGTCAACGTGAAAAGAGTCTATGTTACGCCTGATGGTTTTGTTTGAGCCATGTATTAATTCGGTCTTTCTCAGATTTTAGTGGAAAAAATTCCAATCCTTTGGATGTTGAAAAATATTTTTATTATAATGTTACTTGAAATGTACAAATATACAAGGATTATTATACAACGTGGGGAATATAGCCAATATTTTGTAATAACTGTAAATGGAGCATATTCTTTAAAAATTATATAAAAATGTATGACACTAATTTTATCCTCTTTATACTCTTAGCTATTAAAACAAGTGTAAGACCAAAGTAAATTTACAAATTAAGTAAAAACAATACTTTAAAACCAACAAAATCCAAATCAGCATGATTGATTTCATGTGGTGGATGATGCTGTAATACTGAAATTAAATTGCCTGTTGCAACAGGAACTTTCAACCGCAGGTGCATAGATCTTGGCTGAGGAATCCCCTACAACAATGCTGTGACCCTCTTTATGTTATCCTGAGGAGGAGTGTGGTCTAGTGGATACCATGTGGGATTTAGGGACAATCAAACTTCAGTCTGAATACCTGCTCTGATTTTTTTTTTCCCTGTAAGCACAGTGACCTTGGACAAGTTAGTTTAATTTTTGAAGCCTCGTTTTTCTTGTCTGTAAAATGGGTGGGTGGGTAATACTGCCCTCCCAGATGTTGTTTTGAGGATTAGGATACCTGGCACATAGAAGGTATTCTATAACTATTAGTTCCTTCCCTTTCCCTCATTAATCTAGTCTTTTTGGTAAAGTTCCTCACAATCTTGGATTTCCAAAAACTGCAGCTATCAGACTATACTAAAAACCAACCAACTAAGACTTAATTTGGAATCACAGAATAATAAAAGCCCATCACCACCCCCTACATTTTTTTTACTGCGGTTCCTTATGCTTTCTTCCTCCATTCATATGTTCTTCTAGACATTATCACATGTCCAAATTGAACTCAGAATTTAAGGTCCAGATCAAGTGCACTGCAGCCAAGCAAGGTAGCTTTTCTAAATTCTTGAGTAGAGTGAATCACTCCCTTCTTGTAACGTCCAAGGCACTTAGTTTGTATCTCTCGCGAGTTCCTCAGATTTGAGTGAAGCAGCTGGGAATGACTGACACAGTGGCGGAGCCTTGAGGATGGGCCCAGAGGACAGCTTTCCCATGGCACAGCCCGGTTAGGGACTGCTGGGAAACGACTTCCGACAGACCTGCCCCGCCGAAGCAGTCACGGCAAGGCCCGTCAACACTCCAGGGGGGTCGGCTGCATCAGAGCCCTGAAAGGGTCTTTCGTTCCGCGGATCACTGACCTCCCATTAGCCCTTTCAGCCAGTCACCATAATGCGCAATCCTGTCGACAGCCTCATTTGTATTTTTTCCCAAACTGGAATAGAGTTTGCTTTATCATGTTGTGTTAGTTTCTGCTGAACGCATAGTGAACCAGTTACATGCGTCCATAAGTGAGTGCCAAGCCACTTCAGTCATGTCTGACTCCTTGTGACCTTATGAACTGTAGCCCACAGGCTCCTCTGTCCATGGGATTCTCCAGGCACGAAGATGGGAGTGGCTTGCCATTTCCTTCTCCTGGGGATCTTCCCGACCCAGGGATTGAACCCATGTCCCTTACATTTCCTGCATTGGCAGGCAGGTTCTTTACCACTAGTGCCACCTGGGAAGCTTTCATATGCACATATCCCCTCTTTTTTGGATTTCCTTCCCGTTTAGGTCACAGTCAGTTCCCATTAGTTATTTTATACATAGTAGTTGTGTGTACATGTCAATCCCGATTTCCCAATCCATCCCACCCCCTTGGTGTCCATACATTTGTTCTTTGCATCTGTGTCTCTATTTCTGCTTTGCAGAGAAGTTCATCTCTACCATTTTTTAGATTCCACCTATATGTATAAATATATGATATTTGTTTTTCTCTTTCTGACTTTGTGTGACAGTCTCTAGTTCCCTCCATGTTTCTGCAAATGGCACAGTTTCTTTCCTTTTTGTGGATGAGTAATATTCCACTGCATATGCGTATCACATCTTCTTTATCCATCGATGGACTTTTCAGGTGCTTCCATGTCCTGGGGCAGCCTCATTTCTTTAGGAGAAAGGAAGTGGTAACTCAGTGTGTGGTGAGGTGGGGCTCAGGTCATGGAACCTCAGCTGTAAGAAAGCTGCTCTCCTGGCAAGGAGATGCTGCTCAGTGGCCGAACTGCTGCCAATCTGGTCAGGAAGCTGAGTCAGCTTGTGGATTAGCCTCTGAGGAAGAGGTGGTGAGGGAGATTCATACACTGGAGTCCCAGGAGAAATGGAAGAAGCCAGCAAATGAGGCCAGTGCATAAAGCAGACTCAACCACAGGGGAGGGGAGATCCGCTGAGGAAGGGATGCTGCCAGGACAACGATGTGATTTCTGCTGCCTTTGGTGAGAACAACTGAACAGAGGTAGTCAAACGTACATACCAAAAAAAGGTCCAAGGAAACCCATGTTTGGAGTAGAATAGACCACTCCCCAGACAGAAGCCCTGCCCTTGTCTTGGTTCATCTTAATATCTGAAAACCCAGTAGTGACTGATAATAAATATTTCTCTCTGTAAGGGATATGTGCAATAGTGTAGCATTCCTCAACCTGACCAGGGGAGGTTTCTAAAAAGATCCGAATTTCCAGGCTACATCTCAGACAGAACTGCAGGGTCAGAATCATCAGGGAAAAGGCTGATCTGAAGTTTAGAGTTTTTTTTTCTAAGCTTCTCTGGGGATTCTTAAAATCAGTCCAGTTTAGGATGCCCTGTTGTGCCTGGAAGGGCTCACAGCTGGAAATCAGAAAGCCTGAGTCTGAATCAGGGCTTCAGCGCTCACTCATTGAGAGGTGCTGTGTGAGTAGCATAACATCTAGGAACCCCGGTTTCCTCAAATGAAAAAAGAGCATCCTTTTCCTCCCTACCTCACTGGCTTGTGAGGCTCAAATGCCTCTATATGTATGACAGTGCAGAGTAAATTCAACCTGTTTTCACCCAACTATCAATAAATTATATATGTTACAAAAATTTCTCATTGATTTGCAATGATTTTGGAAGATTTAGGGTAAAGTCAATTACAGGATGACAGCAGAAGGCTTGTCTTCTCTATCTGGCTTGCTTATCCCCCCATGCAGCATGTGTTGGGTGAACCAGTTATGTTTCTTTGGGAGATGTTTGGGTTGTCATTGCTGCTTTCATTGTCTTCTCGGGGCTTTGTGAAACATGTCAGGTCAGCCCCAGACTCCAAGGAGAATAGCTGTGTTTGTCTTCCTCTGAAGGTGAGATGGGAGCAGACTCTGGGATGCAGACTGGAGTGGGATCACAGGGTGGTCAGTTGTGTGTCGTCCAGAAGCAAGAAGGGGAGATGGAGATCAGAAAATTTGAGCATATAGCTATGTATGTGAATATACTACTCATCACACACATATATGTAGACATATACATATAACTATACACATGATGGGGTTTCCAGGGGTAAAGAATCCACCTGCCAATGCAGGAGACATGGGTTTGATCCCTGAGTTGGAAAGATCCCTTGGAGAAGGCAACCCACTCCAGTATTCTTGCCTGGGAAATTCCATGGACAGAGGACCCTGGTGGGCTACAGCCCATGGTGTTGTGAAGAGTCAGACACGACTGAGCACTCATGCACACACACATACACATAAATATATATAGGTATCAAAAAATAAGAAAGTAAAATTGGTATTAAAAAAGCTCATTTGTTTTTCAGTAAATATAGCTGTGATAGCTTTTCAGCTTAATAAATACAGACTCATAACCTTATTTTTAATGGCTGACTACTAATACTTATATTAATGGATATGTTGTAACTTACTTGACCAATCTCTATTTGTGAGTAACTGGAATGTTTTCCGAATGTTTGCTAACATAAATGTTGTCTCGTACATATATCTTTGGTTACTTGTCAGATATTTCCTTAGGAAAAATACCTAGAAGTTGAATTGCTGGGTCAAAGATTACACACTTTTAAAAGAGACTTTTGATCTATTATTTCAAGTGACTTTCCAGAAAATTTGTATCAATTTATATTCACACCAATACCTTCTATGTGTCTACCCTCAAGGAAACCACAGTCTTACTTTTTATACTTTAGGATATTAACCCTTGGTCTACCTCATATATTTGGAAGTATTTTCTGGTGTTTTAAACTCTCTTATTCTCTGATTGGACTGTGTAAATCCTCGATGTTTGCTGAAATTTCATAGTGTACTTCACAATTTGAAAAGAGATTAAACACTGTTCCTCTCACTTTGATCAAACATTAGTAGAGAGCTACGACTCCTAATTAAGAAGAGCTCAACACATTTATGAGGCAAATATTGATATAAGATCTTGGACTTGTTGCAGTGACTCTTGAAAGTTTCAAATAGTCCAAATGACTAAGTTTTTTTATATGATTTAGATTAGAACTATCAGCTAATACATGTATTAGAACTCCAGGTAATATATTCTTTCAGAAACAAGATGCTGTTTAGAGGATTAGAGCTTTGTGGCTAATTAATCCATTACACATCTTTATGGCAAAGTTTTTTTTTTTATAATTTAGTTAATTTATATAGTAGAATTTGGGCTTCCCAAGTGGTGCTAGTGGTAAAGAACCCATCTGCCAATGCAGGAGACTTAAAAGATGTGGGTTTGATCCCTGGGTTGGAAAGATCCCCCTGGAGAAGGAAATGGCAACCCACTCCAGTATTCTTGCCTGGAAAATGCCTTGGACAGAGGAGCCTGGTGGGCTACAGTTCATAGTATCACAAAGAGTTGGACACAACTGAAGCGACTTAGCATGCACTCTTGCATAGTAGAATTAATAGTTTAAATTCTTCGTTGTAAACCCATGCAAAATCTTCCCCTTTCCTGGCTTTAGGAAACATTCTTTTGGATGACTCTTATCACCTCAAGTATTTCTGGTCTCTTGTGTGTAACAGCTAAATGTACAGTAGTTGTCCCTGTTCTTGGGCCAAAATGGGTGGCAAAACACATAGAAAAAGAATGCAAAACAAGGTAGGATACATGTGTGATGATAGACACTGAGAGAGAAGAACGGAGACTTACAGATTGAAGGGTCTTGGTAAGAGCCTGACTGAGCATTAAGTAAATGAGTGGGAGGAAAGACTAACTGAACTCCATACTGATGGAGAGGATGAGTGTCTCCTGAATTTATGACCCAAATTCCAGGAAGAGGCATTCTTGAGAAAACTTTGTGAGAAGAGTGAGAAAACAGGGAGCCTAGACAGGGCCGTGCGGGGCGCTGTGTGTAGACTGTGGGCAGCCCTTTCAGAGCGCTCGGGTTCCTTCCGTGGTTGTTCCCTGGATGAACAGCTATACTTGCTGTCTGTCCTTTGTGGTCTTTTATCCCAGATCTCCAGGAATTTCCTCTTCAGACCCAGTTGAGGAAAGCCTTTTTAGATTTTGCGAGACCCAGACAGTCAGCTAGACAATCGGGAAAGATGTTCTTTTTATTCTGGTTAAGTCCTTGCACTTAGAACAGTGATTTACACAGGTGTGGTGTAAATTGTTCTCTGAACCGTAAACTAAGAAAGGATTATTGTTTTCTGTTCATTGGTGATGGGTTATGTTACTTTAGAAAAATGGAATGATTTTCAAAGGATATAAAATTATCTAAACTCATAGGGACAAAGAGATATCTGATTTGTGGCCAAACTCTGAATGAAAGTTTATTTTTTACATCATATAATATAAAAGAATACTGATTCTTCAGATAGTTATTGCTTGGAGTGTAACTTCTATTGCAGTTATCCAGAAATTCAGAAAAATAATAGCATCTTGGTGTTCGAAGTTAATTTAAAGAATTCAAAGACTTTTATTTTTCAGTTTTATTTTGATAACTATACAGTTTTAGAATATTAATAATATTTGATAATGCACATTAGAATTCTATAAAATATGCAATTAAAATATCTGCACTATTTAAATAATGGTCTTGAAAGGTAAACTTGACTTTGTATCATTAAGTGAAATCAGTTGACATGCTATTATACCATCACTTCAAATTGGCTGAATAATTCTGGATTTTATGATATTAGATGAGTAAGATATCAGAATTCCAAGGATATAAACAACAAAAAAATAATGAGCATATGTATCATTAATAATTGAGAAATTTTTGAAGTAATTCCTCAAGTAAATTGCCTAACCTGTTATAAAGGTGAATTAAGTTGGATGCATTTAGTTATAGGATCCACATCTCAGAATACTTCATGTATTATTTTACCAAATATTCCAGTTAATTACCTATTTTTCTTAGCTGAAGAAAATCCATATAAATTGAAGTACATTAATGAGAGAACAGTTTAAAAACACACAGCACTCAAATAAGTGTAAAGTGTAAGTTGATGTAGTTTTCCAAGGTTTACAAAATGATCTTAGTGAAATTTTAATAGGTACCCAAGTAGAGAGAAGATGTTTTCTGGATTCCGGCTTTTGAACCAGCTTAAATTCAACAGTGAATGAAAGTTAATTCAGGTTTAATTTAATGAAAACTTGGTAAAGTTGTTTGCCTGGATAAAATGGTTATTAATAAACATAAAATTGGAGAACAGTTATTTAAATTACCCTTGATTGAGCCATGGTTATTTTATTTCATAGAAAACATTTTTGTTTCCTTCCTTTTATCTCTTGCTGAAAGAGTGCTGGAAACCAGTTGGGAGTGTTCATTTGAAGTAAAATGTTGTTCAGTCACTCAGTTGTGTCCGACTCTTTGTGACCCCATGGACTACAGCATGCCAGGCCTCCCTGTCCTTCACCATCTCTTGGAGTTTGCTTGAACTCATGTCTGTTGAGTCCGTGATGCCATCCAACCATCTCGTCCTCTGTCACCCCCTTCTTCTCCTGCCCTTGATCTTTCCCAGCATCTGCATTTTTTCCATTGAGTTCGCTCTTTGCATCAGGTGGCCAAAGTTTTGGAGCTTCAGCTTCAGCATCAGTCCTTCCAGTGAATATTCAGGACTGATTTCCTTTAGGGTTGACTGTTTTGATCTCCTTGCAGTCCAGGGTTTCTCAGGAGTCTTCTCCAGCACCACAGTTCGAAGGCATCAGTTTTTCAGCACTCAGCCTTTTCTATTATCCAGCTTTCACATTTGTACATGACTATTAGAAAAACTATAGCTTTGACTATGTGGGCCTTTGTAGGCAAAGTATTATTGCTTCTTTTTAATACACTGTCTAGGTTTGTCATTGCTTTTCTTCCCTAGAGCAAGCATCTTTTAATTTCATGGCTGTCGTCACCATCTGCAGTGATTTTGGAGACCAAGAAAATAAAGTCTGTCACTGTTTCCGTTGTTTCCCCATGTATTTGCCATGAAGTGATGGGACCAGATGCCATGATCTTTGTTTTTTACTGTTGAGTTTTAAGCCAGCCTTTTCACTCTCCTTTTTCACACTCATCAAGAGGCTGTTTAGTTCCTCTTTACTTTCTGTCATTAGAGTGGTATCATCTGCATATCTGAAGTTGTTGATATTTCTTCAGATAATCTTGATTCCAGCTTGTGATTCATCCAGTCCAGCATTTTACATGATGTACTTTACATACAAGTTAAATAAGCAGGGTGACATTATACAGCCTTGATGGATTCCTTTCCCAATTTGGAACCAGTCTGTTGTTCCATGTCTGGTTCTAACTGTTACTTCTTAACTTGCATACAGGTTTTTCGGGAGATAGGTAAGGTGGTCTGGTATTCCCATCTCTTTAAGAGTTTTACACAGATTGTTGTGATCCACATAGCCAAAGACTTTAGCGTAGTCAATGAAGCAGAAGTAGATGTTTTTTGGAATTCCCTTCCTTTTTCTATAATCCAATTGATGTTGGCAGTTTGATCTCTGGTCAAATAAATGTATTGTTTAATTTCATGTTTTTTAATTATCTTTTTAGAAATGTTACTAAAACATCTAAGATTGTTTATTGGGCTTGGATTATATCTCTATTGAATGGTGCTTACCCAAGGTAACTCCTTTAGTGCACAATTTCCTCTTCAATAAAATAAGACAATTTCCATATCATGTCCCTTTTATATTGCCTCAATATAAAGGTAATTTAAAAGGCTAGAAACAAATTTGCATTCATTTATTCATTCATCAAAGTATGTCATATATTTACTGTGTCCCAGAAGTTAAACTAGACACTCCTGAATAATGCCCAGTCCTTGCCTTTGCCAACTTATAGACAGAGAGGCTTAAAAGGTGATTTGTTTGCTAGGCATACAAAACTACTTAAACCTGAGAAAATTTCATGGGAAAATCCTCTTGCAGCCTAAGTCTCAGAAATGTATTAATAATGAATCATGTCTCTACAAAAAGTGTAAAACCACCACCAAAAATATCTGAAAATTCACCTTAAGAAGATCTTAGTGTCATGTTTCAGTTCTGATTTTTTTTCCCACTTACATGCTGTGTGACCATCTTATTAGGCCCCTGAACCTTATGGGCATCAGAATCTCCTCCCCATAAACTGGATTTACCTTATGAGATTGCTCTGAGGATCAAACAAGAGAATATGTGTGAAAAAATAATATAAGTATGAAGGATAATTATAGTTATTATTGGAAACAATTATGACCCCTAGGTTAAAATGAAAGTACTGAGAATAGAGCAGTTTGGGGACCCACAAAATAATTTTTAGCTTATATAGATTCTAATAGAACTAGAAGAAACCCTAAAGAAGTTTCTTTTTGCTTTCTTTAAATAAAGAAGCATAAATCAAACCATAGTACATGATATTAAGATCTAACCCTTCATATGCTTCTAAATCATTTTAAAAATTGCCTTCAAGAATGAAATGAACAGAAGGCTCTCAAGAGGAAACTGCTTCAGGGCTGCATTTTTGATTAAAGGTCTGGCCTAAGGCCTTATTCTTTGTGGGAATCTAAATGAAAGAAAAGAAGAAGAAGAAAAGAAAGTCAGTGCTCCTTGTTAACTCTTGTGGCCTTTTGATAAATTTTAATTCTGTCTCTTCACCTATCCTTATAAAGATAATAACATCCTTGGCTGTATCACTGGATTACAAAAGGAGAGATGAAAATGACTAGCCTGGGTTTCCCAAGTGTGTTAGTCACTTATTCATGCCTGACTCTTTGTGACCCAGTGGTCTGTAACCTGCCAGGCTCCTCTGTCCGTGGGATTTTTCCAGGCAAGAATACTGGAGTGGGTTGCTATTTCTTGCTCTAGGGAATCTTTCTAACCCAGGGATCGAACCATGTCTCCTGCATTGCAGGCAGATTCTTTACTATCTGAGCCAGGATTCCCAGGTGGCTCAGTAGGAAAGAATCCTCCTGCCAAAACAGGAGAGTCAAGAGATGAAGGGAAGATCCCTGGCAGGAGGAAATGGCAACCCACTCCAGTACTCTCGCCTGGAAAATTCCCTGGTCAGAGGAGCCTGGCTGGCTATATAGTCCATGGGGCTGCAAAGAGTCGGACCCAACCAGGTGACTGAGCACACCCACACCCACTGGAACATTTAAGCTAAGTGACTCTTTTACAGATAATACTTTTTAGGTAGCTTAACCCAGAGTCACCAGGTAGTAGAGAAATTTTGCAAGGATGTAAAATGGGTTTTCTGCACCTTCTATTTAATAGTGAAGTGTTGCTTTCAATTTGTTTAGTGTAAAGATTAGAGAGGAATAGAGGTGGAGGGACGGGGATGGCAGGGAAGGAAATATCACCTTTGCTTGATGGCTTCTAAATCCTACTTTCACTATCTAATTTTAGTCCTATTAAATTCCTATAAAAGCAGCTTTTAAATAATACATGTGACTGATACTAATATTGCAGTCTCTTCTTTTCCCTCTCTTTTTCTTGGGGGAGGAGGGGACCTGTGGAAGTGTCTGAGCAGTCATCAATCGGGGCAGCTGACCCCGGAATTATAAAGAATTCACTGAGTATTTTAGGGTTTAGGTATCTAGGGGGATGAGCTTGTGACTGTTCTTTAGTAGTGCACCAGTGACAGCGATCTTCATAAGAGAACAGGCTTTTGGTCAAATGATTCAATTATAGATTTGATGTTGGTAACCAGTGGAGGCCTTCTGGTAGTTCATATGATCGAAGTTGTTTTTTGGGAAATGATTGTGTGTGTGACTCTGATTTTTAACTCATGAATGAGGCTTGTAGGGCCCCTCTGCGGCAGCTTATGATCCATCCCAGGCTGTCCAGGAGCGTTCTGAAGTACCAAATACTCACCCTTTTGTTGTTTCACTCTCAGACAATAACCATGAGGCTATACTCCTTCCCTCCATCCCAGAAGTGCAGCTGCTGATTGGGAAACGTGTCTGTTGTTTCGTTGAAGGTTATTCTATGGTCCTACGTTGTGTTTGACATTAAGGGGACTATTATTGTTCTGCCCATTGAATAAGAGAAATGCAAGGTGTTTAAACTTCATCCCCCACTGATCCCATCTTAGTTACTTATTCATAAGAAGGTGGCATGACCCTTAAAACAAAGATTTTCAGGAGAAAGAAAACATTATCCTCTTACTGCACTACAGAATGAAGGAAAGTGGAAGCATCAAGGTGAACATCCTTTTCTTGCTCTCTGGGTCTCGTCAGCCCCTCAGAGCCCGTCTGCAGGCGCCTCCCCGCCCCACCGGCGTTTTCCTCGGCTTCCCCACTCAGGTGTGCCTCTTCTCCTCCGACGCTCGCAGCATTCAGTTCTAGGGGTTCATCGGGCGTAGGGGCCATGGTAGGTCCTCATTATTCCTGGGCTCTGCATTTTCAAACTTGCCTACTCAGCAGTATCAGGACTTGCAGCATTTTTTGCAGTCATCTGTGAACATGAGCAGAATGGTAAAAATTTGGAAAAGTTGAATCTGTCATCGTGCATGTTTGTAACTGAGGTTGAACAAAGAGACACCTCTCCTTCCTGTTTCATCTCTCATACTTTCTGTGCTTTTCGTAGTCTATTTAGTACCATGCTCTTTTTCTGCACTTTTGTGCTTTTTTTTTGGTAGTTACATCGTTTAAAATAACCCCCAGTGCAGTGCTGAAGTGCTATGTAGTGTTCTTAAGCTCAGGAAGGCTGTGATGTGCTTTGTGGAGAAAATACATGTGTTAGATATGCTTTGTTTAGGCATGGGTGCCATTGGCTGCAAGTTCAATGTTAATAAACCTATGATATATATTATGTAAGATATCTTTAAACAGAAACACACATAAAACAAAGTTACATGTTGATAGACTGATGAAAATGTTGTGGCCGGAGACTTGTAGAAGCCTAACCCATTAGCTCTTCTAGGAGCAGTGGTTCAGTATTTTCTAATTCAGTGATTGCAGTGACTTTATAGACCATTACTGTGGTGTTGGAGAAGACTCTTGAGAGTCCCTTGGACTGCAAGGAGATCCAGCCAGTCCATCCTAAAGGAGATCAGTCCTGGGTGTTCATTGGAAGGACTGATGCTGAAGCTGAAACTCCAATACTTTGGCCACCTCATGTGTAGAGTTGATTCATTGGAAAAGACCCAGATGCTGGGAGGGGTTGGGGGCAGAAGAAGAAGGGGGCGACAGAGGATGAGATGGCTGGATGGCATCACCAACTTGATGGACATGAGTTTGAGTAAACTCTGGGAGTTGGTGATGGACAGGGAGGCCTGGCGTGCTGTGATTTATGGGGTCACAAAGAGTCGGACACGACTGAGTGACTGAACTGAACTGAACTGATTACTGTGAATAACAATAATTAACTGTATATTATTGTTTTTACGCGGCCTGAAGAATGTAAATCTCAATGTATGCTTATTTAGTGGAATAGTCAATTGGTCAGTTCAGTCGCTCAGTTGTGTCTGACTCTTTGTGACCCCATGGGCTATAGCACGCCAGGCTTCCCTGTTCATCTCCAACTCTTGGAGCTTGCTCAGACTCACATCCATCGAGTGGGTGATGCCATCCAGCCATCTCATCCTCTGTTGTCCCCCTCTCCTCCTGCCTTCAATCTTTCCCAGTGTCAGGGTCTTTTCCAATGAGTTCCAATGAGTTTCAGCTCTTTGCATCAGGTGGCCAAAAGTATTGGATCTTCAGCTTCAGCATCAGTCCTTCCAGTGAATATTCAGGACTGATTTCCTTTAGGATGGATTCCTAAAGGAGTCCTTGATCTCCTTGCTGTCCAAGGGACTCTCAAGAGTCTTCTCCAACACCACAGTTTAAAGCATCAATTCTTTAGTGCTCAGCTTTCTATATGGTCCAACTCTCACATCTGTACATGACTACTGGAAAAACCATAGCTTTGACGAGATGGACCTTTGTTGGCAAAGTGGTGTCCCTGCTTTTTAATATGCTGTCTAGGTTGCTCATAGCTTTTCTCCCAAGGAGCAAATGCATTTTAATTTTATGGCTGTAGTCACTGTCCACAGTTATTTTGGAGCCCAAGAAAATAAAATCTGTCACTGTTTCCATTGTTTCACCATCTATTTACCATGAGGTCATGGGACCAGATACCATTATCTTTGTTTTTTGAATGTTCAGTTTTAAGCCAGCTTTCCCCCTCTTTCACTTTCATCAAGAGGCTCTTTAGTTCCTCTTTGCTTTCTGCCATAAGGGTGGTGTCATCTACATATCTGAGGTTATTGGAATAGTCGGTAGTTTCCAAATATTTGCCAAGTCAGTGAAACCTAGGGATGTGGGACAAGGCGCAGAACAGGGAAGAGCCCTGTTAGGCCACAGCCCGGGCATCCGCTTGTTAGTTGGAGCAGTCACTGCACGTCAAGGAGGCCCTGTGCAAGTAGCCGGGCGACTCTTCCCCAGTGAGGCAAGGAGCCAAGCCTGGCCTGGCACTCAGGTGGAAATGAGTCAGGAAGGAAGAGGTGGGGCTCTTGGCTGGGTTGTACTGCTATTGAAATGTGTAACTTAGGGAGAATAAGTTATCATTCTATCTCAGTTTTCTTAAAAGTAAAATGAGGTCGTTGGGCTAGGTTACTGTTTCATATCCAGTGGATTTGGAATATGAAGAGAGGGAGATGGCACTTCCTGGAATGCAGTGAAAGCTTAAACCCCACCTCATAGTCTTTCCATAAAACCCAAATGCAGAAATACAGATAATCACAGATGTTTCAGTGTCTGAATTCTGCCTTCAACCAAATGCCACTTGTTCTGACAATCCTGTTGACAAGTTCTGTAGAACATGCGTTCCGATCACACCTTCTGACGCCAGGAAGAATTGCTTCTTCAGACCTCTTGACAAGATCGCGTGGTGCTTTCAGTCATATTCAACTTGAAGCTTGGAGTTCAGGTCAAATGAAGTATTTTCAAGACTCAATGTGTATTCCCCAAACAGCAATAAATCACTCACAAAGTTATGTGCTCATTTGCACATGGCTTCAAATTACTGAGTTAGCCAGCTGAGGGCATGTATTACGGTTTTTCAGCATATGATTTTTTTATTTCTGGTGTTCTGATCATCCAGTAATTAGTGGATACAGATGAAATTACAAGCTGCTGCCATTGCCTCAGATGGTCAGGTTTTCAGGATGCCAACTCCCAGCTCCTCTGGAGTTGACATAAATATTATGGAAGCAAAAAATTATAGTCATTTGCAGGGAAATCATGTGTTTAATTGCCAAGTGAAGCAGAGGAAAAATAGCAGAAGCACACATCATGTATCAGTTAATGTGAGTGCATTATTGCATGTTGCAAAGGGGTCTAAAAGGACTTTTCAATAGCAAAATGAAAACAAAACTACTCTAAAAAATGCCATCTGTGAAGCCTCCAGATATGTCTGACTGGCTCATTTCCTTTCAAAAATAGTCCCTGCATTCCAAAAGCTGTTAATAATGAATGGAAATAACCGCACAGTACAAATGGACTATGACTGATGGAGGGAGACTTAATGTTAAGGACTTAGCTGCTTTGAAATCAACATGGAGAGGAATGTTCGGCAGACACATTTTGTGCAGATATTTCACTGTTTGCTGCAGATGGCACTTTAACACAACATAAGACTCCTCAGATCCTACACACAGGGGGATTATTTTGATAATTCATTTCAAATGCAGAATTTACTTCTAAAAATTTATTTATAAATAAATATTAATTATATGAAAATTTTTTGATTTCCTATTTCCCCTTTTTGTTTTTTGGTAGACTTGTCATCATGGGAAAGACAATTGATAACCATATAAGATTTTATAACGGGCCCCAAATTAATCTAATGGAAATAGAAATCGAAAATACTGTTGTTATATTTCTGTATTGGAAACCAATCACTGCAGAAAACTTAAACATAGTAATATGTCACATTTTATTACTCTTTTTAAATTACATATCAAATTGGAGACTTCATCTATTATTCTAAGTGAAAGTCGCTCAGTTGTATCCAACTCTTTGCAACCCCTTGGACTATACAGTCCTTGGAATTCTCCAGGCCAGAATACTAGAGTTGATAACCTTTCCCTTCTCCAGGGGATCTTCCCAACACAATTATTTCCCAATTATTCTAAAAGCAAAGGTAAAAAGCTGTCATGGGCTCTACCACTGCCAAGTAGTCAACATAGTATAGTGGTAAAGGTCATGAACTCTGGAATCAGATTATCCGATATTTCTTTTCTGCCACTTACCAACATGTGACCTTAGGGAAGTTTTACATTTATACATAACTCAGTATCTTCATCTATCAAATAGACATAATATTGGTATTTGCCTAATATGTGTTGAGAATTATGTGAGACCATATGCCTGAAGCAGTTAATTTGATCTCTGGGACATATGAAATGTTCAAGAAGTATAAGTCCACTCCATTATTTAAGTTGTTGTTCAGTCTCTAAGTCATGTCTGACTCTTTTGACTTGATGAACTGCAGCATGCCAGGCTTCCCTGTCCTTCACCATCTCCCAGAGTTTGCTCAAACTCAAGTTTATTGAGTCAGTGATGCCATCCAACTGCCTCATCCTCTGCCGTCCCCTTCTCCTCCTGCCCTCACTTTTTCCCAGAATCAGGGTCTTTTCTGATGAGTTGGCTCTTTGCATCAGTTGGCCAAAGTATTGGAGTTTCAGCTTCAACATCAGTCCCTCCAATGAATATTCAGGGTTGATTTCCTTTAGGATGGACTGGTTTGATCTCCTTGCTGTCCAAGGGACTCTCAGGAGTCTTCTCCAACACCACAGTTCAAAAGCATCAATTCTTCGGCGCTCAGCTTTCTTTATAGTCCAACTCTCACATCCATACATGATTGGTGGAAAAACCATAGCTTTGACTAGACAGACCTTTGTTGGCAAAGTAATGTCTCTTCTTTTTAATACTCTGTCTGGGTTCATCATAGCTTTTCTTCCAAGGAGCATGCATATTTTAATTTTGTGGCTACAGTCACTGATGCAGTGATTTTGGAGCCTCCCAAAATAAAATCTGTCACTATTTCCACGTTTTCCCCATCTATTTACCATGAACTGATGGGACTGGATGGCATGATCTTAGTTTTTTGAATGTTGAGTTTTAAGTCAGCTTTTTCACTCTTCTCTTTCACTTTCATGAAGATTCTCTTTAGTTCCTCTTCGCTTTCTGCCACCATTATTTAAGTAGCAGCTGCAAGTACATCCAGCCAGACACTATGTTGTGACATTCTCTTGTTATTTAACAATTTTTAGGCAAGATGATTAAAAGAACTGTTTTATGTTATGAGAGTCTATTACTGTCCTAAAGCCATTATTTTATGTAATTTCTACAGTAAACCAGGAATGTAGATTTCATCATCTCATTTTAGAGATGAGGAAACTGAGATTTAATTGAGACTCACAATCATGCCCTTTGAAACAAAGTAATAACTAGTGCTTGCTGATGGTTGTGTGCCCACTGTTCAGTCACTGTAAATTGTAGTCTCTCAGGTCTCACAACTTTCTAGGAGGTAGGTAGTCTTCATATCAGTGTTTGCATAGGAAGGAACATACATACAGGGAGATTAGGTAACTTGTATAAGAGTGCATAATTAAAAAGTGTCAGAAGTCAGGTTTTATTCCATCAGTTTAATTCCAGAATCCTTGTTCTCAAGTACTATGCTGAAAGAAAACAAGGGATTCACAGCTGTGTTAAAAGGTTACTTATAATAAGTAATGAAAGAAACAAATGACAGACATGTAGGCAAAGTATATAAACAGACAATTTACAGTGGAAGAAGTAACAAATGGCCAATATATCCATATGATATTCCTCTTGCCAGTTTCCTAAAAAAGATACACAAATTAACATTACAATGATGTATAATTTTTCACCTATCAGATTTGAAAAATATGAAAAGATTGATACTGCTGTTGATATAACCTCTATAGAAGTCAATTCAGTGGTACCTATTAAAGATGAGAAATACACATACCCTTTGGTCTAGCAATTTAGCTTATAGAAACATATTTTAAAGAAACATTCACACAAATATATATGTACATATATATATTTGTGCAGAGATATTCATTGTATCATTATTTGTACAACAGTGAAAAATTGAAAACAACCAAAAAAGAGGAATGTTTTTGATAAATTATAGACTTTTAATGCTGTTGAATATTATGTAACACTCGAAATACAGGAATGAAGTAGATCTTTATGACATGTTATATAAACATATAAACATATGACATGTTATGGTGAAAATCAAGTTACATTATGTTATGTATCTGGTAGAATTTTTTTTTGTAAAAATAAATTTATTTACCTTTTGTATTTGTATATTTATAGAAAAAAGACAGGAAAGAAATACATAAATTATTAACAGTTATTTTTAATAGTATTCATGGATGGAAATTTATAACGAGAAAAATTTTGATTTTACTTAATAACACCTTGATATTATTTAACATACATAATGATATAATATTTTTGTTGTTGTTCAGTTGCTAAGTTGTGTCCGACTATTTGTGACCTCACAGACTGCAGCACGCCAGGCTCCTCTGTCCTCATTTGTCTCCTGGAGTTTGCTCAAATTCATGTCCATTGAGTCAGTGATGCTATCCAACCATCTTATCCTCTGCCGCCCCCTTCTCCTTTTGCCTTTAGTCTTTCCCAGCATCAGGGTCTTTCCCAATGAGTCAGTTCTTCACATCAGGTGGCCAAAGTATTGGAGCTTCAGCTTCAGCAGCAATCCTTCCAATGAATATTCAGGGTTGACTTCTCTTAGGAGTGACTGGTTTGATCTCCTTGCTGCCCAAGGGACTCTCAAGAGTCTTTTCCAGTGCCACAATTTGAAAGCCTCAGTTCTTTGGCACTCAGCCTTCTTTATGGTCCAACTTTCACATTGTTTGTATATATATATAAAATAATGATCATATCCCATAATAATGTACATAATAAAAGTATAATGTAAAAATAAAATGGAAAGTAAGAACTATGCCAAAGTTACAGAGCTCATAAATGGCAGAAATGTAATTTAGTTCAAGCTCTGTGTGACTCCAAAGTTGTCTTCTCCACTATTCCACCCCCTAGGATAACAGCATTATTGAACATTGGTCCTGTTTTCCCATATACTACATGTAATTATATATAATTAGGTTTCCTAGAGAGTTATATGTTACAACTTGTCAGGAAGGAGAGGAGACTTTAAGATAAACTTTATTGTAAGTTTATTCCAATAAATGGTAAAAGAATAAACCTGCCCAGCTAATTTTATTGGAACCTTGAATTTCAAACCAAGACGATATCTGCAAGACAAATTATTTGACAATCTCACTTACAAAAATAGTGCTAAAAACAAAACAAAAGAAAACAAAAAAATAGTGCTAAAACCTTGATGTTTGTTAGAAATCAACACAATACTATAAAGCAATTATCCTTCAATTAAAAATAAATGAGAATTTTAAAAAAATTAGCTAAATGAACCCAATAGTATATTAAAAAATAGTTTATCATGATAAAGTGAAGTCGCTCAGTCGTGTCCAGCTCTTTGCGACCCCATGGACTAATGTAGTCCACCAGGCTCCTTTGTCCTTGGGATTCTCCAGGCAAGAATACTAGAGTGGGTTGCCATTTCCTTCTCCAGGGGATCTTTCTGACCCAGGGATCAAACCCAGGTAAGGTCAAGTTTATTCTAGGAATGTAAGGATGCTTCAGCATCCAACATTATATTAATTTACGTTACTGGGCTAAAGGAAAAAATAACCTGTAGTTGTAACAATAGATGTAGACAAAGCACTGGATGGAATTCACCTTCTATTTTGATTAAAAAGTAGCTCTCATAAAATTAGAAATATACAGTATAGGGAGGCACTTTCATGTCCTATATAAACCTCCACAGTGTTAACTGTTCCCCTACATTTCAACAGTTTCTTAGTATATGCAACTGAGGCTCTACCCGAGGGCTACCTCTGGTTCCTGGAATATATGTGGGGCAGACTGGAAGTGTTGAGAAGAGTGTGGTTTCAATAATACCTCCCAGTAAAGAATGGACAAGCTTTGATGGATAAATACCTCAGCTTCCTCAGTCCTTGTTTTGGCAGTGGGTGGTCTTATACGAGAGGTAGGTAAACTTTTTTGGTAAGAGGGCAGATAGTAAATAGTTTAGGTTTTGTGGGCAATGTGGTCTCTGTTGCAACTATTCAACTCTGCTGTTGCAGTGCAAACATAGTCATAGATGGCACCTAAAAGATGAGTGCACCTGTGTTCCAATAAAACTTATTTATAAAAATAAACTGTGGTTGAATTTGGCCCTTAGCTGTAGTTTGTAGAGCCCTTTCTACATAGTTCTCCAGAAATTTTTGGCAGTATTAGGACCCAGATGCCCACAATATAGGCTGCCCTGGTGACTCAGTGGTACAGAATCTGCCTACAATGCAAGATACGTGGGTTTAATCCCTGGGTCACGAAGATCCTCTGGAGAAGAAAATGGCAGCCCACTCCAGTGTTCTTGCCTGGGAAATCCCATGGATGGAGGAGCCTGGCTACAGCCCGTGGGGTCGCAGAACTGTCGGACACGACTTAGCACCTGAGCAACAGCAACAACAAGCCCACAGGGTGTGGTAACTTGCTCATTTATGCATCGTGTTTATTTTTTCCCCCCTTTTTCTTTTTTTAATTTTATTTTTTATTTTTCCTTTTTTTTTTTTTATTAGTTGGAGGCTAATTACTTCACAACATTTCAGTGGGTTTTGTCATACACTGACATGAATCAGCCATAGAGTTACACGCATTCCCCATCCCGATCCCCCCTCCCACCTCCCTCTCCACCCGATTCCTCTGGGTCTTCCCAGTGCACCAGGCCCGAGCACTTGTCTCATGCATCCCACCTGGGCTGGTGATCTGTTTCACCATAGATAGTATACATGCTGTTCTTTTGAAACATCCCACCCTCACCTTCTCCCACAAAGTTCGAAAGTCTGTTCTGTATTTCTGTGTCTCTTTTTCTGTTTTGCATATAGGGTTATCGTTACCACCTTTCTAAATTCCATATATATGTGTTAGTATGCTGTAATGTTCTTTATCTTTCTGGCTTACTTCACTCTGTATAATGGTCTCCAGTTTCATCCATCTCATTAGAACTGATTCAAATGAATTCTTTTTAATGGCTGAGTAATATTCCATGGTGTATATGTACCACAGCTTCCTTATCCATTCACCTGCTGATGGGCATCTAGGTTGCTTCCATGTCCTGGCTATTATAAACAGTGCTTCGATGAACATTGGGGTGCACGTGTCTCTTTCAGATCTGGTTTCCTCAGTGTGTATGCCCAGAAGTGGGATTGCTGGGTCATATGGCAGTTCTATGTCCAGTTTTTTAAGGAATCTCCACACTGTTTTCCATAGCGGCTGTACTAGTTTGCATTCCCACCAACAGTGTAAGAGGGTTCCCTTTTCTCCACACCCTCTCCAGCATTTATTGCTTGTAGACTTTTGGATAGCAGCCATCCTGACTGGCGTGTAATGGTACCTCATTGTGGTTTTGATTTGCATTTCTCTGACAATGAGTGATGTTGAGCATCTTTTCATGTGTTTGTTAGCCATCTGTATGTCTTCTTTGGAGAAATGTCTGTTTAGTTCTTTGGCCCATTTTTTGATTGGGTCATTTATTTTTCTCTCACACTCTATTGGTGCTACTTGCGATAGCTTCCTACATAGACTGCTTGTCAAATTCTTATCTCAGTATCTACTTGTGTGGAAATCCAAGCTAGGACAGTTGATATCAGAAGCGATTCTGTGAAACAGAACCTCAGGATGGGATTCTGAAAACAAGGACAACAGCAAGGACCTAGAAGGCCATGAGGACTCATGGCTGTCTTAAGTGTGGCATTGACATCCCCCAGGATTCTGTAGCATCATAAGTACTAGGATTCTCACCTCTAGAGGATTGTAATGGGATGTAGGTGGAATGGGATGCACTGACTTATATAAACTCTTGTGCTTGAAATATATTAAGACAATGATAACTCTAAAGCATATGAAGATGGTTAGTTGTTATAAAAAGCCATAGTAGCCTTAAAGAAAGAAAATGGTGGAGTTGGGAAAGCCACATATCAATTTGGGATACTCTGAAAACCAGAAGGCCTCCATGGCTCTGTTTTAACAGACATTCATCTCCTGAACACAATAGATTTTGCTGAATATTTGGTTCCAACAGTAGCCTTCAGTTAGTGATCTGATGTCAGTCAGATTTGAATATGAGAGGGGCAGAGTTATAAAGGAGGCTGAAACAATCTCCTGTTGAAAGTCAGGGGTCTGAGACACAAGGAATAGGACTCTTAGATTTGGAAGGGATTAATCTGAGGATGTACTTAGAAACATCAAACCCCAGATTTCACTGAATTTCAAGGGCTGGCTTGCTAGAGGAACCAGCCTTCCATTTCCCAAAGACTGTGCAAAGGTCTTGTTGAGGTGATGGCCTCATAAAGTGATACTTTTCCTCCACAAGGTCAATTCCAACCTTCTGTCACTGCTTATGGGTCAGTAACCAAGGTCAAGTCTCAGCATGGCCCAGCTGAGTAACTCGTGTCCCTGTATTGGATAGAAGGGATTATTCACTCAATGAGCTGCAGGGCCTGGCTAATAGGTGGCAGCAGAACTGGGAGAACATGTCTGGGAATGGAACCTGAGGGGACTGGACCAGAGAGGGCAGGCTATGAGACAAGATGATGGATGCGAGGACATTATTGAATGACTCAGGATTTAACATCTTGTCAACAATGCCTAGAGCCAGTCCTAATACCCTCTGGAATATCTCCTTGAGAAAATTGAAGCATTATCAATGTTTTGTAAATTTGTATGCTAAGCCCAGTAGTGTACCATAAATATATCTTTTACTTATAAAATTTTACTCTAGTTTTTAATAATAGTGAAAAAAAGGGATAATAATGCAGGTCAATCTAAATGTTCATCAGCATAGAAATAGTTTAGTAAGTATTTTTATGGACAGTATTAGAAAGTTGTCTGTTATATTATTTAAGGTGAAATAAAAAAGCTATTTGCTAGGTCTCCTTACCTTTCTCTCTGTGACCTCATGAGCATACAGAGATGTTTGGAAAGATATCTATGAAACAATTGCCAGTGGTTATTAAAAGGAGGAAATAAATAAGTAAAAAAGGATGACTTTCAATGTCTATATTCTTCAGCAAATAAATGAAAGGAAAATGAAGCAGATTTAGAAGAGTCATTTTGGTTGTCTTTTTTCTCATTTCCAAATTTCATACAAACATATATTCTTCTCATAATAAAAGATAAAAAGAAACAGAGCTAATATCACTACTGAGATCAACGCTTTTGTATTTTAAGTGCACTTAGGATACCTATAATATGTGATACCTTCTTGAGGGCAGTTTGGCATTGCTTTTGAAATAAAAATCATATGTCACCTTTGAACCCAGAAAATCCATTTTATAGACAGTTAACTTAATATCTCATGCATGCTTCCAAAGATACATGCTTAACTAATTTTCATTATACTACTGCTTTCTTATAACAGCAAAAATCTAGAAAGACTCAACTATCTACCAAAAAGTGATTGACTAATTACTATTCCAATAATGAAATACTATGAACTACTAGAAGGAATGAAGTAGACATATATTCTATCACAGGGAATTGTTCTAGCTCTATTAAGAGACATAATTGAGGTGATGGCCTTGTAAGATGCTTGTGGGTAAATAGCATCAGTATACTGAGGTTGTATTACTATAATTGTGCAAAAATCTCCAAAGGCACATTTGATAAATTGTAAATATGCTATTGCCACAGTTGGGATCAGAGCAAGATTTTCACCTTCTGTGAGACATCTTCGCACCCAGCACACTTTTCTAACTGAAGAACAAATAAAAAAGAAAAAAGTTAAAGTAGATTAGGAAGAGGAAATAATAATGGAATATATTAATTGCTAGGAAATTAAACAGAATTACCCCAAAAGTCCTAGAAGTAGATGAAGCAAGACAAGTGAATTGACAAGCAGTGATAGTAGGAAAATAATAATAATATAATGGCTAACATTTATTCATTACTTTCTTTTAAAAAATTTCTTTGGTTGCACCATGCTGATGTCCAATCCTAGTTCCCCAACCAGGGATCGAACCCCTGCCGCTTGCACTGAAATGTGGAATCCTTACCTCTAGACTGCCAGGGAAGTTCTTATTAATTACTTTCTAGCATCAAGCATTTACTGAATACTTTTCATGTGTTGCCTCATTCGATACTTGATAAGTATGACACAGATATTGTTACTCCCTATTCACTAAAGCTGAAGTTCCAATACTTTGGCCATTTAATGCGAAGAGATGACTCCTTAGAAAAGACACTGATGCTGGGAAAGATTGAAGGCAGGAGGAGAAGGGGATGACAGAGGATGAGATGGTTGGCTGGCATCACCAACTCAATGGACATGAATTTGAGCAAACTCTGGGAGATAGTGGAGGACAGAGGAGCCTGGTGTGCTATAGTCAATGGTGTTGCAAAGAGTTGGACATGACTTAGCGACTGAACAATAACAAATTTTACTGATAAATCCAGAGCTTTAGGACATCCAGAAGTGTGTAGGCCAGTTAAATAAAGACAAATCCATACTTACACACATTATAGTGAAACTATCAAAATTCAGAGGTGAGGTGAGAATCTTAAAAGCAGTCAGAGGGAAAAATATGGCAAAATAACAACACTGAGGAGAGAATAAAACTAGAGAATTGATCACTCACAGAACCTTATAAAAGCAAACTCTGAAGGATATACTTCAAGCAGAAGGAAAGTGATTCTACAGGGAAAGTCTGAGGTACAAGAATGAATAGGAAACAAAGAAAGTGGTAAACAGAGAAGCAAATGTAAATAAGTATTAATTGTGTAAACCAGTGACAGTAATATACAGTGAGATTAAGAAACACCTCAACAGAAAAGAATTAACATTCTGGGAAACAATAGAACACATGCCAAGAGGAGGTGAAATGGAATTAATGGGTTCAACATTCTTGCCTTTTCTTAGAGAATGGTAAGGGTTTGAATAAGCTTAAATTTTGAAAAGTTGTAAATTCCAGGGTAAATATTAAAATTTCAAACTTGTGGAAAGAAAAATTGGAGGGATAAAGTAGTTTAGACTTGCACATGCATGTATACAGAGAAGGACATGGCAACCCACTCCAGTACTTTTACCTGGAAAATCCCATGGATGGAGGGGCCTGGTGGGCTGCCGTTTATGGGGCTGTACAAAGTCAGACATGACTGAAGTGACTTAGCAGCAGCAGCATGCATGTATAAAGCTACAAAGAAAAGCAGGGAAATGATTACTATAAAAACGAGAATACTGGACCATCACCCTGATACTAAAACCAGACAAAGATATCACAAAAAGGGAACTACAGGCCAGTATCACTGATGATACTGTCAATCATCAGTCAATCCTAAAGGAAATCAGTCCTGAATATTCATTGGAAGGACTGATGCTGAAGCTGAAACTCCAATCATCTGGCCACCTGATGTGAAGAACTGACTCATTGGAAAAGACCCTGATACTGGGGAAGTTTGAAGCCAGGAGGAGAAGGGGACAACAGAGGATGAGGTGGTTGGATGGCATCACCAACTTGCTGGACATGAGTTTGAGTAACCTCCAGGAGTTGGTGATGGACAGGGAAGCCTAGCGTGCTGCAGCCCATGGGGTTTCAAACAGTCAGATGTGACTGAGTGACTGAATTGAACTGAACTGATCACTGAGAACATAGATGCAAGAATATTCAGCAAAACACTAGCAAACAAAACCAACAATACATTAAAAGGATCATACATTAGGATCAAGTGGGATTATTCCCAGGGATGCAAAAATTATTCAGTATTCACAAATTGTTTAGTGTATAGTGTGTACTCAGTTGCATCTGACTCTTTGTGACCCCATGAACTATATAGCCTGCCAGGTTCCCCTGTTCATGGGATTTTACAGGCCAGAATACTGGAATGGGTTGCCATTTCCTTCTGCAGGGGACCTTCCCAACCCAGGGCTCAAATCTGCGTCTCCTGCGTCTCCTGCATTGACAGGCAGGTTCTTTATCACTGAGCCACCTGGGAAGTCCCAACAGTGTATACACCTCACCACTGGAGCGGAGAGCGGCCGAGAGGAGATACCCTACGTCCAAGGTAAGAGAAATCCCAGTAAGACGGTAGGTGCTGAGAGAGGAAATCAGAGGGCAGACAGACTGAAAGCACAATCACAGAAGGCTAAGCAATCTGATCCCAGGACCACAGCCTTGTCTAACTCAATGAAACTAAGCCATGCTGGGTGGGGCCTCCCAAGACAGACGGGTCATGGTGGAGAGGTCTGACAACATGTGGTCCATGGGAGAAGGGAATGGCAAACCACTCCAGTATTCTTGCCTTGAGAACCCCATGAACAGTATGAAAAGGCAAAAAGATAGGACACTGAAAGATGAACTCCCTAGGTCAGTAGGTGCCTAATATGTTACTGGAGATCAGTGGAGAAATAACTCCAGAAACAATGAAGGGATGGAGCCAAAGCAAAAACAACACCCAGTTATGGATATGACTGGTGATAGAAGCAAGGTCCATTGCTGTAAAGAGCAATATTGCATAGGAACCTGGAAAGTTAGGTCCATGAATCAAGGCAAATTGGAAGTAGTCAAACAGGAGGTGGCAAGAGTGAACCTCGACATTTTAGGAATCAGAGAACTAAGAGGGACTGGCATGGGTGAGTTTAACTAAGATGACCATTATATCTACTACTGTGGGCAAGAATCCCTTAGAAGAAATGGAGTAGCCACCATAGTCAAAAAAAAGAATCCGAAATGCAGTACTTGGATGCAACCTCGAAAAAGACAGAATGATCTTTGTTCATTTCCAAGGCAAACCATTCAGTTTCAGGGTAATCCAAATCTATGATCCAACCAGTAATGCTGAAGAAGCTGAAGTTGAACGGTTCTATGAAGACCTACAAGACCTTCTAGAACTAACACCAAAAAAAGATGTCCTTTTCATTATAGGGGACTGGAATGCAAAAGTAGGAAGTCAAGAAACACCTGAAGTAACAGGCAAATTTGGCCTTGGAGTACAGAATGAAGCAGGGCAAAGGCTAATAGAGTTTTGCCAAGAGAATGCACTGGTCATAGCAAACACCCTCTTCCAACAACATAAGAGAAGACTTTATACATGGGCATCACCAGATGGTCAACACCGAAATCAGATTGATTATATTCTTTGCAGCCAAAGATGGAGAAGCTTTATACAGGCAGCAAAAATAAGACTGGGAGCTGACTGTGGCTCAGACCATGAACTTATTGCCAAATTCAGACTTAAATTGAAGAAAGTAGGGAAAACCACTAGACCATTCAGGTATGACCTAAATCATTTCCTTTATACAGTGGAAGTGAGAGAGATTTAAGGGACTAGATCTGATGGACAGAGTGCCTGATGAACTATGGACGGAAGTTCATGACATTGTACAGGAGACAGGGATCAAGACCATCCCCAAGAAAAAGAAATGCAAAAAAGCAAAATGGCTGTCTGAGGAGGCCTTACAAATAGCTGTGAAAATAAGAGAAGTGAAAAGCAAAGAGAAAAGGAAAGATGTTCCCATTTGAATGCAGAGTTCCAAAGAATAGCCAGGAGAGATAAGATAGCCTTCCTCAGCGATCAATGCAAAGAAATAGAGGAAAACAACAGAATGGGAAAGACTAGAAATCTCTTCAAGAAAATTAGAGATACCAATGGTACATTTCATGCAACGATGGGCTCCATAAAGGCAGAAATGGTATGGACCTAACAGAAGCAGAAGATATTAAGAAGAGGTGGCAAGAATACACAGAAGAACTATACAACAAAGAACTTCATGACCCAGATAATCACAATGATGTGATCACTCACCTAGAGCCTGACATCTTGGCATGTGAAGTCAAGTGGGCCTTAGGAAGCATCACTATGAACAAAGCTAGTGGAGGTGATGGAGTGCCGGTTGATCTATTTCAAATCCTCAAAGATGATGCTGTGAAAATGCTGCACTCAATATGCCAGCAAATTTGGAAAACTCAGCAGTGGCCACAGGACTGGAAAAGGTCCGTTTTCAATCCAATCCCAAAGAAATACAATACCAAAGAATTCTCAAACTACTGCACAATTGCACTCATCTCACACGGTAGTAAAGTAATGCTCAAAATTCTCCAAGCCAGGCTTCAACAATACATGAACTGTGAACTTCCAGGTGTTCAAGCTGGTTTTAGAAAAGGCAGACAAACCAGAGATCAAACTGTCAACATCCACTGGATCATTGAGAAGCAAGAGAATTCCAGAAAAACATCTATTTCTGCTTTATTGACTGTGCAAAGCCTTTGTGTGGAGATCACAACAAACTGTGGAAAATTCTGAAAGAGATTGGAATACCAGACCACCTGATCTGCCTCTTGAGAAATGTGTATGCAGGTCAGGAAGCAACAGTTAGAACTGGACATGGAACAATAGAGTGGTTCCAAATAGGAAAAGGAGTACATCAAGGCTGTATATTGTCACCCTGTTTATTTAACTTATATGCAGAGTACATCATGAGAAACGCTGGGCTGGATGAAGCACAGCTGAAATCAAGATTGCCAGGAGAAATATCAATAACCTCAGATATGCAGATGACACCACCCTTATGGCAGAAAGTGAAGAAGA